>NC_082713.1:98178743-98512368 GCF_030144855.1 Hypanus sabinus
CAATATATCAACAGGCTTTTTTTCGATGCTTGGATTAACTAAACAGCTTAGAATTATTAAGACTGGCCACACATTTATCATCTCTGCTTACATGATTTAGATTTAACAGCACCATTTTTTTAAAAAAATTCCTAACTCACCACATACAAAGTCTTCTGGTTTAGTAGCAAATATACTTTTTCCTTTCAGCCACTGGGGATGAGCACAAGTTGCATTAATAAAAGATTGAAATCCATGGTCTATTGCCCACTGGTGCAGCCATTTCAGCTGACAATCACAAAGGAGGCTTGAAGTATTCAAGTATCTAAGAAATAAGTGCTCAAAATTATTCAGTTTGAATGAAGTAAAAAGTCTCAGAAAATCATAGTCGGCATCTGAACTGCACAAGCAGGATTTCAGATGTTACGTAAAGCTGCAAGGGGAATCTAAAATAGAGCTACAGCCACTTCACATTACATAAAATCTTCAATTATCTCACTCACAGTTCATGAAGCTTCCTCATCTGAGAAAACGTGTTGCTCTGGACAGACATGATTGCATTATTGCTCAGATCCCTGAAAAAAACAGAAACTGGTACCTTAATTAAAAATTGCATTTTCCCTGTCTCTATGAACTTTAAGTATATCCACAAATTTTGTTTCAATTGCTACAAATTAGCCCAATTTAAAACAGTTCATAAATATTAATTTAGTTAAAAGTGCCTTGCTCTTGTGACCAGTGTTCTTTGATTGCCAAAAGGCAATATCAACATACTTTGTGTGATAACCAAAATAGTAAAGCAAATAACAGATACTTCGCCGAGGTTACATTCTCCCCCTTTTAAACGTCATTCAATGCAAAAATCATAACTTATTAATCAATTCATCAGTAAGCACATTCGTAGCTGATCTTTCGCCTCAAATCTACCTGCCACCCAACCATGTCTCCTGACCACTAAGTGGCCAAGAATCTATTGATTTCAGTCCTATGTATGTATATTCCCTGCAAGGAAGAGGAATCTGCAGATCTTCATTCTTCCTAGTAAACAACTAGCTCCTCACCTTATCCCTAAAGACCAACCCATGGACTGAACCTATGCCCTCTGGTGTTAAGACATTCCACAAAGCAGCATTGTATCAACAGTCCACCTTCAAGATTCATTCTTCTAAACATCCAACTAAAGGTCAAACTTCTGTCGGTCAATAGCCCTCCTCCCTCCCACCACATACTCCAGGGATTAATCTTGTAAATCTACACAATAGGGACAAGAACTTAGTAGCCAAATATAGCCTCAGTCAATTGACTTTAGTGCTCAACACCATCTGTGCTAGAATTCCAGAATACTTACAGATGTTCAAGTGCATCCAGACCAGAAAATGCTTTCCGTGTGATTGACCTAATTCTGTTTCCTTGTAGACCCCTGGGGAGTAAGCATTTCATTTAATAAAGAAACCAAACTGTGTATATTTGAACATAATGAGGAAAAAGTAGTAGTATCATTTTTTTCACCAATAAAATCTCCCCCCTCCCCTAGTTATGATTAGTAAGTTATGGGCATGCAATGTCAACAACAGAAGTGTGGCAAAACCTGCAGGCTGCCACCAGCACGATCCTTGCCATTTTGATTTTGATGCCAATGATGTATTTCACTGTATGTTTCGATGTGCTTGTGACAAAAAGCTCATCTTTTCTTTTTGACAAGGAATCATAAACCTTTGGCAAAATAATCACTCGAGCATCATTGTAACAGTTAAATATGGAAAATTTTGACACCATCTGCAGTACCATGCAAATCTGTAATTTGAAATCCAACTTTTTCACTCAAATAATATAATTTATTATATAAATTAAGCTCACATACACACAACACTGAATTGTGTAGAATATCTGCACAATATTTTCACTGGAGAAAAAACTAAAACTCACTTACAATTTCCTTAGTTTGCTCAATTCAGAGAAAGCCCCATTCATATCTTCAATAGTCCATGAGATTTCATTATTTTTCAGGTCCCTGTTACATGTTTTCAGAGGAAGTAGGACAATGGACAAGGATAGGAGGTAAGAATGAAGAGAGAATTAAGTTTTCTTTTACAAAAATCTGATTTTAATTTATCTACTTCACAAGATGCAGCAAAAATATGGAGAGAACTCATCTGTTTCAGCATTTTGGTCATTTTTATCATGTTACTAAATTTATGTCACATGCAACAACATTCTGAAAACACCAAATTTACCTTCATTATTAGTGTTGCACAAAACACGAAAAAGATCGATAATTTTTTTTGTTCTTCAAACAAAACTGCTTATGATGGCTTCTATTGTCTGAGGGACATTTTGAAAGTCCAATCCACAGTTGGCAATTCAACTTCAGAATTAACTGTTATTCAGAAAACAGCTCGATGCCATAGCTACTTATTACTTCTTCTTGAAAAAGTCCATGAAGAATTGTGACAAACTGAATTTCTACCAATGCAGTCTCAACTATATTACTTTGCTTGCCTACTCAGTTGAAAGGTCCAATTCTACAATACTAAATCCAGTGGCTGCATCACTGTCTGGTATGGAGGGGCACAGGCATGAAAGGCCACTGTAAAACTAGTCAGCTCCATCTTGGGTACTAGCCTCCAAAGTACCCAGGACATCTTTAGGAAGTGGTGTCTCAGAAAGACAGCATCCAGCACATGCCCTTTTCTCATTGTTACCATCAGGTAAGAGCCTGAAGGCACACACTCAGTGATTCAGGAACAGCTTCTTCCCCTCTGCCTTCTGATTCCTAAGTGGACATTGAAGTACCTCACTTTTTTAAAGTATACAGTATTTCTGTTTTTGCACATTTTTTATTCAATGTATGTAATTGATTTACTTGTTATTATTTTTCTCTCTTCTAGATCATGTATTGCATTGAACTGCAGCTGCTAAGTTAACAAATCTCATGTCAATGCCAGTGATAATAAACCAGATTCCGATTATATAACTGCCCCTTAATGAGGCTAAGAGCATTTACAGTGCCTTGGAAAAGTATTTCAGCCCCCATAACTACAGTACTGTGCACACCTATATCCCTAGGGTGCCTCAGGCTTTTACACCGCACTGTAGTAACTCTGTGTTGCACCAATAAGAAACAAATTGCAAGACATGTCAGTGTTGATAAGCTAGATTCTGTTATAGGTCTATTGAGGACTGAGAATGGAAAGTGGGCAGGGAGTGGCTAATCATGTTTGGAAAAAGGGGAAGGGGGAGGGGTGGGACTAGGAAGCACCAGAGAACAAACTGTAATGATCAATAATCCAATTGTTTGGAACCAAATGACCATGCCTGGTATCTCACGGGTGGGTGTGTCTGCCCTGACACTCCTACTCTGCCACCTGTTCCACACTCCTCCTGTAGTGATCCACACTCACCATTCCCAACATTCTTTGTTTTTGGCAGATTTACAAACTTACTCTGCACTCTACATTGACAAGTAGAATACTGTGCAGAAGTCTCAGGCACCCTAGTTACAAAGGGTCCAGGTGTGAGTGCTGGGGACTTCGCGGTGCTTGGATAATTTAAACACTGGGTCAACTAGATTGGAAAGGCAGGTTGTCAAGTCAGTTCTGCTCCGCGATGTATTACTCTGCTCTCCTTGGTGCTGAGGTTTCGAGACCACGCTGAATGCCATACATGACATGTCTGCGAGCTTTGCAGCAATTTGCCCCGCTACATGAACTGAGACCGTGACCACTTCAGCTGCTCTACGGACACCATTTGGTTTGGAATGCTGTTGCTTGCTTTCATTATTTGTATGATTTGCTTTCCTTCCTCTTTCTCAGGGCATTAGGTGTTCACGCCCTTTGGAAGTTTTCATGTTTTATTGTTTTACAATATTGAATCATACTGGATTTAACTTGGCTTTTTGATACTGATCAACAGAAAAAGACACTTTTGTGTCACAGTGAAAAGAAAGTGATCTAAATTACAAATACAAAACACAAAATAATTGACTGCATAAGTATTCACCACCTTTTAACATGATACACAAAATCACTGGTGTAGCCAATTGGTTTTAGAAGTCACATAATTAGTTAAATTGAGATCAGCACATGCAGTCAAGATGTTTCTATTGATTATAGTAAAAATACATCTGTATCTGGTTGGTCCAACTACTGGTGAGTCAGTATCCCGGCAAAAACTACACCATGAAGGCAAAAGAACTCTCCAAGCAACTCCATGAAAAGGTTATTGAAAAACACAAGCCAGGAGATGGATACAAGAAAAATTCCAAATCACTGAATATCCTTTGGAGTACAGTTACGTCAATCCTCAAGAAATGGAAAGAATATGACACAGTTATAAATCTGCCTACAGCAGGCTGAGCTCAGAAACCTGAGTGACTGAAGGGGATTAGTAAGGGAGATCACCAAGACACCTATGGCAACTCTGGGGGAGTTACAAGCTTCAGTGGCTGAAATGGGAGAGACTGCACATTCAACTGTTGCTCAAGTGCTTCACCAGTCACGGGTTGATGGGAGAATGGCAAAGAGAAAGACGCTGTTGAGGAAAAAGAAAACTCACATGAAATCTCTGAAGGTATATGAGAGACTCTAAACTCAGCTGGAAGAAGGCTCTATGATCTGATGAAACCAAAACTGATCTGTTCAGCCATCAGACTAAACGCTATGTTTGGCAAAAGCCAACACTGCACATAATCAAAAACACACCATCTCTCCTGTGAAGCATGATGGTGGCTGCTTTACTGCAGCAGGCCCTGGAAGGCTTATGAAAGTAGAGGGTAAAATGAATGCAGCAAAATACTGAGAAATCCTGGAGGAAAACTGATGCAGTCTGCAAAAGAACCATGACTTGGGAGATTTGTTTTACACCAAGACAATGACTTATGGCTTAAAAATAACAAAGTTAATGCCCTGGAGTGGCCAAGTCAGAGACCAGACCTCAATATAATTGAGAATTTGTAGCTGTACTTAAAGGGCTGTTCACTCACGATCCCTATGCAATCTACCAGAGGTTGAGCAGTTATATAAAGACTGGGGGAAGAGTCAGCTGGAGATGCTCATGGAGTGAGTACTGTTTTGGATTCGCTCCATATCCTTTACTTTTTTTAACCTTTGATCACCCTTATTCAGCTTATTTTTACCTATACCAAAAGTTTCTTTGTTAATTTTTTTTGGATTTACTGCCAAGAGTTTGTTGTGAACTTTTGAAGATATGCAAACAGAAATGTCTCTCAGGTCTAAGGGACGGGATCCCGGACGCAATCCGAACGGTAACGGAAAAAAGCAGGCTCCGCCACAACAAACTCAATTAACTTTTGAATTGTTTATGGAGGTTTTGGATAAAAAAATTTGCTGAACTACAACAATTTTTTAAAGAAGATATAAAGGCTTTTCAAGAGTACATGGTTAAGACGGATTTAGTAATTAAGCAGCAACAAGCTCTTATTGTGTCTTTGCAAGAAGATGCTCGGAAGCGAGATTTGACTATTGAAAAACTGCAACAGAATTTAATTTCGACCATTAAGCTGATGGAAGCCCTTAAAGCCAAGAGTGACGATTTTGAGAATCGGTCCAGAAGACAGAACTTACGTATACTTGGTCTTCCAGACGGCATAGAAAAAGATGACCCTTCGAAATATTTTGCTCAACTTTCAAAAGAAGCATTTCCGACGATTTTCCCGAATAACCCCCCTTTATTGGATCGGGCACATAGAATTCGGCGTCGATCACCGAGTGTTACAGACAAACCTTCGGTGGTAATTGTCCGGTTTCATTATGTACATGACAAAGAACAACTTATAAGAGCAGCTCGTCGGGCAGGAATGATTAAATTCAAAGAATTTTGCTTCCGCCTGGTCGAAGACTTTAGTCCTGACCTTTTAAAAAGGCTTCTTTTTAAACCGTTGATGGCTGAATGTTATGAGAAAAATCTGAAACCTGCGCTTCTATACCCTGCGAAGCTTCGAATATCTCCGTCGAATGCTCCACGACAGGTTTTCATTTCAACTTCAGAAGCGAGAAAATATCTGGAGGAGAACTTCCCTACTGCTACAGATACCAGTCTCTAATAAATGAACGATTCTGATCGTGTAAGATGGTTCTTGATCTCTTAAACCAGAATTAAAATCTGGTTATTGGTGTAGGTTCATCCTATACTTTATACTTAAGTTAAAGTGTGTTTTCGTCATATTAATTGTTTTGCCTTATACACTTTAATCATTTAACTACATACTTGTCCATTAACTTTGTTCCTTCGAAGGTATATTTTTAATTCTTTGAAGGTGAATTTTTCTTTGATTAAGATGGTGGTTTTTTGAAAAAGATTTTTGGTTTTGCTTAAGATGGCATTATGTTTTTATTTTTTTCATCTTTTTCCTACAATGCATCGCTTATCATAGCTTAAATATTTTTTGTTTTGTCTGGGCTAGAGCCCGATTTATAATTTTTTTTAGTGATTATATTTTTATTCTTTTTACAACTAACTATACTTAGAAATATGGTTTTTATTATAGCGATTTTAATTTTTAAAGTTGGGGTGATTCTTTTATATATATCCTTTATATATGGAGTGTTCTTCAGCTGACATGGGGGTAGGATTAGTCTTACTTTTTCCCTTTTTAAGTCATATTTTGGCTTTTTCTCTTTTTCTTGGGGGGTGGGGGGGGTCTGTTTTCTAATTCTATTTTTTTTGTACTAGTTTGTGTCAGTTTTTTTATTTGGGCTGTTTTTGAACTTCAAATATGTCTGTGTTGCCGTCACTTCCGGGTCTTCTCATTACTTTTGTTCCTCTTCTGGGTGCATGAGTTTATAAGTTGGTTAACCCTTTCTAAACCAAAGGGTTGATTTTAGAATTATGGCTCAGACCATTAATTTTGTGTCTTGGAATACTAATGGTTTAAATCATCCAATTAAACGAAAGAAGATTTTCAAAGTATTCCAAAGACTTAATGCTCTTATCATTTTTGTACAAGAAACTCATGTGAGGAAGGAGGACAAATTTCGTTTTTTTAGATTTTGGCGGGGTCAACAGTATCACGCAAATTCGAATGCTAAAGTAAAAGGAGTTTCAATTTTTATTGACTCCTCTATTTCATTTGTTCAACATGATATTTTTTCGGATCCGAATGGCAGATTTTTGTTAATTACGGGTTTATTTTGTAATAAAAAGGTTGCTTTGGTTAATGTTTATGCTCCAAATGTGGATTGTCCTGACTTTAAGTCTTTATTTACCTCTTTACCCAATCTAAATGAATATAAGTTAATAATGGGTGGTGACTTTAATTGTTGCTTAAATCCTCTGATGGATAAATCTTTATCTATTCAGACTTTACCTAATAAGTCGGCCACTTGTATTAACTCTTTTTTGACTGACAATGGAGTTTTTGATATTTGGAGATTCCGGCATCCTAATGACAAAGAGTTTTCTTTTTTTCTCACATGTTTATCACTCTTATTCGAGAATTGATTATTTTTTTGTAGACTCTTGTTTTATTCCATTGGTAATCGGTTGTAACTATGATATTATAGCTATCTCTGATCATGCTCCATTATTACTTTCTATGATACAGCTTCTAATGCTAGACAATGGCGATTTGACTCTACCTTGTTGCAAGACTCTGACTTTATAAAATTTATGGAGGAGCAGATCAACTTCTTTTCAACTAATTCTACAGATGATATTTCCTGCGGAACACTTTGGGACACTTTTAAAGCGTATATACATGGACAGATTATTTCTTACTCTGTTGGTTTGAGGAAACGTACTAAGATGGAAACTCTTTTATTGGTTGATAAAATTAAAGAGATTGATAAGAAATATTTGATTGCTCCTAGTAAGGAGCTTTACAAACAAAGGGTTGAACTTCAAATGGAACATAGTTTATTACTTACATCCTCGATTGAAAATCAATTAATGAAAACTAAATCTGATTTTTATATACATAGTGATAAATCTGGTAAACTGTTAGCTAGTCAATTGAAGAATGCTTTGGTTAAACGTCAAATCACTAAGATTGGTCAGCAGAATGGGAATCTGACAGTTAATCATGATGAGATAAATAAGGCATTTCAAGACTTCTATACCTCCCTGTATCAATCTGAATTTCCTCAAGATCATAATATCATGTCTGATTTTCTTGGGAAATTAAATTTTCCAAGATTATCATCTGATGATCTTTTGATATTGGATACTCCTATTACGGATGTAGAAATTAAGGGGGCTATTTCCTCAATGAATTCTGGGAAAGCACCGGGTCCAGATGGTTATACAGTTGAATTTTTTTAATTTTTTTCCGCTACTCTTTCTCCTTGGTTAGGTAAGGTTTTTGAGGAAGCCATTAGATTGGGGAATTTGCCACAATCTTTTTATAGAGCTTCCATTTCTCTAATATTGAAGAAAGATAAAGACCCTACTAACTGTGCTTCTTATAGACCTATATCTTTATTGAATGTAGACTCCAAGATTTTTTCCAAGTTACTGGCATCTAGATTGGAGAAGGTATTACCCAAAATTATTTCAGATGATCAAACTGGTTTTATTAAAAATCGTTATTCTTTTTTTAACATTAGGAGATTGTTGAATATTGTTTATACTCCCTCACATGACACTTCAGAATGCGTGATTTCATTAGATGCGGAGAAAGCATTTGATAGAGTTGAATGGCCTTACTTATTTAATGTGTTGGAGAAGCTTAATTTTAGTCCGATATTTATATCATGGATTAAATTGATTTATCATACTCCAGTAGCCTCAGTGTCTACCAATAATCAAAGATCTCCCTTTTTTCGCCTATTTCGGGGCACTAGACAAGGATGTCCTCTTAGTCCATTACTATTTAACATTGCCTTAGAACCTTTGGCAATTGCCATCAGACAATCACAGGATCTTTTGGGTATTAATCGTGGGACAAATATTCATAAGTTATCTTTGTATGCAGATGATTTATTACTATTCATTTCTAACCCGGAGAAATCCATTCCAGCAGTTTTATCATTATTGGCTCAATTTAGTGAGTTTTCTGGGTATAAGTTAAATCTTAATAAAAGTTAATTGTTTCCTTTGAATAAACGGGTCCCAATTTATGGAAATTTACCTTTTAAATTAGTTAATGACTCTTACTTATTTAGGGATCAAAATCACAAAAACCATAAAGATTTACTTAGATTTAATTTTTACCCTTAATTGATCAGATTAAAGGTTTGTTTACTAAGTGGTCACCTTTATCTTTATCCCTAATAGGTAGGATTAATGCTATTAAGATGGTTATTTTACCTAAGTTTTTATATATTTTTCAAGCGATACCAATTTTTATCCCGAAATCTTTTTTTACTAATGTCGGCTCTAAAATTTCTTCATATATATGGCAGAATAAAAATCTCAGGTTAGGTAAAACATATTTACAGAAGACAAAAAAGGAAGGCGGGTTAGCATTACCTAATTTCAGATTTTACTATTGGGCAGTTAATATTAGATATTTGTTATGTTGGTTGAAAGATGGGGATGGATCTTTTGGCCCTTGTTGGGTGAGTTTAGAAACTAAATCGGTATCAGCTTATGCTCTGGGTTCTATTTTAGGGACTTCTCTCCCCTTTGTTCTTTCTAAATTGCCGAAATGAATTGACAACCCGATAGTTAAACATACTTTGCGTATATGGTTTCAATTTTGGAGATTTTTTTGGGTTGACTCAATTTGTTTTAAATAGTCCTATTGTATCTAATTGTTTTTTTCACCCTTCCATTATAGATCAAGCTTATTCGGCTTGGAAAACTAAGGGATTACTAAGATTTTCTGATTTATTTTTAGACAATTGTTTCATGTCTTTTGAGCAATTATCCAACAAATATAACTTGCCTAGATTTCATTTTTTTAGATATTTACAGATTAGACATTTTTTAAGTTCTGTACTCTCTACGTTTCCAAATTTTGTGCCTTCAGATACTTTGGAGAGTCTATTTGAATTAGACCCTTTTCAAAAAGGGCTTATTTCAAAACTTTATAATATAATTATGAAGATACATTCAGAGCCTCTTTATAAGACTAAAAAGGATTGGGAAGGAGAGCTTAGTCTTAGTATTTCTAGTGAGAATTGGGATAGAATTCTTCAATTAGTTAATACATCATCGTTATGTGCCAAACATTCATTAATACAATTTAAGGTCGTACATAGGGCCCATATGTCCAAGGATAAATTAGCTAATTTTTACTCTCATATTAGCCCTATTTGTGATAGATGTCGTTCTGAAATTGCGTCTTTAACTCACATGTTTTGGTCTTGTTCATTTTTGGAGAAATATTGGAAAGATATTTTTGATATTATTTCTGCAGTTTTGAATATCAATTTACAACCTCATCCTATTACCACAATTCTTGGTTTACCAATGTTAGACTCACTGCATTTATCTTCTTCTGCCCGTTGAATGATTGCATTTCTAACTCTGATGGCTAGAAGATCTATATTGTTGAATTGGAAAGAAATTAATCCTCCCACTGTATTTAATTGGTTCTCTCAAACTATGTTATGTTTAAATTTAGAAAAAATTAGAAGTGGTACTTTTGAGACTTCTATTAAATTTGAAAAGTTATGGAGACCATTTATTCAACATTTTCATATGATGTAATATGACCCTGTGCCAAGTTCATTTGATTTCCCAGCTTTTAGCTTATGTATTTTGAGAGGACCGGAAGTGACGGCATTGATAAATACTTATTTTTGTGAGATATTATAAACAGCCCCCTTTTTTTTTCTCTTTTTTTTGCTTCTTTTTTCTTCTATATTAGTTATTAGATTAGCTAGTTTTGCATTATATATATTTTTTCTTTCTTTTTTCTGTTTTCTTTATATCATATATTATGAAATATTTAGACTATGTTCATAGATATATTTTATGGCTTATGTCTTGGTAAACTGATTTATATTGTAACTATTATGTATGTTTTTTTTCATATGTAATGGAATTTATGTTGGTAATTTCTTTATCAATATATCATTTGTATTCCGTCCATATTACTAATATTAATAAAAAGATTTAGAAAGAAAAGAAAGACTGGGGAAAGATTACAGTGTTCAGATGTGCAAAACTGATAGACATCTGTTCAGACAGACTCAAGGTTATAATTGCTGGTGTAAAGGGGGTTTCTTCTTTTTCTTTGCTACTGTGTATGTAATCAAAATGGCGTCTTTGTTTTGTTAAAAGTAGGAATGCTTCTTTGTTATGATAAGTGCTGGAAGTTTGTTTGGGTTAAAATTACTGATATCGTGAATTGTATTTGTTTGTTAACCAATTGGGATTAATGTTATTCTTTCTTGTGGGTCTGTAAATGGATTGTTGGTGGGCATTTTGGGGAGTCGGCGCAAGGGGGTGAGAGAGAGAGGACGCAATGCTGGAAGCTGGGCGACGGAACAGACCCCGAGCGGGGGTCCAAGGCCCAAGGGTTTCGGTGAGGAGAGGAGACGAAGACAGATTCGTGTGGAGCGTCTGGTCGACCACTATGGTTGATCCCAGGCGGCGGGTCGAGGAGTTCGGAGGGGATCGACTGGTGGCCAGAAGACTTCAGTAATTGAGCTCCAACGGTTGTGCACGAAGTAGTTTGGACTTTGATAAGTTTGGCGGCTTTAATTTTTTTCCTTCATATATACTGTATCGTTATTAATCACTTAGTTATAGTAACCTTTATAAATTGTACTCATTTAATCACATATGGTGTACTGTCTGTTTTGGGCAAGGCGGGGACATCACACAGCATCCACACCAGCTGATTACCCAGTTTAGCAGGGCCGAAGGCTGCTCCCCCTAGACGAGAACGAGCCGAGCGAGCCTGAGGCGACCCAGGGGGTTACACTGGTGAATACTAATGCTATCAAATATTTTGTGTTTTATATTTGTAATTAATTTAAATCACTGTAGAGATCTGCTTTCACTTTGACACGAGTTTTTTTCTGTTGATCAGTGTCAAAAAAAAAGCCAAATTAAAACCTTTGTGCATCATGTAAAATAAAAAAAAATCCGGAACTTGTCAACAATTTACTAAAAACTAAAAAAAGAAAATGGAGGCTGAAAATGTATTCATCCCCTTTATACTTACTACACTTAACTTTTCTCAGAAGCAAAACATTTCCATACCAATTCACTCAATTTATTCATGTAGAAAATTGAAGGATCACCAGCTTTCAATGAATTCATAATACCCCCTCTCTCTAATTTCCAACAGTTTGGTAGATTTTCAATACACCAAAATGAAGACAAAAGAACATTCATGACAAGTTATGATGTTATCATGAAATGATAACAGAGAAGCACAAGTCTGGGGAAGGGTGCCATACCATCTCAAAGTCACTAAAACTCCCTCAGAGCTCAGTATCTGTGAAAAAGTGAAATTTTGTGAAATTTGTGAAAAAGTAGAAGTGTCAGGCTATTCCTCTAAACTTAGACGCCAAAGAATGGCACTTGTTAGAGAAGCTACATGATGCCAGCAGTCACTGCGTGAGCTGCAGAACTCAGTGGCTGCAACGGGCTCCACAATCTCCAAGGCCTTGCACAAATAGGGTATTTATGGAAGAGTGGTAAGATAGAAGCTCTGGCTAAAAAAAGAAAAAGGCATACCTTTGCCCTTAAAGACTTTACAGTATCTTCTAAGTGACACTTTGCAAAGATGTGGTAAAAGGTCTTGTGGTCAGATGAGACCGAAGTGGAACTTTTAACCTCAATGCTAAATGATACATGCAACATAAATGTAATACTGTGCATCAGCCAGGTAACACCATTCCTACTGTAGAATATGATGGAGGTAGCATTATACTGAAAGAGCTGGCTGAAGAGATTGGGGAGACATTAGCAGTGATCTTTCAAGCATCACTAGATTCTGGAATGGTTCTGGAACACTGGTAAAATGCTTATGTCACTCCATTTTTCAAGGGAGAGGCTGAAGAAAGGAAACTATAGGCCAGTTAGTTTGACTTCAAAGGTTGGGGAGATGTTGGAATCAATTGTTAAGGATGTAGTTTCGGGGTACTTGGAGGCACATGATAATATAGGGCATTATCAGCATGGCTTTCTCAAGGGAAAATCTTGCCCTACAAATCTTTTGGAATTTTTGAAGAAATAACAATCAGGATAGGCAAAGGAGAATTGGTTGATGTTATGTACTTGGATTTTCAGAAAGCCTTTGACTAGGTGCTTAACAAGCTTGCTATTACAGGAAAGGTTCTAGCATGGAAAAAGCAGTGGCGGACTGTCAGGAGGCAAAGAGCTGGAATAAAGGAAGCCTTTTCTGACTGGCTGCCAGGGACTAGTGGTGTTCCACTGGGGTCTGTTTTGGGACCGAGTCTTTTTACATTATATATCAATGATTTGGATGATGGAATTGATGGCCTTGTTGCAAAGTTTGCAGACGATATGAAGATAGGTGGAGGGACAGGTAGTTTTAAGTAGAGAACAATACAGAAGGTCATATGAGCATGGGCAATGAAAAAGCAGATGGAATACAGTGTCGTAAGTGTATGGTCATGCACTTTGGTAGAAGAAGTTAAAGGGTTTGACTATTTTCTAAACGGAAAGAAAAAAAAACTGAGCTGTAAAGAAACTTGGGAGTCCTTGGGCAGGATTTCCTATAGGTTAATTTGTAGGTTGAATCTGGGGTGAAGAAGCCAAATGCAATGTTACCATTATTTCAAGAGGACTAGAAGATAAAAGCAAGGATGTAATGCTGAGACTTTATAAAACTTTTTTGATGCCTGTCTTGGAATATTGTGAGCAGTTTTGGGCCCTTTACCTTAAAAAGGAGAGGGTTCAAAGGTGGTTCACAAATTCACTGATTTCAGGATTGAATGGCTTATTCTATGAAGAGCATTTGATAGCTCTGGGCCTGCATTCACTAGAATTCAAATGAATGAAGGGTGACCACACTGAAACCTATCAAATAGTGAAAGGCCTTGACAGAATGGATGTGGAGAGAATGTACAGTGGGAGAGTCTAAGAGCACAGCCTCAGAATAGAAAGGGTGTCCTTTTAGAATAGAGATGAAGTGGAATCTTTTGCCAGAGAGTGGTGAATCTGTGGAATTCTTTGCCACAGGCAGCTGTGGCGGCCATGTCTTTATGTATGTTTAAGGCAGAGGTTGATAGGTTCTTGAGTGGTTAAGGCATGAAGGGATACAGGAAGGAGGAAAGAGATTAGGGTTGTGAAGAAAATTAAACCAGCCACGATAAAATGGTGGAGCAGACTCGATGGACCAAATGGCCTAAATCTGCTCCTGTATCTTATGGTTTTATGCTCTGGTTATGCTTTTCAGTAGCAGTGACTGGAAATCTGGTCAGAATTGATGAATGCTGCAAAATACAGAGAGATCTTGGATAAAAACCTGCTAGCCTTTGACAGAAAGTTTAAACTTGGAGGAAGTTGGTCTTTCAGCAAGACAATGACTCAAAGCACACTGCCAGAACAACTGTGGTGCGGCTTCAAATGAAGAAAATTAATGCCCTTGAGTAGCCCAGCTAGATTCTTGACCTTAACCCCATTGAATATCACTGGCAAGACCTCAAGATTGCTGTCCAGCGCCACAAGCCCAACTAGTCTGGCCGAGCAATTTTACAAGGAGGAATGGGCAAATCTTGCTCCATCATGTTGTGCAAATGATGAGACTTGTCCAAAGACTACTGGCTGTAATAGCCGTGAGAAGTGATTCAACGAAGTACTGAACAAGGGGGATGAACACTTTTGAACTCCTGAGATTTCAGTTTCTGAAGTTTTAGTTTCTTATGCTTTATAATTTTCCCTGTTTTGGGGCTCTACTGCAAACAATGAACATGTGATTTACAAATACTGATTGGATAAAGTCAGCTATACAAAGTGACGGTGTCTAGTGCCCTACAGAATAGCCCTGACATGGGTACCTGAGACTATCATTCCCATTATGCTGCATACAGTAATATTGTTGTGGACGGTCAACTGTACTCTTGTCCAGATGCTGCCTGGCCTGCTGAGTTCCTCCAGCATTTTGTCTGTTTTGTTGAAGGGAATATTGAAGTTTGCCAACAATAAAAATACTATCAAGCAGTTATGCAAGATAAGTGAATCCTAATGATCATAAGGCTTTGAAACTGTATTTATAACAATTTACATGCTTTAAGAGGCAGTTTGCTATTTAAGCTCTTCTGCCTGGCACATTGCCACACAAGCATCCAGCTAGAAATACATTTTTATTACTGGAAAAAATTTGCCTTGAACATGCAAGGCCTACTTATGGCTCACCTTCAAAGCATGTGGTATAAAATTAAAGACAATGCACCAACTGATAACATGCAAACAATGCTTACAAACATGAAGCTGATTTCCTAACACTTAGGTTCTTCATCATGAAAGCAATTTGTGGTGACTAAAAATGTATTTAGGGGAGGTCAGCAGGAGACGCTCATGGAGTGAGCACTGTTTCAGATTCGCTCCATAACCTTTACTTTTCTTAACCTATGATCACCCTTATTTAACTTACTTTTACCTACACCAAAAGATTCTTGCTACTTTTTTGGATTTATCTTTAAGAGTTTATTGTGAATTTTTGAAGAAATGAATACAGAAATGGCTCTTAGATCTAAAGGGCGAGAACCTGGGAAGGATTCTAACCGGAACGGGAAGAAGAAAAAGACCGATCCTAAGCACACTGAATTGACTTATGAAATATTACTGGAGGTTTTAAATGAAAAATTTGAAGAATAACGACAAATTTTTAAACAAGATATAAAGGCTTTTCAAGATTATATGGATAAGACGGATTCAGTCGTTAACCAGCAGCAAGTTCTAATCGCAACTTTGCAAGAGGACGCTCGGAAGCAAGACTTGATAATTGAAAAACTGGAGCAGAAATTACTTTCAACGATTAAACAGGTGGAAACACTTAAAGCCAAGAGTGTCGACTTTGAGAATTGGTCCAGAAGACAAAACTTATGCATACTTGGTGTCCCGGAAGGTATTGAACAAGGGGACCCCTCGAAGTACTTTGCTCAACTTTTAAAGGATGCGTTCCCTTCTATATTCCCAGACAGTCCTCCGTTACTTGATCGCGCTCACAGAATTATGTGTCGATCACCAAGTGCTTCAGCTAAACCACCGGTTGTAATTGTCCGATTTCACTATGTGCATGTTAAAGAGCAACTTATTTGTGTGGCTCAGCGTGTAGGGATGGTCAAATTTCAAGATCACAATTTTCGATTAGTGGAAGATTTTAGTCCAGAAGTAATGAAGGCAAGGATTCTTTTTAATCCCCTGATGTCCGAATGTTTTGAGAAAAATCTAAAACCTGCACTCTTATACCCTGCGAAGCTCAGAATCTTGCCTCCGAATGCACCACGGTGTGTTTTCCTTTCAACATCTGAAGCGAGAAGCTTTCTGAATGAGAACTTCCCTACTGCTACGGATTCTCATCTCTAATAAATGAGTGATTTTGATCGTGCAAGATGGTTTTTGTTTCCAAAACCAGATTTTGTTTCTGGCTATTGGTGTAGGTTTACTCTATGTTTTATACTCTTATTAAAGTTTTTTTTTCGACATACTAATCTTTTTATTTTACTTACTTCAACCACTGTACTTTATCTTTGGTCATTATTATTAATCCTTCGAAGGTGAATTTTTTTTACTAAGATGGTGGTTTCTTCTCTAAAATATCTTCGGCTTTTTTTATTTCGCCATTTTGTTTCTCTCGTCTTGTTCCTATAATGCATTTCTTATCACAGTTTAAATTTTTTTTGGTTTTGTTTGGGTTTTAACCCGATTTATAAGTTACTAGTGATTATATTCTTTTTGTTTTTTTTACTACCAATTATATTAAGAAGTTTGGTTTTAGTATAGTGATTATTATTTCTTTAGAGTTTGGGTGGATCTTTTTTTTTTATCCTTTATATACAGAGTTGTCTTCTGCTGATATGGGGGTAGATTTAGTTTCATCTCTCTTTTTTCCCAGCCTTTTCCTGGCTGGGGTGTCTTTTTTCCTCTTGGGTGGGGGGTGGGGTTTTTTTTCTAAATCTTATGTTCCTTTCATCAGTTTTTTTTTTAGTTTCTTCATTTGGGCTGATTTTAAACTACTAAAATGTCCGTGATGTCATCACTTCTGGGTCGGCCCCTTATTTTTGTTCCTCTTCCGGGTGCATGAGTTCATAATTTGGTTAACCCTTTATATACCAAAGGGTTGATTTCAGAAATATGGCTCAGACCATTAATTTTGTCTCTTGGAATACTAATGGCTTAAACCATCCGATTAAATGGAAAAAGATTTTCAAAGTATTCCAAAGACTTAATGCTCATATTACTTTTGTACAAGAAACTCATGTGAGGAAAGAGGATAATTATCACTTTTTTAGGTTTTGGAGGGGTCAACAGTACCATTCGAATTCGAATGCTAAAGTAAAGGGAGTTTCAATTTTTATTGACTCCTCTATTGCATTTGTCCAACATGATATCTTTTTGGATCTGAATGGTGGATTTTTGTTAATTACTGGCTTACTTTTTAACAAAAAGGTTGCTATGGTTAATGTTTATGCTCCAAATGTGGATTGTCCCAATTTTTTTAAGTCCTTATTTACTTCTCTACCTAATCTAAATGAATATAAGTTAATAATGGGTGGTGACTTTAATTGTTGTTTAAATCCTTTGTTGGACAAATCTATATCTACTCAGACTTTACCCAATAAGTCAGCCACTTGTATTAACTCTTTTTTGACTGATAATGGAATTTTTGATATTTGGAGATTTCGGCATTCTAAGGACAAAGAGTTTTCATTTTTCTCACATGTTTATCATTCCTACTTGAGAATTGATTATTTTTTTTATTGACTCCTGTTTTATTCCATCGGTAATTGGTTGTAATTATGATATTATAGCCATCTCTGACCATGCTCCATTAAAACTTTCTATTAAATTTAGGGATACAGCTTCTAGTGCTAGACAATGGCGATTTGATTCTACCTTACTGCAAGATCCGGATTTTATTAAATTTATGAAGGAACAGATCGATTTCTTCTTTTCAACTAATTCCACAGATGATATTTCTTGCGGAACACTTTGGGACACTTTTAAAGCATATATACGTGGACAGATTATCTTCTACTCTGTTGGTCTGAGAAAACGCATTAAGAAGGAAACTCTTTTATTGGTTGATAAAAATTAAAGAGATTGACAAGAAATATTCAATTACTCCTAGTAAGGAGCTTTACAAACAAAGGGTTGAACTTCAAACGGAACATAGTTTATTACTTACTTTTTCGATTGAAAATCAATTAATGAAAATCAGATCTATTTTTATATACATAGTGATAAATCAGGTAAATCGTTAGCTAGTCAATTGAAGAATGCTTTGGTCAAACGTCAAATTACTAAGATCTGTCAGCAGAATAGGGATCTGACAGTTAACCATGATGAGATAAACAAATCATTTCAAGATTTTTACACCTCCCTATATCATTCCGAATTCCCTCATGATCATAATACCATGTGTGATTTTCTTGGGAAATTGAATTTTCCAAAATTATCATCAGATGATCTTTCAACATTAAAAACTCCTATTACGGATGCAGAAATTAAAGGGGTTATTTCCTCTATGAATTCTGGGAAAGCACCAGGTCCAGATGGGTATACAGTAGAATTTTTAAAATGTTTTTCCGCTACTCTTCTTCCTTGGTTATGCAGGGTTTTTGAAGAAGCAATTAGATTGGGCAATCTGCCACAATCTTTTTATAGAGCTTCCATTTCTTTAATATTGAAGAAAGATAAAGACCCTACTGACTGTGCATCCTATAGACCAATATCTTTATTAAATGTAGATTCCAAGATCTTTTCCAAGTTACTGGCATCCAGGCTGGAGAAGGTTTACCCAAAATTATCTCGGAAGTTCAAACTGGTTTTATTAAAAATCACTATTCTTTTTTCAATGTTAGGAGATTATGGAATATTGTTTATACTCCTTCACACAGCACTTCGGAATGTGTCATTTCATTAGATGCGGAGAAAGCATTTGATAGAGTTGAATGGCCATACTTATTTAATGTGCTTGAGAAGTTTAATTTTAGTCCGACATTCATTTCCTGGATTAAACTGATAGATCATACTCCAGTAGCCTCGGTGCTTACTAACAATCAAAGATCTCCCTTTTTTCATTTATTTCGGGGTACTAGACAAGGCTGTCCTCTTAATCCATTATTATTTGCTATTGCTTTAGAACCCTTGGCAATTGCTAGCAGAGAATCACAGGACATTTTTGGCATTAATTGTGGGACAGATATACATAAGCTATCATTATATGCAGATGATTTATTATTATTTATTTATGATCCTGAGAAATCCATCCCTGCAGTTATATCATTGTTGGCTCAATTTAGTGATTTTTCCGGGTATAAATTAAATCTTAATAAGAGTGAACTGTTTCCTTTAAATAGACAGGTTCCAATTTATGGAAATTTACCTTTAAATTAGTTAATGACTCTTTTATTTACTTAGGGATTAAAATCACAAAAAACTATAAGGACTTAAGGTTAATATTTACCCTTAATCGATCAGATTAAATGCTTGTTTACTAAATGGTCACCAGTATCTTTATCTTTGATAGGTCGGATTAATGCTATTAAGATGGTTATTTTACCCAAGTTCTTATATATATTTCAAGTGGTACCAATTTTTATTCTGAAATCTTTTTTTGCTAATGTTGATTCAAAAATTTCCTCAGATATATGGCAGAATAAAAATCCTAGATTAGGTAAAAAAATATTTACAGAAGGCAAGGAAGGAAGGTGGATTGGCATTGCCTAATTTTAGATTTTATTATTGGGCAGTTAATATCCGATATTTGATATGTTGGTTAAAAGATTGGGATATATCTTTTAGCCCTCATTGGGTGAATCTGGAAATTAAATCTGTGCATGGATTTGCATTGGGTTCTATTTTAGGGACTTCTCTTCCCTTTGCTCTTTCTAAATTGCCGAAACGGTTAAACATACTTTATGTATAAGGTTTCAATTTCAGAAATTTTTTGGGTTGACTTTGTTTTAAATATTCCTATTGTATCCAATTGTTTTTTTTATCTTTCTATTACAGACCAAGCTTATTCAGCTTGGAAGACTAAAGGATTACTATGATTTTCCGATTTATTTTTGGATAATTGTTTTATGTCTTTTGAACAATTATCTAATAAATATAATTTGCCTAGATTTCATTTTTTTTTTAGATATTTACAGATTAGGAATTTCTTAAATACTGTACTTCCTATTTTTCCAAGTTGTGTGTCTTCAGGTATTTTGGAGAATTTGTTTGAACTAAATCCTTGTCAGAAAGGGCTAATATCAAAACTTTACAATATAATTATGAAGATACGTTCAGAGCCCTTCTATAAGATTAAAAATGATTGGGAAAGAGAACTTAACCTTACTATCCCTATTGAGAATTGGGATAAAATTCTTCAATTAGTTAATACATCATCTATATGTGCTAAACATTCATTAATATAGTTTAAGGTTGTGCATAGTGCTCAGATGTCCAAGGATAAATTGGCTCATTTTTATTCCTATATAAATCCTATTTGTGACAGATGTCATTTTGAGATAGCGTCTTTAACTCACATGTTCTGGTCGTGTCCACTTTTGAAAAAATATTGGAAAGACATTTTTGATATTATTTCTACGGTATTGAACATTGATTTACAACCTCATCCTATTACTGCAATTTTTGGTTTACCAATGATGGACTCACTCCATTTATCCTCTTCTGCTTGTCGAATGATTGCATTTCTTACTTTAATGGCTAGAAGATCTATTTTGTTGAATTGGAAAGAAATTAACCCTCCTACCGTACTTCATTGGTTTTCTCAAACTATGTTATGTCTAAATTTAGAAAAAATTAGAAGTGTTGTATTTGATACTTCTATTAAATTTGAAAAGATATGGAGACCATTTATTCAATATTTTCATATGATGTAATATGACCCTGTTCCAAACCTATTTGTTCTTCCAGTTTCGATTTTATATATGTTGAGAGGATCAGAGTTGACGACACTGATGATTTTGTATTTTTGTGAGATATTATAAACAACCCTTTTTTTGTTTTTTCCCCTTATTAGTTATTAGATTAGTTTTTTTGAATATTTTTTTCTTTTTCTTTTTTCTGTTTTTTTTAAATATATATTATGATATACCTAGGTTTGACTTGTTTATTTGTAAATTGTATCGTCCATGATTTGGGAATACTTATTTATACTGTAACCATTGCTTATGTATTCTTTCATGTTCAGTTGAAATGTGTATGTTTGTAATCGCATTATCTATGTATCCATTTTATTTTGTTGATATTAATAATAATAATAATAAAAAGATTGAAAAGGAAAATGTATTTAGGTATTTTGTATAGCAAAAATAAATGCATCTTAAATTACCCAAAAATAATTAAGCCATACACTACAAATAGAAAAACAAAAACTTACAAACTGTGTAAGCTGGTTAGTCCTCCAAAGGCACCATCAGCAATGTAGCTGACTTGGTTATTTCCTATATATAACTGTCCGAGCAGACTTAGACCAACAAAGCTGGAATCCTCTAGACGTGTCAGCTCATTAAATGATACATCCCTGTCAATGGAAAACAATAACGTCATACAGAAGGTAAAATGACTGCTGCACAATTCATACTCAGTATACACTCAGGCTACTTTACTTGCTCCCTCCTGTACCTAATAAAGTGGCCACTGAGTGTACGTTTGTGGTCTTCTGATGATGTAGCCGATCCACCTCAATGTGTTGTGCATTCAGGGATGCTCTTCTGCACACCAGTGTTGCAATGTGTGGTTACTCAAGTTAATGCCTTATTCCTGTCAGCTTGAATTAGTCTAGCCTCTTGTTAGCAAGATGTTTTGCCCACAGGATCATGTCGCTCACGGGATTTTTTTTCTTCTCGCACCATTCTCTGTAAACTCTAGAGAATGTCTGTGAAAATCCCAGGAAAACAGTGGTTTCTGGGATACTCAAACCATCCCATCTGGCACCAACAGTCATCCCAGGTACACATGAAGTAGCCATTCAGTGTATTTAAGTACTCTCAAACTCTTTTTCTCTCAGTCCATTAAATTTCTTTAGAGACCAGTTAGACTGCTAGGAATGAAATGGTTTGATCCCTGGTCTGGTTATTCAGCAAAGAGGCATGCTTTACTTCAGTAAATTTGTGGTATGGGCAGGATTACAGCTGACTGGTATTGAATGCCATCAGGAGGATACATGTAGACCCCAGGGATAAATGCTTTCTGCTAAAGAGGAGACTTTTACTCATTACCCCACCCAATATTCAAATTATCTGTAGATTTTTATTGTTCAAGATCATAAAATCAGCAAATTGTAGAATTCCTCATAAGAGAGCAACTGAGAATATGGCTGACAGAAATGTCAATGTTAACAAGTCCTGGCAGTGCCTAATTCACCAAATTAACATTTATTATTTTAACTATCAGAGGGAGGCGGAGCAAAGTTAATATGGTGCTAAACAGCGACTTCTTTGCTTGCATCTTCGGAAACAGCTCTATTTCCATTTTTAATATCTTTATTTTTTCCTTTCAGGGTTCTTTTGAAGACCCTGACCTGGAGTTACACGCTGACTTTAGTTCTTGGCAGGAATGGGACCCGTTCTCAGGGTTTAAGGTCTGTCAATTGTCTGGCACGCCAAGGGTCCGTCCTGAGAGTCCGGCTCAGATTTGGAAGCTCTGGAGATGGGTGGATCGAGGTTCGGTGTCACAGCAGGACGCCCATGTGTTATCAAGGGAGTTGGGATACTGCCTGAAGATCCGAGATTTTTGCGATCTTTAGGCACGGAGCTTGAAAAAAAACGATGCAACAGACTTCCAACATCATAAACCAGTGAGCTATTTGTTATGTCTCCCTATTCACTGGGAGAATGGAGACACCTCCTTCTCCATTATTAGGGAGAGAGCGAGCCTGTGGTATGTCGAATACCGGGTGAAACTTGAAGTCTTTGGGGTAACTGCAAGTCTATGTCTTTGCTATTGCTTTGTTCATGCTTGAGTACTCAGTGCCGGTGACTGTGTCAATGCTCAGTTTTTTTTGCTGGTGGGGGGGGATTGTGGCTCGCTGCTGCTTACGTGTGGGAGGGAGGGGAGCTGGGAGGGACTTTGGGGTTCTTACATTTTACTGTCATTCGTTCTTTGGGGCACTTCTGTTTGCGTGGATGTTTGCGAAGAGAAAGCATTTCAGGATGTATATTGTATAGACTTCTCTGACATTAAATTGGACCTTTGAATCAGTATAACTACAAGTGTTCAAATTTCAGCTGTCAGGTGTACTTTACAGTAGGTTTTACACAGCAGTAGTAGTGTGCTAGAAAGCCAATAGACTTTTGTTTAAACTCATTGTTAGAATATTCTTGACTGCCCAGCAAGAATCCTGCAAATTTCATTTATTCCTTTTATTTTCTATAGTTAGATCTGGTCACCTTTATTAAAATATAGAATCAGTCTGTATAGAAGGGCTACAAATATGTTGATCCAGTCTTATCAGCTCCTAAAGTCAAAATTAAAAATGTGCCTCTGACAGTGACAGTTTGTTTCCAGCGACAGTAGGGAAACCACCCAATTTGCTAAAGTGGGAACATTAGAAGCACTGCAAAGCATAATTATGCATAGGTGAGCTAGATGGAATTGTTAATCTATGCACTATTCACATTAAAAGAGATACATTACTGTTTTTCACCTAAGGACACAGTACAAAAGCTGACCGATGATGAATATTCTAGAGGATTTGCCTGAAATGAACTACTATGAAAATCCTATACCGTCAACTCCTACAGAATTTGAGGTCACCAGGGTCTGGTCAGTGACCGCTGAATTAAATGTTCTTTGGCACCTATTTCATGCCAGCAAAAGTCTGCTAGGGTCCATACCTAATAAAAGCTAAGGATTTTACTGAATTCTCCCTCTCCTGCATACAAAGAGCTAATCTAGTACATTTTTTTATGTGCAAGTAATCAACATTAATAATAGTGTACGCTTTGGACAGTTTCTATCTTAATGAGATCATTGTTATTGCAACTAATCAAAAGATAGTTATCCGGTTTCATCACACTCCTTACTGAAAAGCCACAAGGTATGCGAGCTGAAGTAAATTTATTTAGAGATTCAACCGTGACAGGCCATTCTGTCCTCATGGTGTACAGTTCTGGTCACCGAATTGTAGGCAAGATGTCAACAAAATAGAGAGAGTACAGAGGAGATTTACTAGAATGTTACCTGGGTTTCAGCGCCTCAGTTACAGAGAAAGGTTGAACAAGTTAGGTCTTTATTCTTTGGAGCGTTGAAGGTTGAGGGGGGACTTGCTAGAGGTGTTTAAAATTATGAGGGGGATAGACAGAGTTGACGTGGATAGGCTTTTTCCATTGAGAGTAGGGGAGATTCAAACAAGAGGACATGAGTTGAGAGTTAAGGGGCAAAGGTTTAGGGGTAACACGAGGGGGGAAATCCTTTACTTAGAGAGTATTAGCTGTGTGGGTCCAGCTTCCAGAGGCAGGTTCGATTTTGTCATTAAAAAAAAATTGGATAGGTATATGGACAGGAAAGGGATGGAGGGTTTTGGGCTGAGTGAAGATCAGTGGGACTAGGTGAGAGTAAGCGTTTGGCACAAACTAGAAGGGCTGAGATGGCCTGTTTCTGTGCTGTAATTGTTATATGGTTATATGTTTATAATTATACCTATGTGACCAATTGATCTACGTTTTCAGAATGTGTGAGGAAAATGGAGCACCCAGTAGAAACCCATGCAGTTACAGCGAAAACATACAAACTCATTACAGACCATGAAGGATTGATTTTATAATCCACTAACAGATACTAAAATTTTGTAAGGTGCTCTGCAGCCAACTAAACAGGAAATGATCCATAAAAAGCAAATGAGGCCAACTGGATTTTGATGGTACTGGTTGATGCAGGATTGTTGATCATGAAATCAGGAAAATTCCTGTCTCTCTATGCATGTGAGCTGGCTTCATAAAATGCAAGGTATAAACCATTGAACAATTTGTACGTTTTTTAGCTAGTTTTCAAGATGTTTTCCAAATCACAGGGTATTAAATTACCAACAAGTCTCATTTGAGCAGACAGCTCCAAAATTAAAAAACAAAATCTCACCCACCACATAAACAGCAAGTCATTTGTGGTTTTAAAAATCTTGCATCTCACGTCACATAAGAAACAGAGCTTTGGTCATCCTCGTGAAATTTTTAAATGAAAGAAATCTCAATCACATTTTGGCATGATATGCACAAAGAAACTGGAATGGAATAAAAAGGTACACACAGCTCACTGAGTTTTTGGCAGAACTCCCAGGCATCTGGACTGATCTTGCTGATGGCATTCTGGCTGAGATTGAGTTGCTGCAACATCAGCAAGCCATATAGCCATCCTTTCGTTACTTCTGTCAAATTGTTAAAATCCAGTTGTCTGGAAAAAAATGGAGAAAATATTAGCATGCATTAGGCTGAAAATTGGGTTTTATTGGGTTCTTTTTTACCTGTTTGTCATGCAGTTAAAAATCAATTTAAAGCAATGAGGCCATGTGGCTAGATTTTCTGGAATGAGAGCCAACTGCGAGGCCAAAAAGGTAGAAAGCAGCTCATTTTACAAACAAGTTTTCACATATTTTGCTGAACCAAGTTCTTCATTGTTTAGCATAAAACTTTGGTTAAAACTGTAGTGAGGCCATCTATAGCTTATTAAGCTCCAAATAAAATCTTTCACAACATTTAAAGATTTACAAATGAGTTCTATTTTGGGCAATGTAATTATTCATACACAAATATCAAGTAATTACAAACTGTTCTCACAAAATCTCGATGTTGCTTAGTCCCCAGAAAGCTCCATCCATGAGCTTACTAATGCCATTTCGCTGTAATCTAAGAGATTTCAAAGCACTGAGCCCTTGAAATGCAAGGCCGTCCACTTTTTTAATTTTGTTACGGCTAAGTTCCCTGCAGAAAAACAAAAAATAATTGATCTTATAGTATTTTTACCTTAAACAAAGATGAGTAATATCAGCATGGGGAGAGTATTAAAAAAACAAGCATTTAAATAAAAATTCCATTTGATTATGTATCTTATGTAATTTTGGTACAACACAAACTTACAAGTGTTGGAGACGTGGCAGCTTAAACATCTTGGAAGGAATAGCCGAAATCTTGTTCCTGTTCAACTTCAAAACTTGTAGAGTATTGGAAAGATTGTCAAAGCACCCAGGATCCAGAGTGGTTATTTTGTTATTGTTGATATACCTAAACATCACACTTTTGGTTACACTACTGTAAAAGTATTTCAAAAGACTTTCATAACACTGTTCATTGAACAAATCTAAGCTGATTGCTGAAACTGGCCAATGGCTCCATGCCTGTGCATTCTCAAAAAACAAAGTCCTCTGAGCAAGGCAAAGATTATCCAGCTCAGTAGCCTTGAATGCAGACTACATCCCGCTTATGGGCAAGCATCCTTAACTATTTTTAACAGTTTTATATGACATCAAAAATATTTGTATTGTATTCTCTGCAATCTGAAACACTCCAGAAAATAGTGTTTTCTTTTGTTCTTTATAAGTATTTAAATGTGAATAATGCACACCAGTATATTACAAACAAAAACAGAGTTTCCTTCAATTAATTTGAAGGCAACTTGTAGTCCAAGGAAATTTGAGACAGCTTAATTCATATTTTGATTTAATTGCACACTAATTTGGTCAACTATTCTATAGCACAAAGTTTATTAATTTGTACCATGGAATCAAATATATCATTACAAGTTGTCAATATTACTCATGATAACTTATGAATTAATCTTCAATCTCATACAATCTTTAGCAGGTCTTGTGGCTGAAATTTTCATAATCTTCTGCTACATGGATTTTCATAGCTACACGGATGAATTAATAACCTGCTTATCTGTGGGAAATTCCACGAATGTATAGGGGCGGTCATCATTACCCATAACCAAGTCCTTGTCATCTGCTCTAACTTTACTGACCTTCAGTCCTGCTTAAAGCTCTGTTACACTCTTGATCATTCAATCTCCTGTAGCCTCTCCATAATCAGCTTTCCTTAGAAAATACCCCTCCTAATCACTGCTTTTGTTTTAATGCCATCTCAGGAAGAAATTCAGTACATTTTGTACATTTTGACAAAATTAATTCAAGTTGTTTGTCATTATAGGCACTTATGCCAGAGTAATCTCAGAGCAGTATCTATTCTTCCAAAAAGAAAATTTAGAGAAACCAATTGATTTACAAGCTCTCTTCACCATAGAGCACAGCTACAGGCAGTGCTGTAGCAGGAAAGTAACATCCAGCTGGGGCCCCCAACTAAACCATGCTCTCTTCTTGCTGCTACCATCAGAAAGTGGTACAGGAGCATCAGGACCAACACCACCAGGTTTAGGTGATTAATTACTCCTCAACCATCCGGGCTCTTGAACCAGAGGGGATAACTTCACTCAGCTTCACTCAACCCACCACTGAATCTGTGGACTCACTTTCGAGGACTCTTCCTCTCATGTTCTCAACATCTGTTGTTACGTATCATGTCTTGTTTTCTTTTGTTTTAGCCATCTGTCTTTTTTCCTACATATTGATGATCTGCCCTATTGGATGCAGCCCTTCACTGATTCCATTGAGCTTTTTATTTGCTGTGAACGCTTGTATGTGATGATATAAGTACTTTGAACTTTGAGAAATCCACTCAAGAAGGATTTGTCATTGCAAACAGACTCTCTATACATACAAGATTTTTTTGCTTAGTGTTAAAAACTACCTGTGCTAAAGCTCAACTCCTTAAGCTCAGAGAATACATTTAATACACTTACAAATATCGAAGTGGTAAATGAGGAAACTTCTTCAATTCAAAAATCAGATTGTTACTGAGATCAAGTGTTTCCATGGATTGAAATGACATCAGCTGTTCAGATAGCACTTCAGAAATTTTGTTATTGGATCTACAGATGAAAATAAAAACAATTAGGCAAAAACCCTTTAGGAGATAGAACTTTTGAAATAAACATAAAAATATAGGCATAAAATATCAATATGTATTTTTAAAATCAACACAACCTGTTCTTGTCAGACCTTAGTCTAAATATTAAATTTTTAAGCAAATTAGCCACCCAGAGGATACAATGTTTGCTCTACGTACCTAATCCAAGTAGAAATGCAAATTTCTAACAGGAAATATGCAAAGTTAAAGACATTTTGCATGGTGGTGTTAAGATACAGAAAAATTACTTTTCAAAAAAGCATTTGGCTTTGAAAGGCAAATGGTTAATATAGAGCAGACAGCGTTCTACTGTTGATTGAGTCAATAGCCAAAAAGCAAAGAAGCATGCAGATGGGTTAACAGAAATGTAATCCTGTGCATTAAAATCTCAATTGATTAAAATGGTCCCTCATCTAAATTTGCTCTCATGTGATGCTACCAAATAAGAGAAGAAATTAGTGGACTTCTTTAAAAACTACAGAATGACCAGCTCTAGAGTCACTCTGCTTCACATAATCAGAATCCAGAACCTGTAAATTTACAGATAATCACGAAAACCCGAAAGTGCTCTTTCAGCACTTATTGTTATTCGAGAATGTACAGACTTTTTTTCTTGTCATTAGTCTCTAAACAATGCAGTATAACAACTATTTTACATAGCATTTACACTGCATTAGGTATTATAAGTAATCTAGAGATGATATAAAGTATACGGGAGGATGTGCGTGGGTTATCGTGGATCGGGATCGAAAAAAATCGAAGTTCTTCCGAATTAAGTCGGAACAGGTACATCCACTGTTATTTAGTGTCAGTCAGTCAAACATTTGTCTTAGTATATAGTATATATTTTACCTTTCTATGCATATAAAACGCTTGAGAACACGTTTCAGCGCCGGGCTTGGGAACAGAAGTTCCCAAGTTTGATCCAGTGACAGACCGCTATCAAGTGCGCTCTCCACCATGCCAGGTTGATGTGGAAGATCAAAAACCCAAAACCCCCAAACACAATAATTAAACCACTGCGTTGCTTAGTTATAATTGTAGCTTTCATCGGGGCACAGCTTTTCTCACTTTATCCTTTAAAATTGTTCCGATCGTTGACTGACGTAGCTTAACACTTTTCCAATGACCGATGTCGTTTCACCTCTTTCCAATTGCTTTATTATTTCCACTTTATTTTCAATCGTTATCGTGATTTTTTTCGTGAACAGGAACACTGCGGATTCAGATCTCTGCCGCTGGGTCCTAAGGTCCACTGCATTGAGACAGGTTGAAAACGGGACTTGAGCATCCACGAATTTTGGTATCCGCAAGGGGTCCCGGAACCAATCCCTCACTGATAAGGAGGGCCGACTGTACTTAATGTTTAATCTATGATGGGTATTTAAAAACATAAAAGGATTAATATGCTCTCATGCTTTGTTCAGCTCCAGAATACATTTTGACGTTCAGCTCCTAGTCTCATTAAATCTTAGCTCAAATAAGGTAAGTTCTCTTTACTGTTGAACTAGGAGGAGGAATGACATTTGCTTCATCATGGATCCACAAGCCAGCAACTCTGCTACAAGAATCAACTGAACAATGTATCCTTGGCTTTTATGGCAAATTAACATAATGCGCTCCATTCACACAAGTCAAGTGATGAACTGTGTGAATAAATTTACTCTGAACCTTTCAGAAGCACAGAAAGAGGGATAAACAATAGGTCACCACATTAATCAATCATTTTAACCAACTACAATCAGGATTTAAGCCCTGAAGGGCTGTGGTCCAAACCATTATTGTTTATTCATTTCCATGGACGCTGCCTGACCTGCTGAGTTCCTCCAGCAATTTGTGTGTATTGCTTTGGATTTTCAGCATCTGCAGGCTTTCTTGTGTTTTCACAAACCATTAATTGTCTTTGATGAATTCTATTCAAATCAATGCGAAGATACTTGCCACAATCTAAATGAACAGTATCAGTATTCACCAGGGAGATGGAGAGTTACAGGCAGTGTATGCTGATACAAACATATTGAGTCTATCAGGAAGATATGATAGAGATTGATGCACACATTAAGGTGAACAAATCTCCATGGTCTAATGAGGACCCTTATATTAATAGCAGGTAAAAACGGTAGACTAGCCACTACACACACAAAATGCTGGTGGAACACAGCAGGCCAGGCAGCATCTATAAGGAGAAGCGCTGTTGACGTTTTTGGCCGAGACCCTTCGCCTAGCCTAGCCGCTAGATTAGATTAGATTAGATTCAACTTTATTGTCATTGTGCCAAGTACAGATACAAAGCAAATGAAATGCAATGCTAATATAACTCAGGGCAGAGTTCATGTGGCATCATCTGTAGGGAGTCTGTATGTCATCCCTGTGGAATGCGTGGCTTTTCCCTGGGTGCTCCGGTTTCCTCCCACAGTCCAAAGACGTACTGGTTAGTAGGTTAATTAGTCATTGTAAACTGTCCCATAATTAGGTTAGGGTTAAATTGGAGTTGTCAAGGGCTGCAGCTTCAAGGGCCAACTCCACACTGCATCACTAAAAATAAACAATAGGAATGATGATCAACTGGAAATAAGAGCTTACTAGTCAGCATGAGAAACTCTACTTTATGAACTGGAGGGTTTTTTTAAAAAAAATACAATTTTACAATGAAAATTGATGATGGCAAGGTGGTAGACAATGATTTAGATTGGTTTTAACAAGGGTTTTGACAAGGTCTTGATGGGAAAATATTCAAGTTTTTTTTTTGGCAAACTGAATTCAAGATTGGCTTAGTGATAGAGGCGGAGGTTGCAGTGGATGGCTGTTTTCCTGGATTGGTGTTGAACTTTTTTGAGCTTGTTAGATCCAACTTGGGCGAGAATGTCTATGGTATGGCAAGTTGATAACCAAACATTTGTGGAGCTGCAGACAGCAAGAATGAGCTAAAGATAGAGCGAAAATCATCAGCTGGAAAACTGGGCAGAATGCCAATGAAATGGTAATTAATCCAGACAAATGAGAGTAATGTATTTGGAGTCACCTAAAGTTGGATGCACTGATCTGCAGAGGAAATATGGGCTGCAAGTTCATAATTCCCTGAAAATGGTAACATGAATAAATAACACTGTAAAGATAACATTTAGCTAGTTTGGGGAGGGGGACTGAGTACAAGAGATGTGACATTTTGCAATTGTGAAAGGTACAGTTGTGTGCAGTTCTGCTCAGATTATGGAAAGGATCTAGTAACAGTAAAAAAAAGCTGCAGAAGGAAATTAAGAGTCATGAATAGGGTAGATAACCAGCCCCCCTCCCCACCAGGTGGAAAATGTCAAGTACTAGAAGGCAAGAGTTTGAGGAAAGTTTAAACCGATGATTAACAAGGCACTTTTTTTTTTAAAAAAGTTGCCTGGAACTTTGTCAGGAAAGATGATAAAAGCAGATATGATCAGACATTTAACACCATTTCTGCTGGTCCCAATCATTACGCATACAACTCAATTGTTTTAGAGAATATGATATACTGTATAAACCATACAAGAGCGAGCAATTGATCTGTCGCGGTTACTCAACACGAGTGACAGCTCAGAGCACATCTAAATGCCAATGTTGAGGGGTACAGGATGCAATGCAAAATTAAGCAGTACCACCATTACTTACTGAATTTAAAAGAGCAATCTACAGTGCCATTTCATAACTAGGTTTTTACTGGACTCCAAATAGTCAGTATTTACAGAATGGGTACTATGACAAAGTCCAAATAAATGTGACAATATACAATGCATATCAAAACCAAAGTAGTGAGAGCAAAGCCCAATTCCTCAGTTTTAAAAACTGGAAAAGAAAAACTTCTTACATCAGAAGAAAACATTGATAAATCAGATTCACAACTTTAAAACACAGCTAAAACAAAAGTTATGGAATCTGATTATGCTTCAGTTACGTATCCCACACCTTCATTTTGACTTTCAAAACAAAACTTCCTCCAAGAGCTTAACCACATCCAAAGCTTACAGATACAATCAAATATCACTGCATCCCTTCATAGTCCACTCCAGATAAATCAAACAGATGCAAAACAGTGGTGTTTAAAAGGATAAGGAAGCTAAACCAGATGGGGTTTTATATAGCACAGGCATAAGAAAGGGCAAAATGCAACTGCCATGGCTATCAAAGCAAGATTTTTTTTTTGCTCACTAACATGCAACCCACACTAAATCTTGCATCTGCATGTAGAGATGCAGTTGCACAAAATCTCACTGACAATATAGCTCATCATTGTGTAACTTCATTATTCAATCTACCCATGGCATTTGATTAGACAATTCAAGGGAACTCAACATAACCGATTTGATCCAAATCGCCTAATTCTGCTCCTGTGACATGGTCTAAAAGTATCTGAAAATGCACCACATTTCAATGGAAAGTCTATAATCAGTTATGCTGCAGCTAAAGATCAGATATAGATCAAAATAATGTATAAAGATTTTAAAAAGCTATGTCCATCTGCTTTTGAGAAATAACAGTAACTGGAAATAATTTTCTGAACTACTTAATCAAAACAGGACCAGCTGATTTTACAGCGTGCTTGTTAAGGAAAAATGAAACAGAAGTTTAGTTAAACACAAGCTCATCCTGGGATCAATAACCAAATCATTTTGAAGATACTGTGGAAGTTGCTTCTACCCCCCCCCCCCCCCACCCAATTTGCTTCACATAAAACAGCACTTGGTAGTCGGATGCAGGATTTTACTCTATCTTACTTCAGAGTTCAGTTTTAAATCGTCCAAGTAGAAATGTCAACAAACTCGCATATTTTCTGTAAAACTCAGAAAATACAAACTGTTTATAAAAATAGAAATTCTAATGCTTTATTTTCACAAATAATAATAAAGTAAAACAAAATACTAATTGCTATCAGATTCTTGATGTGCACATATCAGGATATCCAGCTCTGGTTCTCTGCTGGTCTGACACATGGTGGTTGCCACACATGCTTAGTTCACAGGAGGCAGACATCTTGACATTACTTCCACAAAATGTCTGTGCGCATTTAAGGTCCGTGAGCACTATGAACCACCGAAGTCAAAAATACATGCTGTAGGAAGGTATGCTTTTGAATCCATGAAGTTTGTTCTCTATTCTCACAGTGAGATTAGTAACTCCCTTCATGTTCTGGGCAGCATTATGATGCAGTTGGAAGAGCTGCTACCTCAATTTCAGTAACCCAAGTCCAATCCTGATCTCAGACTTCTGTGGAGTTTACACATTCTCCCTGTGATTGTGGGATATATCTCCAGGCACTCCAATTTCTTCCCACATCCCAAGAAAATACAGTTTGATGGTTAATTACCATACAATCCAGGGTAAATGAAAAGGACAGCATGGTAGTGTAGTGATTAGCACTGCACTTTACAGAACAGGCAACCCAGATCAATTCCTATCACTACCTGTAAGGAGTTTGTACCTTCTACCCATGAATGTGTGGGTTTCCTCTAGGTGCTCTGCTTTTGTCACACAGTCCAAAGATGTATCGGTTAATTGGTCATTGTAAATTCCCCTGTGATTTAGGCTAGGATTAAATCAGAGGATTGCCCGAAGGGCCAGAAGTGCCTATTCCTTGCTGTACGTCAATAAAGATGGGCAGGGGTGTTCAGTGGGCAGAATAAACTGGGTTAGAATAACTAGTGGGTGTTGGTTATTAGAACCATGGAGCATTACAGCACAGAAACAGACCTTTTGGCCCTTCTTGGCTATGCCGAACCATTTTTCTGCCTATAACTCTCCATACACCTCTCATCCATGTACCTGCCCAAGTTTCTCTTAAATGTTAAAAGTGAGCCCGCATTTACCACTTCATCTGGCAGCTCATTCCACACTCCCACCACTCTCCATGTGAAGAAGCCGGGGGTAATGTTCCCTTTAAACTTCACCCCCTTCGCCCTTAACCCTTGTCCTCTGGTTTTTTCCTCCCCTACCCTCAGTGGAAAAAGCCTTTTTATCACTGTTTGTCCCCAATCCCTTTCTCTTTCCATAACTATGACTTCAACTCCCAGATATATCTTCCCTAAAGGCAGATGTATTCCCAAAGCCTCCAATCCCAGGCCAAATCTCTATTGGTTCTCAACCACTAATATGTAAATTACTCAACTTTGTCCACCTGCTCCATCAGTGTAGAACTGGCAGAATAAAGCTCCCACATGAGACTAGATCTATTCGAATCATATACAATGCCCAAGGCTGAATCACAGAAGTTGACTCTCAGCAAAGTTGGTGGAGAGATAACTCAAAATGGTGAAATGCAGTAATATCACAGTGAACTTTCATGAAATGACCGAATTTGGCAGGATCTTGGAGTTATGCATAATTCAATGAACCAAAAAGTGAAATATGATCAGTAATTTTTCATTTCTATGTTAATTTTATTGAGATACAGCACGGAATAGGCCTTCCGACCTTCGAGCCGCACTACCCAGCAACCCTCTATTTAACCCCAGACTAATTACAGGACAATTTACAATGACCAATTAATCTATCAATCTGTACATCTTTGGACTATGGGAGGAAACTGGAGCACCTGGAGGAAGCACGAGGTCACGGGAAGAAAATGCAAACTCCTTACAGCAGGAATTACATTCCAGTGGGAATTGAACCAGGTTGCTAGTACTGTAAAGCACTGTGCTGACCACTATGTGCACGATTTTTTACGTATCATTTTAATATAAAGGATCCCTTAGGTTTCTGTGACTGACCAACAATTATGGTATTAACACTGGCAGCCAACACCCAAAACCTCAGCAGTCTCAAAGAACATTTGCACCACAGGAAATTACACAATAAAGCAATTTAAAACAAAAGATAGACATGAAGAGGTTTTCTCTTTATCTATACATTTTATTTGCACCTAGTTTGGAAGTTATATTGTTCTTGAAAGGAATGCAGATTAGTCTAAATGATACCTGGACTCCTCCAGTTAAATTACAAAGAGAGCTAATTTAGAAAGTTACAAGAAACTTTTCAGGACAGTAAAGAGAACAGATAGGCCAGATAAAAAGATATTACTACACTATCTAGGATTAGGAGTAGAGCCTATAATTCAAAGTCAGGATGTTTCAGGACTGAAGTTAAGAAACAATACTATATGTAGATGTTAGAAATGTTGAAATCTTCAGCAAAATGGCAATGAAATTTAATTGGTCATTTTAAGATCTAGGAAAAAAGTAAATCGGTATTTTTTTTCCATTGGAAGTATAAAAGTTTCATGAAAAAGCAGGCTGCAAAGTACCAGATTACATATCTGCTGTGAGCTTGCTGAATGACAAATTAGATCCAAGCAGCAAAATGCTCTATCTTCCCAAGGACCAAATGAAACTCAATATAATCCACAAATTTAAATTGTTCACAAATATACATAACCTGAGAAATTACTTGTCCTAATTCGATTCCTAATATGATCAAAACCCAACAATCCATCATAAGGACAAACAGCACATTTTTGCTTGATTAAACTCTAAATCAATCTCAACTAACTCATTCAAATATCTTCCAGGAAATCAAGTCTCCAACCTTAAAACCCTTCTAATTTCTTCTTATTGTCCAAATGAGAATGTTATTTTCAAAAAAAATTGCACAAAGCAAATTGTTCTACAGCCTTATTATATATTCTGCCAAGATTAATTAATAGAACTAAAGCTATATTTACAGACTTCACTGCGAGTCACCTCATTTCACATAAGCCCTGCAATAGTTTTAAAAAGTCAAGCATGTTCCATGACTTGCAAAACAGGGACTTAATGGAACTTCTCAAATGGAATATGGAGAATTGTAAATTACTTGCCCCTTTGCTGCAACCTGATACCTGGGTCCAAGAGACTTTTAGAGATAATGCAGAACAGGCCCTACTTAACACTAGCCTCATCATAGGGCAATTTACAACGACCAATTAACCAACTAATCTGTAGGTCTGTGAACTATGGAAGGAAACTAGAGCACCTGGAAGAAACCCACACAGCCATGGTGGAACATACAAACACCATTCAGACAGTACTAGAATTGAACTCTGATGTCCCAGGCTGTAATAGTGTCACACACACACCGCTACAGTACCATGGCTAAAGGAGGCCCATTAAACGAGATAATCTGTTGAAGGAACTGTTGGAAGGGCAGCATTTGTGTCGCTCCAGATTCCAGACTCTGCGGTCTCATATCTCTATTAGACAAATCTTAGAACGAGTGAGCTGTTCTATCACAAATGGCTAACAAATTTGGTTCGATTAACTTTGGAATTTAGAGGAAAAAGGGGAGATCTTGAAAGATACAAGATACTAATGGGGCTTGACAGGGGATGTTGAGGAGTTTGAACTCGGATGTGGTAACAAAGGGATGGACAATTAAAATCAAGGGATATAGGAAATTTTTCTTGTGTGGAATTCTATAAATTAGAGTTGTGGAGACCATACAATTGGAGCTACTTAAAGCACTTTTGAAAACGAGGAACTGGCAGAGAAGGCAAGTTGAAGTGTGGGGCAGAATAGCCACGAACATATTAAATGGTGTGGTGTGCTTGAGGGTGGCTCTCACTTTGCTGTGCTCTTTAGTCTTGTACTTGCAATATGGTATTTGACAATGCATGCAATGTAGAAATGGTGAATCTCTAAAGCCAAAGACAAATGCAAACTGTAAACTGAAACTTGTTTATGCATTTAAAATGGGCTCTTTGTGAAGAGTTGAACCTGAAATCCAGTCTGAATAGAGACACTAACCCAAGATGGTTCAGTCTGCTCGTATGAACCATCAGCACATTCAAAAAAACTTCCACGCAGTTTTGTCTCTGGATCCTCAGATCAGAAACATAATGGCTTCTGAATCATAAAGGCCCAAAACAGTGAACAAAGGTGCAATTTCTACCAGCTTCACTGTTATATCTATTAACCTGCCTGGGCATGCACATTTGCAGATCTTCACTTAAGACTGTACAGGTTTCTCTTTTGACATTTGAGTCTAAAAGTCTGCCAGCAGTGCAGCTTGGAATCAATAGCTCTGAATATTATTCAATCTTACCAGAATTGTTACAGGTGTTACAGAGTAAATGGTAGGGCATTGAGGAATGCAGAGGAACAGAGAGATCTAGGAATAACTGTGCATAGTTCCCTGAAAGTGGAGTCTCATGTAGATAGGGTGGTGAAGAGGGCTTTTGGAACGCTGGCCTTTATAAATCAAAGCATTGAGTACAGAAGTTGGGATGTAATGCTAAAGTTGTACAAGGCTTGGAATTTGCAGTTCTGGTCACCGAATTATAGGAAAGATATCAATAAATTAGAGAGAGTGCAGAGACGATTTACTAGGATGTTACCTGGGTTTCAGCAATTAAGTTACAGAGAAAGGTTGAACAAGTTAGGTCTCTATTCATTGGAGCGTAGAAGGTTGAGGGGGGATTTGATCAAGGTATTTAAAATTTTGAGAGGGATAGATAGAGTTGACGTGAACAGGCTGTTTCCATTGAGAGTAGGGGAGATTCAAACTAGGGGACATGATTTGAGAGTTAGGGGGCAGAAGTTTAAGGGAAACATGAGGGGGTATTTCTTTACTCAAAGAGTGATAGCTGTGTGGAATGAGCTTCCTGTAGAAGTAGTAGAGGCCAGTTCAGTTGTGTCATTTAAGGTAAAATTGGATAGGTATATGGACAGGAAAGGAGTGGAGGGTTATGGGCTGAGTGCGGGTAGGTGGGACTAGGTGAGATTAAGGGTTCGGCATGGACTAGGAGGGCCAAGATGGCCTGTTTCCGTGCTGTGATTGTTATATGGTTATATGGTGACAGGAACTACTTTCACTGAATCTCCCCAGCTTTATTAGACACACCAACTTTTCATCAGCATTAGAATTTGTGCAGTTACATACACTGAAGTTAACAGAACAAAAAAATTTAAAATTATATGGATTAGCATTGTTCCAAGTTTATATAATTTAAAAGCTTGTTTAGCTTAAGTCTGGAGACAATTGTATGAGTAACTACCACACCTGAAGAACAGGAGGAAGCAATGAGACAGGGAATTCCCTTTCTATCTGAGGGGAGCAGCCTGGCATTTTTCTGTTTAAATTCCTATTTTAACCAATTCTCACATATTGCTTTAATTGTAATTTATTGCGGGAAGTCTTAATCTTGATTCATTTTTCCATCTCAAATTCTGTACTTCTCTTCTTGCTGCTGCCTTCATGAAGGAGGTACAGAAGCCTTGGGATGGTCACCACCAGGTTCAGAAACAGCTATTAACCCTCAACGATCCAGAGGAGATAACTTCACTCACCTCAACACTGAACTGATTCCACAACCTATTGCCTCACTTTCAATGACACAACTCATTCTAAATATTATTTATTACTTATTTTGTTCTTCTTGTTGTATCTGTACAATTTTTCTTTTGCACGTTGGTTGTTTGTTTGCCTTTGTGTAGTTCTTAATTGATTCTATAGTGTTTCTTTGTATCTACTGTGAATTCCAGAAAGAAAATGAATCTCAGGGTAGTATATGGTGCCATAAATGCACTTTGATAATAAGTTTACTTAGAACTTTGTACTTTGGTTTTCCATACAATTTTAAATACCAGTGTAGATGTTTCTGTACTTAGGACAAAAAAAGATAGATATGATGCATTTCAGATTAAAATAGATACATTTAAGTCTAAAAAGAAAGATGGATATTTGGACAAAAACATCAGGGGAGGCGAAGTTTCCATGCAAGGAAATTAAAGGATAAGAGGAGAAAAACAGGCCAATTCCTAAACCACCACTGTTCCCATGGGCACACTAATGCAAAAATATAACTTTTAATTTATTCCTTCAACCCCATCTCACACAGTATTATCATATTTTACATTTTGTTTCTCTTGATAAGCTTCCATCACAATGAATTAACAATACCACTGATGAAGTTTACATCAGCAGACATGAATTTCTGCTGATAATCCAACTACCTCCAATAGAACTACTTGGTAGGGCAACACTTGGCTCAGTACAATGTAGAAATAAATACAAAATACCATGGATTCCACTTAATAAGGACACATCTTGCCCAATTAGGAGGCTGTCCCAATTAGCTGAAGTTTCATAAAATAGTTAAATATAAAGACACTGAGTAACAAATTTTGTATCTAAATGAAATACAGAACAAATTAGAACACTACCATAGCTCGACAATACTATAAAACTATTAGTTTGTAACAGTTATTGAAGGAATTCATCTAGTGTACATAATGAACAAAATCAGCACAGACACCTAGTGCAGATAAGACTGCCTTGATGCAATGATATCAATAATTGCATCCTCCAGATCTTCATTTTCATTGTAGCAGTCAAGATGATTATTCAAATTTTCCGGTATTTCTAAGTCTGAATGCTTGAAATTTCTGAGAGAAACAGCTCTGAATTGTCCTACCAACTTATTTCTCACCAACTATCATTGCTTTTTGAATACAAACACACACAGATACTTTATTTAAAAAAATGTTTTCTCCAAGCAAGGTGTAGCATCTAATGACTACACAAGTGTGCGTGACTGATGCTAGTTGGAACCTTTCTGGCAAGTCTCCTGCCCTAATTAAGCAGCATAGTTCCTCAATAAATGAGTTTCAATTAGTTTGTGTTCTTTAAGAGTTGTCCCAAATAAATTACTGCTCTGATTAACCAATGGCCTAATTAATCAGAATTTGCTATATATTATTTCATGAGTTACTTCTTTAAAATCTCATGTCTGTGCTACAAATTGAGGAAAAGCTTACATTACAACACTAGTCCATGAGCAGTTCCTTTTAAATTGAAATTCCAGTATCATTTAGTTTACAGAATTAATGCAGCTGGAAATATTACAAGCTTCAAGGATGCATTTATGCCAATCATAATTTTATGCAACTACATTTTTGGTATTCAAATATGCAAGAAAACATCAAGCTACAACCTGAATGAAACAAGTATTTTCCCAGACTTCTTTCACCCATCCCCAGTAAATCGTAATTACAAGTTCAATCTTTGGCCAGTCTTTGGGGAAATAAACACTTAGGTTTATGTTGTTCAAGATCTAAGCACCATCTAAAAGGATCTACAAATTCTTTGCAATTGTACAAGATCAGATGCAAAATTTCACCATCCAAGTGTTCAATAAATCAGGCCAGTGCTGTTAAAGCCGACTCCCCTCTATTGTGATGTTCTGCGGCATACTAGAAAAGAGGAAAAGCACAAGTACAACTTTCTTGTATATTCGAACCTCCAGAGTCTGCCATGTGTTACAGATAAACTCAGGCAGATTTTTTTAACAGATGAGTAATTTGTAAAAGTAAATTATTTTGAATTTGATAAACATTGTAATTTTTAATTTTAAGGACTGGACCCAGATCCAAATACAGCAATGGTCAACATAATCCTAATTAATTGAACTTTCAGTCTACAAAGAAAATAAACTGCCCCAATCTCCCACCTATATGACTGTTCTAAAGGTACTATACACTTGAAAAAGAAAAATCAATTCAGATAGTTTATGGCACTTCTATATTAAATCACTTGTCTTCCAAGAATGCAATCAACTGGCTATTTTTAATTACCAAAGAACATACCAAATTAAACTTTCAATAAATCATCCCAAAGTAGAACAGTAGTGACAGCTAATATTTTTGGTAGTCACTGTTGTATCTTTATATCACAGGCTGAATAAAAAGACTGCCAGCGTTTCCAACTATGTTTAAACTATCTTGCCATTTGTTGTTAACACTGAGATAAACATTCCATATGTTAAACCAAATATAGAACGGTACAACTAAAATTACAGTTTAAATAAACAAATTTAGTTTTTAAGTAACTGATCACCTTATTCCATTATCAAAAATCCTTCAAAAGGCTTTAGCTACATGGAATTTAATAAAAATGCCACAAGTATCCTATCACTTTAGACAGGTTTCATTCTGGGTCACTGCCCAAGTCAAAGACAGCACTTCTCCAATTTCTTTAAACCAATTGTCTATCTTAATTTGTAAGTCTCATATCAATAAACAGTCATCAATCTCCTGACACATTCAGTTTGAACATTCTTCCCTTCCTAGCATTCCTATAATCTAAAGAAATCCTCTAATTTTATTACTATGCAGGTATGTTACATCACTTCAAAGTTGATGCACTGTCAAGATACTAAGTCACACACTTTTAGTCATAGGGTCATTGATATTGTTACCCTAGTCAGCTATTATTTGTTTCTTAATTTTGAGATATATATTTTAAAATGAGAAATAGATGCTTCAAAAAAAGTAACGTTGCCTTTCCAGAAAGTAAAAACATCTTAGAAACTTCCTTAGCAAAATCAAATGTGTTCAGCTAGCTTTTTTAAAAAAATCCACACTCAACTTACATGATCAGGAATGATGAAGTAAATATGCCAGGTCTGTTCTGCAAGAAACAAGCTTCATTGATATTCACTGTGCAAAAAATGAGGAGCTAGCTGTAACAAAATCCTCATGTAGTGTTTGATTTGCAACATTTCCAAATGGTGGAATCATACTGTTTTGCTGCTAGAATACTACAATGAGCAACTGATGAATTTTACAAAATTATTAATGAAATTAATAGTGTTTGTAGTTCAAATTTTGTGGCAGGTTTCTCAAATACCACCTGCTTTTCTCCTTTACTATTGGAAAGCCATTCACATCATTTGTCACTTAACTCTTATTCCAGCAGTACCATAGACACAGTGTAAACACAAAGTGCACTGCAGATGCTGTGGTGAAATCAAGACATACAAAAAAGCTGGACGAACTCAGCAGGTCGGGCAGCATCCGTTGAAAGGAGCAGTCAATGTTTCGGGTGGAGACCCTTCGTCAGGACTAAAGGAGGACGGGGCAGGGGCCCTATAAAGAAGGTGGGAGGGGGAGGGTGGAAAACCAATCAGAGGAAAGATCAAGGGGTGGAGGAGGGGAAGCAGGGAGGGGATAGGCAGGTGAAGAGGGAAACTATGGGTAGTAGAAGAAGGCAGAGTCATGAGAGCTGATAGGCAGCTAGAAGAGGAGACAGAGTGAAGGTGGGATGGGGAGAGGGAGGGAATTACCGGAAGTTGGAGAATTTGATGTTCATACCAAGGGGCTGGAGACTACCCAGACGGTAGATGAGATGTTGTTCCTCCAACCGAAGTTTGGCCTCATCATGGCAGTAGAGGAGGCCATGTATGGACATATCCGAATGGGAATGAGAGGGAGAGTTGAAGTGAGTGGCAACTGGGAGATCCTGTCTGTTGTGGCGGACGGAGAGTAGGTGCTCGACGAAGCGGTCCCCCAATCTGCGTCGGGTCTCACCGATGTAGAGGAGGCTGCACTGGGAGTGCCGGATGCAATAGATTATCCCAACAGACTCACAAGTGAAGTGTTGCCTCACCTGGAAGGACTGTTTGGGGCCCTGAATGGTGGTGAGAGATGAGGTGTAGGGACAGGTGTAGCACTTATGCTTGCAGGGATAAGTACCAGGTGGGAGATCTATGGGGAGGGATGTGTGGACCAGGCAGTCGCGGAGGGAATGATCCTTGCAAAAAGCAGAGAGGGGTAGAGAAGGAAAGATGTCCTTAGTGGTGAGGTCCTGTTGAAGGTGGCAGAAGTTGTGGAGGATAATATGCTGGATCCGGAGGCTGGTGGGGTGATAGGTGAGGACAAGGGAGACACGGTCCCTGTTGTGGTGACGGGAGGATGGGGTGAGGGCTGAAGTATGGGAAATGAAGGAGATGCAGGAAAGGGCATCATTGATGATGACAGAAGGGAAACCACGATTCTTAAAAGAAAGAGGACATTTGGGATGTCCTGGAATGGGAAGCCTCATCCTTGGAGCAGATGCGGCAGAGATAGAGCAACTGGGAAAAGGGAATAGAATTTTTGCATTTGGCAGGGTGGGAAGAGGTATAATCAAGGTAGTTATGGGGTTTATAGAAGATGTCAGTGGATAGTCTATCTCCAGAGTTGGAGACCGAGAGATCGAGAAAGGGGAGAGAAGTGTCCGAGATGGACCAAGTGAATTTGAGGGCTGGGTGAAAGTTAGCGGCAAAGTCAATGAAATTGACGAGTTCAACATGGGTGCAGGAAGCAGCACCAATGTAGTCGTCAATGTATCAAAGGAAAAGTTGGGGAGCAGTAACTTTCACCCAGTTCTTAGTTGCCTTTTTGGATAAGTCAAGATTTGCCCATTCCTTGCAAAATTGTCAAGCTGTCAGGTTAGATGGGGAGTGGTGGTGGACAGCAGTTTTGAGGTCTTGCCAGAGATGTTCGATCAGGTTAAAATCAGGATTCTGGGCCACTCAAAGACATCCATTTTCTTCATTTAAAGCCACTCTGCAGTTGCTTTAGCAGTCTGCTTCGGATTGTTGTCCTGCTGACGATGAACTTCCTTCTCAGTTTCAGCTTTCTGGGGAAAGCTAGTAAGTTTTTAATCCAGGATCTGTCTGTATTTAGCAGCATTCATCTTCCTGGTCGGCAGCATCAATCCTGACCAGATTTCCAGGGCCTGCTGTGAAAAACATCCCCAGAGCATGATGCTCTCTCTACCATAATTTTCAGTAGGGATGATGTTACTTGGCTGATGTGCAGTATTAGATTTATGCCACTTGGTGTTCAGGCCAAAAAGTTCCACCTTAGTCTCATCCAACCACAAGACCTTCTTCCAACCTTTTACAAAATCATCTACGTGATGCTTTGGAGAGTATACATGGACGGCGATATGCTTTTTTAAAAAAAGTGGTAAACATGGCATAAATCTAACATTATCCCTACTGTAAAGTATGGTGGAGATAGCATCTTTCTATAGGGATGCTTTTCAGCAGCAGGGACTGGAAATCTGGTCAAGATTAATGGGAAGATGAAGGCTGTTAAATACAGACAGATCCTGGATAAAAACCTGCTAGTCTCTCTCAGAAAACTCAGACTGAGGAGGAAGTTCATCTTTCAGCAGAATAACAACTGAAAGCACACTGCCAGAGTAACCATGGAGTGGCTTCAAATGAAGAAAATGGATGTCCTTGAGTGGACCAGTCAGAATCCTGGTCTTAACCCAAATGAACATTTCTTGCAAGACCTCAAGACTGCTGTCCACCGCCACTACCCAACTAACTTGGCATAGTTTGAGAAATTTTGCAAGGAAGAATAGGCAAATCTTGCTCCATCACATTGTGCAAAGCTGATAGAGACTTATTCAAAAATACTACTGGTTGTAAGAGCTGCAAGAGGTGGTTCAAGTACTGAGCAAAGGGGGATGAATTGAATTGACTTCTTACATCCTTCACTTACATGAAGAGTAAAAATCTTTATGTTACGTCTCCATCTAAATGTGCAATCATAGTAATTTATAATAAATAGAACAGTCAATGCAATATAGAGTACACTCAAGTCAGTGTGAGTTTATCAGTCTGATGGCCTGGTGGAAGAATGAATTTTTTTTATATAAAGGCACTGTCAGAGACTGATTGTGTGTCCAAAGATCAAAGCTAGTTTGTACATAAGGTGACTGACAGGACATGGTAAAGTAATTCTGGTAGGTTAATGAGCGGAGGTATAGATCAGCCTTACTGCTTGGGGAAAGTGACTGTTTTTGAGTCTGGTGGTCCTGGCATGTTCGATCTGTAGCCTTCCCCCTAATGGGAGTGCATGAACAAGGCACGTAGGATCCTTCATGTTACTGGCCCCTTTCTGTATACATGTCCTTGATGGTGGGTGGACGAGTGCTGGTGATGGGTTGGGCAGTTTTGACTCCACATTACATCACTGTTTCTCAGAAAATTTGTTTCAATATTCAATTCCTCTGCCTGTCCAAAGCTTTTAGTTAGAAAAAGATTCATATTCACTGCTTCCCTCATTGGAAATGCTTGAGGCTGAAAGTTCAGAATGATCTAGATACCATTGCTTTCTCTAGCTTAACAATTTCCTACACATGAACAACAGCAGCATAAAAATACAGGACACAGTGGATTTAGTGGATATACTTCCAAACAAAAAATGTTTAGCTTTGTTTATAAATACAAGCTCACCCAAGATCTGGAGATAATGGTGTAAACATCTCACAAAATCAATTATACAACATAGAAATAGGCCTTTCGGCCAAGCTTGACCATTCCAATGTCGAATACAGTGCCTAGGTATGTCATGTATGACATCCCGGTAGCACACAGGATTCTACGAGGGGTGACTAATAAGTTCGTGGTCTAAGGTAGAAGGGGTCAATTTTAGAAAACCTAGCACATTTATTTTTCAACATAGCCCCTCCTACACTTACACACTTAGTCCAGCGGTTGTGGAGCATACAGATCTTGGATCTCCAGAAAGTGTCCACAGCAGGGGTGATTGATAAGTTTGTGACCTAAGGTAGAAGTAGATGAATTATACAGCCCTCATTACATGCACATGCAGCTCAACTCTGGGTGATTATGCAGAAAGTTTGAAGTTTATAACTCATCGGGGTGACTGATAAGTTCATGGCCCAGGGTAGAAGGAGATGAGTTACAGGTTTCCCCTGCTATTCGAAGGCAGAACATTCCTATGAAATGGTTCGTAAGCTGGAATATCGTAAAGTGAAGAAGCAATTACCAGTTAATTATATGGGATAAATTTGTGAATGTTTCGCAGACCAAAAAATAACCTACCAAATCATGCCAAATAACACAAAACCTGAAATAACAGTAACATATAGTAAAAGCAGGAATGATCTGATAAATACACAGCCTATATAATGTAGGAATACTTTTCTGCAATTATTGCAGCACTGTCCACCGCAGCGAAAATCTCACGCAAGCACTCTCGGCAAAAACACATGGCACAAGCGCTCCCGGCAGAAACACTCCTTCCAGTAACCTTTAAGCTATGAAGCTACCATCACAGCCTATATAAAGTAGAAATAATGTACGTCCAGTGTAGGTATCACTTACAGGAATCGGGAAGACAGTGAGCACACTGATGATGGTGTGTTAGGCTGAGTCGTCGGAGGCTGGGTTGGTGGGAGGTAGAGGAGACTGGGGTGTCATCTCATCGTCGTCTGTTTCCACCAGGACAGGCAGATCACCTTCTTCAATGTCTGTCTGCCTCAATGTCAAAGGTCGACTTTCATCGTCTGCTGTGGCTGATGTGGGAAGCTTGAAAAATGACAGTATGCTTGACTGCTTAGCCTCGCGCATTTTTCTATCATACACTTCTTTGTAAGCACTCAAACCATCCTGCAAATATGCCCTAAACTTACATACCCTTTCAAAATTAAAGTCATACCTTTCTGCAATCATTGCAGCGTTGTCAATCGCAGCGAAAATCTCACACACTTGCTTCAAGTTCAGTTCCTGGATGACTTCACTTTCGGCCTGTTCACTACTACGTTCGGTTTCAATTGTCATCCTTTCCTCTTCATCTCTCAGTTCTTGGTCATGGGATGCCAAAACCTCTTCAACATCATCTTCATCAACTTCCACAAACCCTTGGCCAAACTTACTATATCCTTACTTTGCAAACACGAGGAAATCTGCAGATGCTGGAAATTCAAACAACACACACAAAATGCTGGTGGAACACAGCAGGCCAGGCAGCATCTATAGGGAGAAGCGCTGACGATGTTTCGGGCCGAGACCCTTCGTCAGGACTAACCGAAAGGAAAGATAGTAAGAGATTTGAAAGCAGTGGGGGGAGGGGGAAATGCGAAATGATAGGAGAAGACCAGAGGGGGTGGGATGAAGCCAAGAGCTGGAAAGGTGATTGGCAAAACTGATACAGAGCTGGAGAAGGGAAAGGATCATGGGATGGGAGGCCTCAGGAGAAAGAAAGGTGGGGGGGGAAGCACCAGAGTGAGATGGAGAACAGGCAAACAACTAGATATGTCAGGGATGGGGTAAGAAGGGGAGGAGGGGCATTAACAGAAGTTAGAGAAGTCAATGTTCATGCCACCAGGTTGGAGGCTACCCAGCCAGTATATAAAGGTGTTGTTCCTCCAACCTGAGTTTGGATTCATTTTGACAGTAGAGGAGGCCATGGATAGACATATCAGAATGGGAATGGGACGTGGAATTAAAATGTGTGGCCACTGGAAGATCCTGCTTTTTCTGGCGGACCAAGTGTAGGTGTTCAGCGAAACAGTCTCCCAGTCTGCGTCGGGTCTCACCAATATATAAAAGGCCACACCGGGAGCACTGGACACAGTACCCCACACCAGCCGACTCACAGGTGAAGTGTCGCCTCACCTGGAAGGACTATCTGGGGCCCTGAATGGTGGTGAGGGAGGAAGTGTAAGGGCAGGTGTAGCACTTGTTCCGTTTACAAGGATAAGTGCCAGGAGGGAGATCGGTGGGAAGGGATAGGGGGGACGAGTGGACAAGGGAGACGCATAGGGAGCGATCCCTGTGAAAAACGTAAAGGGGGGGGGGGGAGGGAAAAATGTGTTTGGTAGTGGGATCCTGTTAGAGGTGACGGAAGTTACGGAGAATTATACGTTGGATGTGCGGGAATGGGAGAGATGCGTTTGAGAGTTGAAAAGCCTCACCCTGAGAGCAGATGCGGCGGAGACGGAGGAATTGTGAGAAGCGAATAGCCTTTTTGCAAGAGACAGGGTGGGAAGAGGAATAGTCCAGGTAGCTGTGAGAGTCTGAGGCTTTTCATTCCAGGACGAAGGAGATGTCTTCCTTTTTTAAACAAAGGGGCTTCCCTTCGTCCACCATCAACTCTGCTCTCAAACGCATCTCTCCCATTTCCCGCACATCTGCCCTCACCCCATCCACCCGCCAGCCCACTCAGGATAGGGTTCCCCTTGTCCTTACCTACCACCCCACCAGCCTCCAGGTCCAACGTATAATTCTCCGTAACTTCCGTCACCTCCAACGGGATCCCACTACCAAACACATTTTTCCCTCCCCCCACTTTCTGCTTTTCACAGGGATCGCTCCCTACGCGACTCCCTTGTCCACTCGTCCACCCCATCCCTTCCCACCGATCTCCCTCCTGGCACTTATCCTTGTAAACGGAACAAGTGCTACACCTGCTCTTACACTTCCTCCCTCACCACCATTCTGGACCCCAGACAGTCCTTCCAGGTGAGGAGACACTTCACCTGTGAGTCAGCTGGTGTGGTATACTGCATCCAGTGCTCCCGGTGTGGCCTTTTATATATTGGTGAGACTTGACGCAGACTGGGAGACCATTTCGCTGAACACCTATGCTCGGTCTGCCAGAAAAAGCAGGATCTCCCAGTGGCCACACATTTTAATTCCATGTCCCATTCCCATTCTGATATGTCTTTTCATGGCCTCCTCTATTGTCAAAATGAATCCAAACTCAGGTTGGAGGAACAACACCTTATATACCGGCTGGGTAGCCTCCAACCTGATGGCATGAACATTGACTTCTCTAACTTCCGTTTATGCCCCTCCTCCCCTTCTTACCCCATCCCTGACGTATTTAGTTGTTTGCCTGTTCTCCATCTCCCTCTGGTGCTCCCCCCCTCCTTTCTTTCTCCTGAGGCCTCCCGTCCCATGATCCTTTCCCTTCTCCAGCTTGGTATCACTTTCGCCAATCACCTTTCCAGCTCTTAGCTTCATCCCACCCCCTCCGGTCTTCTCCTATCATTTCGCATTTCCCCCTCCCCCCACTACTTTCAAATCTCTTACTATCTTTCCTTTCGGTTAGTCCTGACAAAGGGTCTTGGCCCGAAACGTCGACAGCGCTTCTCCCTATAGATGCTGCCTGGCCTGCTGTGTTCCACCAGCATTTTGTGTGTTTTGTTTGGATATCCTTACTTTGTTCACCATGATCAAAACGCTTAATTATGTCTAGATTATGTGCTCTTTTAGGCTTTTCTGATACCTTAGAACTCATCTTGCTAACAGATGCACAAAATAAATCGACATAAAACACAGATGCTCACAGGCACGTGTTTAAGCAATGCCAGCTAGAATGCAGTTCTGGGGGAGGAGCTTGGCTGCTCGGTGCGCACGCTGCCTTTTTCATAACAGTGAGAACACCTTCTGTTAGCGAAAACAGGTAACTAATGTAGGTCTTCCATAACAGCGAATGTTCGAAAAACAGGGGACATCTGTATTAACTTCAAACTTTCTGCATAATCACTCAAAGAGTTGAACTGCATGTGCATGTAATGAGAGCTGTATAGCTCATCTCTTGCTATCAATCACCCCTGCTGTGGACACTTTCTGGAGGTCCAAGATCCGTTGGCTCCACGACTGTTGGATTAAGTATGTAAATGTAGGAGGGGACAATGTTGAAAAATAAATGTGCTAGGTTTTCTAAAATTGACTCCTTCTATCTTAGGCCACAAACTTATCAATCACCCCTCGTATATAGAAAAACAATGCTGGGTTTAGTTTCAACGTCAGAATACTGTGGCGTATTTAGTCATTCAATTCTACAGCAATCAGCTATGTGGCTCAATGCGCCTACACCAGGGGTCGGCAACCCCCTGCTCCGGAGCCGCATGCGGCTCTTTCATCTCTGTGCTGCGGCTCCCTATGGCTTTGGAAGATAAATGATGAGTATTTAATTAAAATGTATTTTATGTTAGTTTATTAGTTTTTGAAATGTAATTCTAAATTTGAAGATTATGGTGATCTTGTACAATCTAAATAAAACGTGTTTTTTGTCGCTATTAATATACGTCACCACTGCCAAAGCCTGACACCCGCCAATGTGTGATTTCTTTAATTTTTCGATCCAAGGTAGGCTAACTATGGAGAATTCTAAAAAAGAAAAGTGACTGAAGAAAACAGAACGTTTAATGATACGTGGGCAGATTAATTTGCTTTCACTACTGACGAGACTGGTTAACGGTATGCTTAATATGCAATGAGAAACTAGCAAACAACAAAAAGTCAAAAGTCGCAAGACATTTCCAGAATAAACACGCAGCCTTTGCTCAAAAATATCTGGATGGAGATGAGAGAAAAAAAGCCGTTTCGGAACTGTTGCAGAAGGTTGATCTGAGCAAAAATCATTTCAAGAAGTGGATGATGTCTGGAAAATCAATGACATATGCTAGATTTGTTGCCACTCAGGAAATAGTCAGGCACGGGAAGCAGTTTACAGATGGTGAATATATAAAAGAATCTTTCATTAAGATTTCAGAACATCTATTCACAGATTTTAAATACAAGAGTGAAATTGTGCAGAAAATCAGGGATATGCCCCTCTCTGCAAAGACTGTCAAAGACAGAACCATAAAAATGGCAGAAGACATCACAAGACAGTAAATTAAAGACATCAATTCAACTGTGGCCTACTCGATTGCCTGTGACGAGTCTAAAGACAAAGGTGATATTGAACAAATAGCGCTGTTCTGCCAGTATGTAAACTTTGCTGGGCCACAGGAAGAAATGATTGAGTTGATACCTCTAAAAGGCCAAACACGGGGGGGAGGACATCTGTGAGGCTGTCTTGAACTGTTTAAGAGCCAAAGTAATAAAGACCACCCACCTGGTGTCAGTAGGTACTGATGTGGCACCAAGTATGACAGGAGCGCACAAGGAATTTGTGGCTTTACTGCAGAAGTCGCAGGACAGAAAGCTGGTGACTTCTCACTGCATCTTGCATCAAGAGGCACTGTGCGCTCAAACATTTCTTCCAGAATGCACAGAAGTAATGGATGTTGTCATTCAGATTGTCAATAAAATAATGGCAAAAAGTTTAAATCACCGTCAATTCTGTTTGTTACTGGACGAGCTGGAAAGCGCATATTCTGATCTCCTGCTGCACAACAAACTCCGGTGGCTGTCAAGGGGGGGGGGGTGCTGAAACGCTTTGTCGCGTGTCTGGAAGAAGTGAAAACTTTCCTGGGAAGCAAAGGTCTCACCTTTCCTGAGCTGGAACAGCCAGAGTGCCTGTAAAAACTATACTTCATGGTAGACATGACAGCGCACCTGAACACGCTGAACACAGCTCTTCAGGGGAAAGGACGCACAGCCCTGCACATGTTGGAGGATGTTTTGGCATTCGAGCGCAAGTTGACAGTGCTTGCCAGAGATTTACAGAAAGGCACATTGTCTCACTTCCCCAATTTGAGAGTGTTCAAACAAGCTCACGACATGATAAATTCGGAGTATTTACATTCTGCAATCATCGCAATGCAAACATCGTTTGGGAAACGCTTCTGTGAGTTCAGAGAGGTAAAAAACACATTATCCTCCCTGGTCACTCCCCGAAGCATTGATCCATCCCTACTGAATTGGCAGGTGTGAGTCAACCTGATCTTGAGATGGAACTGGCCGACATCGCCGACAAAGACATATGGGTGTCCAAGTTTAGACGCTTGACAGCAGACCTTGAAGATGTTGCCCGTCAGAAGGCCGTTCTTGCTCAGAATCACAAATGATATTGAAAACCTCCCCAAACCGCACAAACTTGTATTTGAAACATGGAATGCTATCCCCGACATTTATGTAAACATTAAAAAGTATGCGCTTGGAGTCCTGTCCATCTTTGGATCCACATATGTATGTGAGCAGGTCTTCTCCAACATGAACTTTATTAAAAACAAACATCGCACACGCCTCACAGATGACAGCTTGCGATCCTGTGTAAAGATGAAGGTGACGTCATACAGCCCTGATGTGCAGACGCTGTGCGCTGAGGTCCAGGAGCAGAAATCCCATTAACCAAGTATGATAAATATTTGAATTGCCTATTATTTTACGTATATTCATATTTTTTCATTGTTCAGTGAAATAGTCCTTTTATTTTTCAGGTTGACAGCTGGCTGACGTTATTTTTGGTTTGCTGCTGGTGGACAATTTAAGTTCGGCGTTTTTCATAAATACAAGAAGGACTCAAATAGACATTGAATATTTTACTTTAAAGTAATCTTCAACCCAACCTCTTTTTTTCGGAGTTCAAAATGTTTTTGTTGCATGCAGAAATGTAATTTTGTTTTCTCTGCAGGAGTTCATCGATTTCATAAATGCAACACATTATAGTTTTGTTTATACATAGCATAAAGGCAAAAAAAAAACGTTGTATGCAGTGTTATTTCATTTTAAATGTCAAACGAGTTTTGTGGCTCCCAGTGTTTTCTTTTCTGTGGGAAACGGGTCCAAATGGCTCTTTTAGTGGTAAAGGTTGCCAACCCCTGGCCTACACCAATCTGTGAGCACCCTTCATGTTAATGCCATCTCCCAGCAATTCAAATTCTTATCTAGACACTCTGCAAATACTGACACTGGCCTTGCTTCAACCACTCTCTGGGTGAAAGGCCTCCTGATATACTCTCCAAATCTCTTTCTCCTTTGCCAAATCTGTGGCCACTAGTGTTATCTATAGAGCAAAGTTTCCCATGATCCATGCTACCCTACCCTTCGATAAGCCACTCATATTCCTATTGATGTACAGTGGGCAGCATCACAGCCTGGTACAAAGACTACAGTGCGCAGGATCACAAGAGGCTTAGCCAGTTCCATCACAGGCACAAACAGAGGACATCTTCAAGCAGCCGTGCATCAAGAAGTTTATATACATCACAAAGGATCCTCACCACTTGGGACATGTGCTCTCATTACTGTCATAGGGGAGGTGGTACAGGAGCCTGATAACCCACATTCAGTGATTTAGGAACTCCCTGTTCCCTTTCACCATCAGATTTCTGGATAGTCCATGAATCTATGCACACTGCCTCTCTTTTGGCACTAATCTGTAATTTAGAAAATTTTGACTGCACTGTATAGCTGCCACAAAACAAATTTCATGTTATACAAGACCATGATAAACCTCATTCTATTTTACACACAATTATTGGAAGAGAGGTATCTTCCCCAGCACCTGCTCCCAAAACCAAATTCCTCCACCCCAAACAACAACCTAATGAATGTTCTCTACACTCTCCAGCACCATCACATCCTCTATATAACATGGTGAGCACGTTACTCCAGCATACTGCTTTCAAGTAGCAGTACGATGTCCAATTTCACGACATACGTCTATGATATTAAACCTGAATCTGATTGCGTATGCCTGTATTCAATGACCTGAATGACAGCATCCCAAGTTCCTTCTTACATTAGCTATAGGTGTTGCTATCTTCAAGGATGCATGGACTCTTACTTCATGGCTCCTCCATGTATGCCTAAGACTTGAGGCTAGGACATGCACTATTAGTACAGTACTTCCAAAAATGCACAACCAGAATTTGGTCTGAATTAAATCTCTCCTCCAATTTAATCCCATTTCACTCACGCAACACTATCCCTGCAACCTAAAACTGCCTTCCACATTATCAACTCTTTCAATCACGTTACACATGAACGTAATAATCATGTCTCCTGTATCCAAATCATTTCTGTATCTGACAAACAGCAAGCTCCCCAGCGCTAATCAATGTGATAAACCACTTGTCAACGTGCATTCACTCACAAGAAAACCCTTTAAAGTATCACACTGGTCTATTGTTAAGCCAAGTTTGATGTGAATGCATTTTTACACTAAAATATATTTCTTTTTTTACAACCTCGTATTATCTGTTTAGGGAGCTAAGTTTGCTAATGATAAAGAGATTGAAGAATTAACTTAAGACAGTCCATTAAAGTTCTCTAAATGGCCACCATGGTAGCGTAGTGGTCAGCGTAATATTTCAGGGTGTTCCAGAGTTCAATGTTCAATTCTGGCATCATCGTAAGTTTGTATGTTCACACCGTGAACTGCAAGAGTTTCCTCCTGGCACCCTGGTTTCCTCCCAGTCCAAAGATCCACCAATTAGCAGGTTAATTGTAAACTGTCCTGTGATTGGACTATTGTTAAATAGGCAGGTTTCTGGGCAGTGCGGCTTGTTGGGCCGTAAGGGTCTGTTCCATGCTGTATCTCTAAATAAGTTACAAACAGTAGCACACTTAGGCCTTAACATCACAGTATACTCTCGGCACATATTATTTAAGAGTATGTTCAACAAAGAAACTGAAGAGGCTATTGTTTGTTCAGCAGCACTTGAACATTGATGAAATCAATTTCAAAAATTAGGACACTTAGGGAATGGAGTAATGTTTCTTCGGTGAGGCAACATTCTCAGTAAATTTAGTCTGATTAGTAAAAAGCAAACCTTCTTGCTGGTTTTAACACTTATAATGCATCTAGAACAAACAAGAACCAAGCTTTAGATATTGTTACTTTCTCTGACCAGAGTTTATTGCCAGTATGAAGTTTCAGCAGAACAGGAGAAACCAAGCTCTAAGGTGGGGGTTCCCAACTTTTTTTTTTAAAGACATTGGCTCCTACCATTAAAATCGATCAGTCTGTAGACCCCAGGTTGGGAACCCCTGCTCTAAAGGGGGAGCAACATGCCACCTGATTCAAACCAGGAGAATGAACACACAATGAACTAGACCCTTTCTATATTTGAAGAGTTACTTTGTCATTATTGAAAATGCTGTGATCAAATTCCAGTTTGAAACATCTGTCAATTCCAGAGGGACAATAAAAGCAATAATCAAGCCCTGTGGCTTTGCCATACTAGCACTGGTGTCACACATCAGCCATAGCACATAATGCGCAAAAGCACTGTAATTTAAAAGGTACTAAATGGTTATTTAGGTTTTGGCCTACGAATCCAATTCAAGTAACATCCTAATACTTATAACTTCACTTTACCTTGCAGCAGTCCTGTGCATACCCAACATAAATGAGAGCCAATATAAAAACCAAGTCATACCAAGTCAACTTCAACTAATAACACTCGCATTCATATACCACTTCAGCCAGTATTGCTTCAGAAGGATTGTGCTGTTGTGTAGGCACATTCTTTACAGATGATCTGCTCTGGCCAAAGCAAACAGATGACCAGAAAACTGCTCTTACCAACACACAGCATCACTTTACCAGCCGAACTCCAAGAATGGGCAAAACACTGTTGAACATCTTAGCCGAAGTGTGGCACCAACAACATAACTCAAGGCTGCACAAGTTATACTTAGATTATGAATTTAACTACATCATTAGTCAACTTCCACCATCTTCCAACTCAGTTGATACAATGCCAGCGAAGAAGCCAAGCTACCACTCTCCTGAATAACAAAATTCTGTTGTGGTTTCCATGAATTGTTCAGCAACCATGGCAAGCCAGGACACCAGATTAAAATAAGAATGCAATCATGATAGAATACAAACAGATGAGGTTGACTGTTTCAAAAAGCAACAAAGCTTCAATAAAATAAACATACTTACAGTGAAAGAAGAGTAATGTTTGCAGTTATAATTCCAAAGTGTGGTATTGTAGTTAGCTCATTGTGAGTAATTTTCCTGAAAGCCATAAAAGTAAAGTCAGAAATGGATAATGAATTTAAGAAATAGTTAATTCTAACAAATAAAATGCAACTTACACTTCCTGTAGGCTGTGAAGGTGGTTAAACAAACTGCCATTGATAGAAGTTATTCGATTGTGACTCAAGTCCCTGGAAAATATATTGCATATTAATGTAGAATTCCATTTCAGAACATACAATTTATAATGTAATAACTGATAAAGCCCACACTTCAGTTCTCATGTTGTGGGTCATGGGGAAATTAGGGATAAATTTCAACTAAACTAGCAACAACCATTGTTTAACTGTACAAAAATGGGCTCCCCTACAAAATATTGAGCAAAATATTCTTACTGGCATAATTTTGGGATAACAAGCTTATCCTTCAACCTATTGCACGATTCTGAGCTAGCAGAAATGCAACTTGGAACGGTTTGGTTTGGGCACAGGGCTGCTCAGCCAGCTTTCTATTCTCCTTAGTAATGATCTATACAACATGGTGATCCGATGCCCTGACCTAGTCTGCTACTGTACTCCATTATAAGTGCTCAAGATAAAAATTCCATCAGCTATGATATTCTTTAGGGTAAAACATAGTCACTAAGTAGATTCACCTGGTGAATAGATATTTGATAACAGTTGCGGATGTCAGAAAATTCATATTGCTGCACGTATATAGCATCCTTTTTCAAAACACAGTTGGTCCTCAAGCTACATCGGTACAAATGACACACTTCTCCAAACACGCAAGTTATAGTTTAGGCCAATAAAGGACAAGATGTAAAATACTGTCACAATTAATTGTTCTGATACAGTCCTAAACAAGAAAGTGTTATGTTTTAAATAATTCCAAAGCTCTAGAATTATTCTTGAAAGACCTGGAAAATCTCTGTGCACAACAAATTTCTTAAGTGTCTGAATGTGCTAAACGGAACCAGAAAGATTTAACTTAATTAATTTCCCCATATCAGAGAGCAAAGAAACAAAGACTAAAAATTTTACTTGAATCTTTAGGAAAGAATTGGATTTCTGATTCAAGGTAATATTACACAAGCATAAATTACCATTGATAATAGCCATTGATAAGGATTTACAGGGTAAAAAAGAAAAGAGACCCACCAGACAGCTCCAGGCATGAGCAGAAATGTTATTGCTACAAAAAAATGTACGGAGTTGGCAAAAAAACTCTAAACTACAAAATCCTCCAATTAACAAGAGTGCTGCAAGATCATCACGCTGTAGCCAGACACAAGTTCAAACTCTGCCCCATCTGCAGTCCATCAGCAAATGACAAGTTGCACCAGCTCCATACTACTGAGGTTTACAAAATGTCAAAAAATAATTCAATGTTAACAGTACAAGATAGCCAACAGATTTCAAAGATCAGAAACATGCTCAACCTCAGAATGTTGGCATACAAGGTTAAGCAGCTGACAGCCTATAACACTGATCAAAGATGTACTCAAACTATACTCTTTTCTCAAAGATCAATCTTTTACCACTTTGTACTAGATTTTAGAAAGTGCAGGCATAGAAGTCTCGAAGCAACATTGGTACAAGTCTCTACTAGAAGAACAGCTTGTTTTAGTGAAGGATTATTTTCAGCTAAGGAATTTCCTACATATAGCAACTTGCCCTTGAAGAAGTGCTGTGTCCCAGTTCACATATAAATTTTTTAAACATAAAAAATCCAAACTCAAGACAGTCACCATTTATGGAATTAGGTTTCAGGTACAGCTATTTGAACCAAAGCAACTAAACTAAGTTATGTCTCACCTTTTTGCTTGAACTTTTGGCTAAACTCCTATTACATTCTTTATTCCCATGCTTTAGAACTGCTGTTAATATTAAAATGGAAAAGGGTGGGGAAAAAAAATCACATTTACTAAACAATTAAAACTCACTGATATGAAGTGGTTCAATCTGCATTGTGGTAAATGAATAAGACAATTTGATCAAGGCAGATTTTATATCTGGCCTATTGGTTGCACCAGAGTGGTAGTGGATGCCAAACAATCACTGAAGCCAGAGACAGAAAGAACAGAATTGGAAATGGAGAAACAAGTCAACAGTTCTTGCTTCACTCTGTCCCCATCATTAAGTATACTTATGAACGAATGCTTACATATGGAGCATCGATCTTCATTGCTAGAGGAACTGAATTTAAGACAAGGTTGTGCTACAACGGCAAATGGTACTCGAGAAGCTGCACCTGGAGAACTGCATGCAGTTTCGGTCTCCCTACTTGAGGTAAGAAATACTGGCTTTGGAGACACTGCAGAGCTTGTTTCTGGAACTGATGGAGTTAGCCTATGAGAAGAGATTCCATCTCCTAGGGCTATGCCCACTGGAATTAAGAATAAGAGTGCATCATATAAAAACAAAATTCTGAAATGAATAGACGAGATACAGGCAGAAAAGTTGTTTCCACTGACATGTGAGACTGAATTTGGGGGAACAGATTTAGAGATGGAGATGAGGAGAAGCTTTTTTCCCAGACAGCGGTAAATCTGGAATTCTCTGCCCAGCAGAGCAGTAGAGGGTACCTCATTAAACATGTTCAAGGCATAGATTTTTTTGCATGGCAGGGAAATTAAGGGTCATGAGGAAAAGGAAAGTAGCTGGAGGAGAATACCCAGCCACATCAGTCATCATCTCATTGAGCAGTGGAAAAAGCTCAATGGGCCAGATGACCAACTCCTGCTCCTAATTGTTGTGTTATGAACTTTGGGTAAAGATAAACCAACTCCTTTGCAATGTCTTCATCTTCAAAATCAAGAGAAAGGTAAACCAGCAGATTACACATATAGTTACTTTTTTTTAAGTGAAATACAGCAAATGTCATTCATTTCTGATAGTATAGATTCAAACTATTTGCAGACACTAGTCATTCCCCGCATATCAGATCAGCAAGTTATTTTTACGATCTTGGTCTTTCCTGGTTTGGGTGTTGTCAAGGCAAGGTGCCACATTTAATTGTTGTGATTCTAAAGATAGAACATTTTAAAAAAGCTGCAATCACACCTCCAATTGGCAATCTTCAAGTACAGGAGAACTCAGCTGAAGCATTCTAAAACTAAACCCAATACCCCGTTTGGTAGTTCACGTCCCATCAATTTTAAAATGTTTACTCCTTATTTTAAAGGTAAATATACCGTACAATACATGTTTCTATGCACTCAAATACACCAGTTACTATCAAAACAAGGTTTAGGAGCCTCCAGACTCACACCAGCAGGTTCAGGAACAGTTTTGACCCCTCAACCATTTGGTTCTTAAACTAGCAGGGATAACGTCACTCAACCCATCACTGAACTGCTCACACAACCTACAGACTCATTTTCAAAGACGTCTCATGTCCTTGATATTTATTTCTTATTTAATTATTTCTTTTGTATTTGCACAGCATAGTCTTTTGCACACTGAGCTGTGCAGCCTTTCATTAATTCTATCAGAGTTACTGGATTTATTAAGTACACCCACTAGAAAATGAATCTCACATTTGTATACAAACTAGAGAAAATCTGCAGATGCTGGAAATCCATGCAACATACACAAATTGCTAGGGGAACTCAGCAGGCCAGGCAATATTCATGGAAAAAAGTATAGTCAATGTTTCGGACAGGGTCTCTGCCCGAAACATCAACTGTACTTTTTTCCATAGATGCTGCCTGGCCTGCTGAGTTCCTCCAGCATTCTGCATGTTTTGCAGATGTTTGCATATGTACTTTGATAACAAATTCACTTTGAACATCTACAATCTTGAAAAACACAAGTACTTTAGTTAAAATTGATCCAGTATCTGCCTTCATGTTTTCACATTCCTCCTATCATTTTGATAAAGCCATGTTCATTCTTGAAAGGCTTTAACATGCTTTTTTAAAAATTATAATACTTCTCAAATTTATCATAATGGCTGCTTCATTCTCTAACCTACAGACTGGGAATATTACCAGATAGGAGTAACACTATTGAGTACACAACTAGAGTAGTTGTATATAGCTTACTATACTTGAGTAAACAAGATATTCAAAAGTACATTTGGATTAAATATTTAAGGACTTAAGGGTGACTTTGGTCATGTATTTTAGGAACATAACCATTTGGAGTTTATAAAAACCTTAAAAATATATACACCATTTAATCATGTAAAGCAGAGCACATCATTCCATGAAACTTTGTTAGCATTGGTTTGTTCATCTTGCAACGTGATTTGATTACTTCATATCCAATAAAGCTTCAGATTAATCACCATACTCAAAAAGAAAATTAAAACTTTTGCTCCAAAGACAAAGGCACTGACATGGTTCAATATTAGAAACTAATGCCACTCACACACTCCTACAGTATTAACCTAACATACAATTATAAATCAATGTTTCATTCCAGTTCTGCAGCAAGCTGACGAGGCTCGATTGGATCTGGTAAGGGACCCCATACCTGATGAATATCTAGCAACCTCTACTGAGATGTGAGCATCTAATAAGAACATGATCGTGCTTAACCAAGTTTTACTTGTGGCCGACCAACTCATCAAAAACATGCTCAGAAGAGGCAAGTTATCTTAACCATGAAACTGAACAAGGAGAGAAAAGATAATTACTAAGAAAATAGAAATCTTTCTGCCAATCTGAAACAATTACAAACTAAGGAGATGGAATTACAGAAATCACAGGATGCAAGCATGGATAACTGATTTTATGATAACATGCACTTAGCCTAGGTGTCTGACTGCAGTTACAAGAGGTGGTCCCTCCACTGTCAAACTTAAAATGAACATAAAGCTATACATTACCAAAGTTCCAACGTTATTCTGTGTATAAAAACTAAATGTACAATCTGTACCTCCAAATGAAGAGCTAATTCATCTTGGCACATGTTAATTCTCTATCAAAATTAAGTATAAAAATGAGCACTACAAGTAAGCTACCTTCAGAAACAGTGAACCTAGCACTCAAATCAAACTTTCAGTAAAAACATACTGCAGGTGCCTGATGCACTAAAGAAAACTGTATAAACTATTAGATAAGTAGCCATGCTAAGATTCCAACCTCAATTAGAAAAGGCACTCTTTAATCATGGCATTCCTGTGCACTCTTTCCAAAAATCAGTCCCTTTCCCCCCAAGGTGTTAACAAAAAAAGTGAGAAAATGGCCCCAAATCATGAAGGATAAAACAGCTGGTGCTTGTACAAAATTAATAGCTTCACACTTGCTGAGACATTTTCTTCATAAGAAACAAAGGTAGTCGGGATACAGCAATCTGTTGCACCTGGGCTCCATACTGGCAAGCAAAAGCAGTGAAGAGCTAATTTAATACATTCAGGAAAATAAAAATGTAAAGGTCAGACTGCTATTGTCAAGAACTGTTTCTGAATTGCAGAAAGTTTCATCTCACAGTAGACACGTCTATTTAAAGCTAGAATTTAAATCAATGCCATAGCATGGGGTAGATCACCTAGCAGCAAAGTATGCTTTGGGGCTGGGGGGGGAAAATCACAAAGCTTTAACTACCTTATGACATCAATACTGAATGACTCAAGTAAGCCTACTACTGAAAAAGCTCTCAGTCTGGATTGTACAGAAACACAGCTGCACAGAACAGCTCACTGCCATGTGTTTTTCGGACTTGCAAAATAATAAGATTTTCCTCCCTTTCAATCTTAATCATTAACCTTTTTTTTAAAAAAAAAGGATCCTTGCTTATGCCAAACTTCTTTCCCAGTCACTTGCTGTTGCAGCCAGGAAAGAATGGCATTTACAAAAGGGTTTAATATTAACCCATGGAATTACTTGCTTATTAGTATAGAACTCGATTCTACAAACCAAATTAATACACTGCAAATATGTTAAAGACTATTAACTAAAGGCTTTATCAACCCAAGGTTGTCCAAATCCTCCCCAAAGTTCTCAACTCTTAACAGTATACAGTGTCATGCAAAAGTTTGAGCACCCCTGGTCAAAATTTCTGTCACTGTGAATAATTGAGTAGAAGATGAACTGATCTCCAAAGGTCATACAGTTAAAGATGAAACACCCTTTTCAACATTTTAAGCAAGATTAGTGTTTTATTTTTGATTTGTACAATTTTAGAGTGAAAAAAAGGAAAGGAGCACCACGTAGAAGTCTGGGCACCCCAAGAGATTTGAGCTCTCAGATAACTTACCAAGGTCTCAGACCATAATTTGCTTGTTAGGGCTATGGCTTGTTCATAGTCATCATTAGGAAAGGCCAGGTGATGCAAATTTCAAAGATTTATAAATACCCTGACTTCTCAAACCGTATCCCAACAATCAGCAGCCATGGACTCCTCTAAGCAGCTGCCTAGCACTCTGAAAATTAAAATAAATGATGCCCATAAAGCAGAAGGCTATAAGAGGATAGCAAAGCGTTTTCAGGTAGCCGTTTCTTCAGTTCATAATGTAATTAAGGAATGGCAGTTAACAGGAACAGTGGAGATCAAGTTGAGGGTCTGGAAGACCAAGAAAACTTTCCGAGAGAACTGCTCGTAAGATTGCTAGAAAGGCAAATCAAACCCTCCCCCCCCCCCCTTCCCCCTTAACTGCAAAAGACCTTCAGGAAGATTTAGCAGACTCTGTAGTGGTGGTGCACTGTTCTACTGTGCAGCGACACTTGCACAAATATGACCTTCATGGAAGAGTCATCAGAAGAAAACCTTTCCTTCATCCTCACCACAAAATTCAGCGTCAGTAATTTGCAAAAGAGCATCTAAACAAGCCTGATACATTTTGGAAACAAGTCCTGTGGATTGATGAAGTTGAAATAGAACTTTTTGGCTGCAATGAGCAAAGTATATTTGGAGAAAAAAATGGTGCAGAATTTCATGAAAAGGACACCTCTCCAACTCTTAAGCACATGGGTGGATCGATCATGCTTTGGGCTTGTGTTGCAGCAAGTGGCACGGGGAATATTTCACTGGTAGAGGGAAGAATGAATTCAATTAAATACCAGCAAATTCTGGAAGCAAACATCACACTGTCTGTAAAAGAGCTGAAGATGAAAAGAGGATGGCTTCTACAACAGGATAATGATCCTAAACACACCTCAAAGTCCACAATGGACTACCTCAAGAGGCACAAGCTGAAGGTTTTGCCATGGCCCTCACAGTCCCTCAACCTAAAAATCTTCGAAAATCTGTGGATAGACCTCAAAAGAGCAGTGCATGCAAGACAGCCCAAGAATCTCACAGAACTAGAAGCCTTTTGCAAGGAAGAATAGGCGAAAATCCCCCAAATAAGAATTGAAAGACTCTTAACTGGCTGCAGAAAGTGTTTACAAGCTGTGATACTTGCCAAAGGGGGTGTACTGACCATGCAGGGTGCCCAAACTTTTGCTTTGGGCCCTCTTCCTTTTTTGTTATTTTCAAACAGTAAAAGATGTAAATATAAAAATAATCTTGCTTAAAATATTAAAGAACTGTGTCATCTTTAACTTTATGCCTTTTGGAAATCAGGTAATCTTTTACTCGCTTAGCTATTCACAGTAACAGAAATTTTGACCAGGGGTGCCCAAACTTTTGCATGCCACTGTACAGATTATTTACTGTTAACGGGTGCCTCAATCTAATCTTGGAAAGCAGTGAAGGGTTGAACATCTCACGTTTACAGGTATACTATTGATTAGATTGTATCAATCAATCCCTCATAACCAGAGGTATCACCTGCAAACATCTGCAACTGAGAAACTATACTTCCAAGTGTAAATACAAAAATGAAAAATAATTTCACCTTGGAAATTTGCTTTACAATACAATTACATTTTTTGCCTTATTTTACCATAGGAACTTCTACCGTTTTAAATTTTTCTTCAAGCAGGCTCTAGGAAAGCCTTTTAAATTCAAAAAGGCAGACTTTTACATGATCATTTCATATGCTTCCTATTGTTTATAAAAAATCTATTCAGCTTCTAAGCACATTCACTGTAATGTGGGTTAATAAATAAACCACTAGAAACAAAAGGAATGGGACAATGCTACTTTACTGTGTTTCATTTCATTACTTACACAGCTACTGAATTTTAGAAAACTTCAAAGCAGATTCATATTATACAAAATTTGCCAAAATCAAGTCTGTAACAGGCAACAGTCCAAGGAACACCTTGCACACATAACCACCCTATATAGATGGTAATTTTTTTCATGTGCATAAACTTTCTCAATAGATCATTGCTAACTTACCAACTAAGGCTCCAGTAAAATATAAAATAACCTTTCATTTGGTCTTTTACATCATAATTATGCCTTTCATTGTAACATACAGCTCTGATTAAAAATTCTCTTCAGTTTTGTAGTTATATTTCAATTGCCAAGCACTGAAGTATTTAAAGCAATTATGATTGACCACAGCTTCAAAGAACAAATAAACAAGTTGCACAGTAATCCACCGACAGCAAAGAGTGAATTCAATTCACAAATAATTACTCAAATGCCGAGCAAGTTTTAGTCCCAAAATAACTAAGGCAAACTGCATTTTTGGCTCAAATTTAATTTATCTCTACTTCAGCTAATATTTTTGTTCTTTAATTCCACCACTAGCTCCTCATTAATCCTGAAGGTTCTACAGCTGCCAGCAACTATCTGATACCAATAAACAAGACTAAATAATAGGTTTCTGTAAGTAGTTTAACAACCCATTCCCACAAAGAGATCCTGCCCTCCACAATTTATTTATTTTTTTTAAAAAAAACAGTTGATAATACCAATAAGGAAACAGAATACTTGTGCCTCTTCCTTAAAGTAGACTGAGGTAATTGTGGACCGACTGTTGATATCAACTTGCCAAATGACTTGGACCTTTTCGAATGTGCAACAGTTCAAGCAAAACCAGCAGCATGCACTATACCCTCCCGCTGCAGCCCAAAAACAGAAACCAGAGTCAGTCTGGCAATACCCGACAGGAAATTAAACTACAATTACTGCTTTATTGATTGTAGTGCAAGTATAGGCTTAAATTGAACCAGAATGACATAAATGCGCAACAAAAGTAACACCAAAGGAAGTTAACACTCTTTCCTATACAAACACAGAAAACCTCTATTTTTAAATCTTTGATAAAAATGTTGTATTTTCCCCTCACTTGTCAACAATCTACTCTGTCTACCTCTCACTGAAAATGGCCTGGAATTACTCAGCCACTTCTTTCCCTTGCACATTGCTCAGTATCTATTAAATTGCTATGTAACAACCTGTTAAAAAAAATCACTGCCACTAAAATACAGACATTCAGAGTTTGAGAGCTACGAAGAACATTCAAACTTTCCTATTCTAGTTATATAGTTTTTTTTATACACACATTAATCATAAAAGGAGGAATAGTAGCAGCTTCAAACATTCCACTTAAAGCTTTGCAATTTTTCCTGTCTTGACATGTAACCTTAAAATGCTTCCCTTTCTGATCATGTATTTGTCATCTGCTGACTCTAATGCAAATTGTGCCACTACTGAAACACCTTTGCAAGCAACCTCAATGAAATGCAAACTGGCATGTTAAAACAATATGCTATCCATAGATGCAAACGTTAAACTTGGAACAAAATGTTACCAAAAAATCTGAATTTAAAAGCAGTTTCCAATATATTTGAAATTAAATTTATTTTAGACAATTGTGGTGGCAATCAAACTGTGCCTTTGTAGTGAGTACCTTAAATTCCAATACCATGAAGTGTTTTACAATGAGTGAACCTTGTAAATCAGAAACTATAATAGTAATATAATTTTAAAACATCTAGAAAGCACAAGGTTGGTATTGTAGTTGGCTCAAATAGACACAAGTCGGACAGGGGGAGGTATTAAGAGTGAAATTGGCTCCCAATGTTCTTGCAAGCAAATAAAAACACAGATGCAATTAAAATTCTCTATGAAGCATAACAAAGCAAGCAGCAGACACCAGCATTGCTAACCCACTGGTAATAATTCTAAGCGATGTGAATGGATTCAACAAGAGAAAATTCATGATATTAAGTCAAAGATTATGAATTGCTAGAACCAAAACAGGAAATAGATGCAAGGCTTTGTGAAACTTAGTACACAGATAACACTGGGATGCATTATGAATGCCATGGCTGATTAATGCATGGTCAATAATAAAGAATGGTTGACTGGCAAGGTCTTTAGTACCAAGATGCATGTTCAGACTAAACTGAAAAGAAAAAAGTAGCCTAGGATAGTTCAAAAATAGATTTATAAATTTACAAGACAACCTGATGTCACTCTGGAAATAATGATGAATAAAGGAATTATTTTGAATAGGTGTCTCAATCTGTGCATACAACTCTTTGAGTGGCAGAAAATTGAAGGCTGACAAACTAACAGTTTAGGTGCTTTTAAGAGTGATCTTCTAAAAGCCATTTAACTTGACTAGGTAGGACCTTGCCAAATGCAAGTTGGCTGCTGTGCTTCTCTATAAAAATACAGTAACCATTATTAAAAATTAAGTGGCTATGAGATACACTGGGATGTCCCGAAGCACTAAATGCAGGACTTTGTTTAGTTGTTAAATCAAAAGGGATTAAAACTTCTACCTTCAATTCTAGAATCACTTCAAATAATGGATGATTTGGAACTGCTGACTAAATTGACCAAAATTTTGCTGGATGACTTTACAACTACAGTGTTAATTACACCTGGACAATGTGTGGTTTATATTGAACTGTTCCCCAATGCCAAAGCAACACACTGTTTTCCTCAGGGACTTTAGGTTGTAACAGTGAGGCATTTATAAATGTAAAAAGAAGAAGGTTTGGTGTAAACAGAAGAGACACTGAGTGTTTTCTTTTAAGCAATTGGCAAATTCTCCAAAGGGTGATCACAGTTATGTGCCCCAAATGGGCTACTAGAAGTTGTTTATACAACTGGAACCTATCCACAGCTGCTCTTCTCTGAGAGGCTTCTCTATTAATAAGAACATATGGAGGCAAATCAAATAGAGACAGCAAAAAAAAATCAAATATTTAAAGTCATTCCAGCTGTTATATTGACTTTGCATTAATATATTGTGCAAAAAATTTATACCATTTCAAACATTTACTGATTTTACTGACATTATGAAAATGGAATCCCAACCAAAATCTTCCATCCATAAATGTTGAAAAATCTATTTCATACTTGGAACATGTGAATATTTTAAAGCAACTTATTAAAAAACAGTTTTGTTCATTTGAAAGGGGAAATTACTTTTCATAATTTAAATGAGGTATCTTACTAAACTAACTCAATATTGCATTTTTGCTATAATTGTAGAGAAATGATACAGAATAAAATCTCTTTCTAAAGTTAATATACTAAAACTTAATACAAAGCAACTTAAAGTTGACTTTTTTAATTAACCAGAAATCTTTCTACAAATAACATTAAAATCTACACAATTCGCTTATATCTCACATAGAGTTTGTTAGTAGAGAAAAGTTTCAAAGTCCATTAAAGAGCTATTCATCTTTCGTGAGCAGGGCAGCATTACTGCCAGATGAGCTAATTTGAAGGGAATTAGCCACAACTAATTGCAAGTCTTCCTGCTTTGTTCAACAGTTGGAGCCTTCTTTGCACATAGCCAATTGACGAAGAGCTGCCACAGCAGTACCAATCGCTAGACTGATGGCACTATTATTACGAGTCATTCCTTAATTTCTTCTCAGTTTGAATATCTCCTTACTACACCGACTTCCGATGGCGCTTGGCGCTTTGCTCTTTGAGACAGGTGATATACGTACTCTGAGAATATATTCACTTTGAACTTAGACTATTTCAACCAAAAGGCCACAAAACAACATAGTAAATTATTCCACAGCAGGAATCATTGCGTTTCTATTTCATTCTTTGTTTCCATCGGCACAACTAAATGAACTGAATTAAATGTAATAAAAAGTTTAAATCACGGAAAATTAAAATCAATTCTAATAAAAACATAGTTTAATAGATATCATCCAGAATATAAACAGTAAACCACAGAAAATCTGAAAACTGTCCCAGCTACAATCTATGTGCTTTACAGTGCGTATACTCGTATCAACTATCTTAACTTGACGTCCATCAGAAAATAGACGTTGGAAATCCAAAAGCGGAATCGCGCACCCAAGACACCACACATCAACTCCATCCCAAATTCTTGCCAATTTGAAAAGTTAATGTACGGTGCAAATGCGCATCTCCGAGGGAAACAGGGGAAGGTCTACCTTCGTGGTCAAGTTTCCAAAACTTTCACAAATGCAACAAGCACGGCTCGCTAGAACACGGATGCGCGCATTTCCCCCTCAATGCAAGACTCGAGTCCGGGTGGGGACAGGGAGTAGGGAGGGATTAGGGATACTCACAGTCGGACGGTGCGGCCGGGCAGTGCCTCGGGCACCCGGCTGAGCTTGTGGCGGCTGCAGGCGAGCAGCTCACCTAGGCACGAGCAGCGGGGCGGGCAGGCGCGAGGCGACTCCAAGGCAACCGCCGCCGGGATGGGCGCGCACAGCAGCGCCAGCGCCCCGCCGAGCAGCAGCAGCAGCAGCAGCGCCCGGCCCCGAGACATCCTTCGCTCCCCGCCTAAAACTCCGTATTCTCCTCAACGCTGCCAAACACTTCGCTCCTTTTCGGGAAGAAACGACGGTCAGTGAAGCCGTGGGAAAAGTTGCTGGAGATAAACTCTAGATAAATCCCAGCCCTCTATCGATCTTAGCGCAGGTACAAACACGACCACGTACGCCTGCAGTGAGAACAGTCCTCGACTCGACTCGGCTCCGGGTCCAGGTCCTCCCACTCCACCGCGTTCGCAACCCCACTCCCTCATTGGCTCCTATTCTTCACTACGTCATCAAAGAGCGGTGTCCCGCCTAGTGGATTCTGGTATTTGCAGTTTACCTCACTGAAGAACTTTCCCATGTTTTCATAGTACAGTATAAACTGATGAGACTACAGTCCCCAGCATGCTGCGCGCTCGAGTCCGTTTTGCAAAAGGTTGGTGTTATGACGGGTGCAATCAAGTTGAATATATATTTTGTGGTTGCCTCACCCCTAATATTGGTCAATTGTAGTTGTCCTGCAATGTATTCATTACAATGCAATGCTGCTCATTTTACTGGAACTTTGCATCGTTATTTGCATTTTGCACATTTGTTACCTCTGGATTGTTATGATATCCCTTCCTTTGATGCTGAAAGACTGTTGTGAAACTGTTACCCATTAAGAGTTAGCACCTTCAGGAGGAGCAGAAGGAAATTAGAAATTAAAAATCAATCCACACGGACTATTCATGTTTGAGAACAATTTACACCTACCTCCTCGCCACAGTCGCGAGAAATAAAGCAAACAACGTGCATTTGTTTTCTTATACAAAAACGCAAATATGTGTTTATTTCTCACAACCATCATGTTTTATTGAGAAACTTCTGTTTCTTGATTCGCATTTCATACCTACTTCCAACGCGGTTTTGTGGATTTGTGTTGTGTTATGCTCACAAAACAATTCGTGTACGAATAATTAATAAGATTTTATTGATACAGTACAAATATACTGTACTACTAAGCAGCTGGAGACAGTTTCCTTAGACACTAAGTTTCTAATTGTTTTGATTTTTAATCCCTGCCTCTCGCCTCCCACAGTGCCTCAGTGGATAATGGAAATAAATCGTTAACAAAATATCCAGCTGGGTTCATGGTCTGCTGAATTTCCACAGCGAGGTTCCACATTTAATGTTGGAACTACTGGGCTGTGAGACCTCCGTTAGTCGAGGTCGACATGGATATTGTGCCCTAACAGTCTGTATGATACGCACAGTAGGGCAGTGTGATATGGCGAGCAAGCTGTTACCCATGTAGCAGGCTCCTGCACTCCGTGCAGCGGATGAATCCAGAGGATCGGCAGAGTCCGATACAGTTTGGCACCAGCAGCGTTGCAAGAGTTGCTAGTCAGGGTTGAACTCAATGTAGAACTGCCTTGGGGACTCCAGCTCCGGATTTTTCCCCCAGGGTTTACTCTCGAAGCTTTAGCCCTGAGGCAGCAGAGGTTTGAGGTCAGAGCTTTCTTCTCCTAGGTGGGCATCACAGCTGACGAGCCCCCATCTGCCCGAAAACTCCTGGGCTGAAGTGATGAAAATTGTCCCCTTCCTGCGTGACTTCCCTGCTGGGAAGCGATAATAACAATTGAAGATGGGATCACACTGCCTTGTTTCAATCCACACAGCACCCGCCAACTCCCACGTGTTTCCTCCGGACTCTCCGTGAACCACCACGTACCAGTTTGCAAAGAGTTTGTGTTACGGAAGGGTACAACAGGGTTTGAATATACATACTGCCCGAGACGTGGTGAAAGTCAAGATTATATATAGTTCTGAATTCAAATCTGGCGTCCTCTTTAAGCAAGTTAGTACGTTCCTTCGCTAACGTGCACGGGTTTCCTCCGGGTCTTTGGTGTCCTCCCACAGTCCAAAGACGCAAGGTTATTAGGTTAATCGGTCATTGTAAATTGTTCTGTGATTAGGCAATGGCCAGGTTGGAGAGGAGTGTGGCTCGGGGGCGGGAGGGCCTATTCCACGCTGTACCAATAAATAAATATTGTTTCTCTTTTTAGGAGTTCCAGGTATCTTGCCCCCAAACCAATAGTGATATCAGTTTGGTGTGCACAGATTCTGTCATAACTGGAGCTGGAGGGATTTTATGGGCCTGTGGTGAAGTGATTCTCCCATTGCTCTCACTTTACCTCCATGTGCCTCCAGGTTGCCATTGCTTTCCCAAATAGTCTTCTCCATTTTGCAGCTGTTGTCCTTCCATGAAGTGGCATAGGCTAGAATATAAGAAACAGATGGAGAGGTGGACCAATCTGTTTCTCTCTTCACTGTTCTACAGGATCAGGGCTGGTCTTCTACTGGGAGTATTTGCAGTCCAATCTCAAAGGAAATTTCCTACTAAGTATGTAGGTGTTACATATACTGCCTTGAGATTCATTCTCTTGTAGGGCTTCACAGTAGAACAAAAATACAATAGAATCATTGAACAATTACACACAACAGTGACAAACAACCAATGTGCAAAATAAGACAAACTACAAATACCGAAAAATAAGTAAACAAATAATGCTGAGACCATAAGTTGTAGAGTCATTGAAAATGAATCTGTAGGTATGGAATCAGTTCAGAGTTGAGGTGAGTGAAGTTATCCACACTGGTTCAGGAGCCTGATGACTAGAGGTAATAACCATTCCTGAGCCTAAAGGTGTGAGTCCTGAGGCTCTGTACCTCCTACCTGATGGCACCAGAGAAAAGAGAGCAGGACCTGCATGGTGGGGGTCGTGGATGCTGCTTTCTTGTGGCAGTGCTCCTTGTAGATGTGCTTGATGGGGAGGGCTTTGCCTATGGTGGACCACTTTCTGTATTGGTGTTTCCATACAAAGCCACGATGCAACCAGTCAGGATACTCTCTACTATGCATCTGTCGAGGTTTCTCAAAGAATGCTGAGTTTGCCCTGCAATGGAGTCACGGTGAAGTACAGCACAAAACAGGCCATTTGGCCCATCTAGTCCATGCTGAACCATTTAAACTGCCTACTCCCATCAAGCTGCACTGGGACCACAGCCTCTCCCATCCATGTACCATCCAAACTTCTCTTAAACGTTGAAATCGAGCTTGCATGGACCACTTTCCTGTATCTTTCCACCTATCTTTCCTGTAGGTCAGTAACCAAAACTACACACAATACTCCAAATTAGGCTTGACCAATGTCTTATACAAGTTCAATATCTCCTGTCCTCAACACTTTGATTTATGAAGGCCAACATGCCATAAGCATTCTCTAAGACCCTATCTATCCGAGCTGCCACTTTCAATGAATTCCGGACCTGGATCCCCAGATCCGTTTGTTCTACCACACACCTCAGTGCCATATCGTTCAGTGTGTAAGACCTGCCCTGGTTAGTCCTACTGAAATGTAAAACCTTGCATTTGTCTGCATTAAATTCCATTACCATTTTTCAGCCCATTTTCCCAGCTGAGCCAGTTGAGCCTTGCTCACTGTTCACTATCTTGGTGTCATTCACAGATTTGCTGATCCAGTTAACCAGATCATTGATATAGATTCTATAGTTGTACCATGAAGAGCACTCTGACAGGCTGCATCAATCTCTGGTATGGAAAGGCTACGGCACAGGACTGAAGGAAGCTGCAGAAGGTTGAAAATCTAGTCAGTTCCATCTTGGGTACTAGCCTACAAAGTACCCAGGACATCTTCAGGGACTAGCGTCTCAGAAAGGCAGCATCCATTATTAAGGACCTTCAGCATCCAGGGCATTCCCTTTTCTCACTGTTACCATCAGGCAGGAGGTACAGAAGCCTGAAGGCACACACTCAGTGATTCAGAAACAGCTTCATCCAATTCCTAAACGAACATTGAAGCTTTGGACACTACCTCACTATTTTTTAATATTCAGTATTTCTGTTTTTGCACATTTTTATATCTATTCAATATATGTAATTGATTTACTTGTTTATTTATTATTATGTTTTATTTATTAGTTTTTTCACTGCTAGGTTATGTATTGCATTGAACTGCTGCTGCTAAGTTAACAAATTTCATGTTGCATGCTGGTGATAATAAACCTGATTTTGATTCTGAAAGAACAAAGGACTGACCCAGCATCAATCCCTGCAGCACACCACTAGTCTCAGGACCCAGTCAGAGAGGCAACAATCTACTACCCCTCTCTGGCTTCTCCCTCAAAGCCAATGTCTAATCCAATTTGCTACCTCATCTTGAATAATGAGTGACTGAACCTTCTTGACCAACCTCCCATGTGGGACTTTGTCAAATGTCTTGCTAAAGTCCATGTAGACAACATCCACTGCCCTGTCTTCATCCATTTTCCTGATAATTCTTGAAAAAATCTGTAAAATTGGTTAGATATGATCTACCATGCACTAAGCCATGCTGACTATCCTTAATCAGTCCATGGCTATCCAAATACTTACATAACTGGTCTCTTAGAATACCTTACAATAACTTTCCCACAACTGATGTCAGACTGACCAGCCTATAATTTCTTGGTTTCTGTTTAGATCCTTTCTTAAACATCCTCCAATCCTGTGATACCTCTCCTGTCACTAAGGATGATTTAAATATCCCTCCAGCAATTTCTGCATTTGCCTCCCATGGGGTCCAAGGGAACACCATGTCAGGCCCTGGGGATTTATCCACCAAGGTTTGGCTCAGGATAGCAAAACCTCCTCCTCTGTAATGTGTACAGGGTCCATGAAGTTGATGCCAATTTGCCTCACTTCTACAGACTCTGTATCTATCTCCTGAGTAAATACAGATGCAAAGAATGCATTTAAGATCTCCCCCACATGTTGTTTTGGCACCACACGTGGATTACCATTCTATTCTTCCAGAGGACCAATTTTGTCCCTTGCAATCCTTTTGCTCTTAACATATCTGTAGAAACCTTTAAGTCCCAGAGAAACTCTACCTGTCTGGAGAGAGGTGATGTGAGAGCATTGAATGTAGAACACCACAGCGCAGTACAGAGTAACATACACACACAATAAAACAAGAATTCAGCAGGTTAGGCAGCATCTATGGAGAGGAATAATGAGTCGATGTTTCATGCAGGGGCTCTTCATCAGCACTGATAGGCCCAGCAATCTCTGTGTAAAAACTTACCTCTGACGTTCTCTAATGTATCTGCCTCTACAACCACTCCTGACAGGGCGTTCCACACACCCACCGCTGTATGGCCTAATTCTGCTCCAGTGTCTTGTGAACTTATGATCTATTGAAATATGGCTTTCATATTTTAAAATGATATGCTTGCTTAAGACACCATGGGGAGAAGGTTTACTAACAATGTTCCCTCTCATATTTTCACAGATGTAAGGACCAACTATTGCTCTGAACAGTAAATTTTCTTGCGGCCCGGAAACTGTGAGGGCCCTTCTATTAATGTTATATAAAGAAAATACCAGCTGCATAGTGCAGGAGCATTTCCGATACTGGGCAGCCGCACACCTAGGTAGCTCAGAGCCCAGTGTTCATTCATTTGATTTCATGGAGAAGAAGTTGTGCTTATTGAGAATATACATTGATGAAAGAGATGATTGGTAGGATTGACATATTGAGAACTTGGTGACATTGTTTCAGAATAAGTCATTGTCCTTTTCAGATAGAGACGAGGAAGGGTTTAAGAATCTTTGAAATCCGCTATCCTGGAGGTGAAGTAATTGACTATATTCAAGGCGAAGCTGACAGACATTGAAAGTATAAGGAAGTTGAGGTATATGAGGAGGATTGAAAATGACGTCGGCCAAAGATTGATCAGCCATGATCTTACTAGTTGGCAGAGCAAACATAAGAGCACAAAAAAACTCTCTTTTCTCCTGTGTCTTATGTTTCAGAGGTCACAGATTCAAATAGTTGGCAGAACCAGAAGGGTTTAATCATATATATTGATATACCATTTAATCATATATATCTGGTAGCTGGATTTTAGCAGAGGAACTCAACACCATGTATTGACCTAACCATTCCCTCACCAAAGTGCCAGTTTATACAGTGCCAAATGACAAAACTTTTCCTGTGTGAAGCTCTGGATGAAGATCCTCCATCAGGATAAATTGAGTGGTGCCTTTTTGTGATTTACACAAACAACAGAGATACAAATGCTTACATGTAGAGTTGGAATCAAGCTCTGGCTTGTTTAAACTGAAACTAACCTTCTTTTACAGTGCCATTGGTGTAGAAACACTCCCATTTATATTGGGAACCAGTTTCTTCCACAGCTGGATAAACTCAAAAGCATTAATCTATATTGGAGAAGAACTGCATGGACTAGAAATGGCCAAAGCCAAAAAAAAAACAAATAATTACACTGGCCAGAATTAGATTACAAAATATTAAAACTTCCAGGTTTCATTCCATTATCATTTCAGGGCTGAATATTCAGTGTCCTGTCAGCACTATCTCGGCACTTTTGCTTAGTTCAAGTTACACTCCAGAGGCTTAAAATTCAGTCTAGTTGAATACTTCCCTGCAGCACTGTGCAAATGCTATACTGTAGAGTTGCCCATTTTAGGTGAATTGTTAGCGTGAGTACTTATTGGCCTTTTTAAGGTGACACAATAATGTGAAGAACTGGAGATTTGCCCACTCTCACTAGTCTGCCAGACGTTATTTGTCACCACTGCCCAAAAATAAATGATCTGGACTATGATCTCTGCTGTCTGTAGGACCTTGCCAAATGTAAATTACAATAGAACACAATTACTGTTAAATTATAATAGATTTCAAAAATACTTAATAGGTCATTAAGCACTTTTGGTGTCCCAGATATTTGCTTGCTTTTCTACATCTGCAGGGTTCACAACGTGGCACACACAGCCAGCCTTGGTGAACACTACTTGCTCATACCTGAACCAGCAATTTCTTTTTTGAAGCTCTCTTTTGCACTGTACCCCACTATGCAACCCCACTAAAAATAACAGGTTCCTCCTGCAGAATCAGTTTGACAACCATACTCCCTGACTCACTGGCTAAGCATGACATTTACAAGCATCCAAAAACATTTTAAAACTGATTGAACCGATTATACTATACATTCGGTGTATTGTACAGTTACCTTCTGTACCTAATAAGGTGGCTACCGAGAGTATGTGGTTTTCTGCTATTTAGCCCATCCATTTTAAGGTCTGATGCATGTTTAGAGATGCTCTTCTGCACACCTCTTGTGTAACTGGTGGTTATTCGAGTTACTGTTATCTTCCGGTCAGCTTGAACAGTCTGGCCAGTCTGTTCTGTTCTAACCTCTCTCATTAACAATGTGTATTTGCCTATGGAAATGCCACACACTGGATTTATGTTTGGTTTTTTTTGCACCTTTTTCTATAAAGTCTAGAGACTTCTGTGTGTGAAAATACCCTACAAATGCAATGTTTCTTCAACAAAACTTCTCAAATTTACAACTGACTCATATCTGGTGTATGGGAAAGCCACCACGTAAATTCCCCTACAACTCACAGACCCATCTTGATTTTGAAGTGTATTGCCAGCCCTACATGATCAAATCTGAAAAGTTCTATTATAACTAAAGTTCTCCTTTAGGGAAAGAAAGTCGTCTTGATTAGTAATGACGTGAAAAAGTGGAGCAGACTCTAAGAGTCACAATGCTTATTCCAATTTACCTTATATTCTTATTTCATTTGTCATTTAAAAAAATAGGTCTTATGCAATTATTTTCTACAACAGAAAAAACACCTTCCACCACAAGTACTGTATATTTGTGAATTCTGATGCTTAAAATATTGATTGATTCGTTTTCAGATACTGACTGATTTGTAATGCAAATCCTGCATTTTACATCGTTAATTTTTTTTACTTTAGTCTGGACATCACAATAGCTTGTTGTTACCACCAAAAGCTTTTGTCAACTTTAGACTTTTCTTTGCAGTGGATAGTTTAGGATTGAGATGTTGCATACAGTATCTCAAACACAAAATACTGCACAAAATTTATTGAAATCTCTCATTCCATGATTGATTTCCCATACTGTTCTTCCCAAAGAGTGATGTAAATGACACATTTTAACAGTAATGATGTACTTATGTTTCAACACACATAATGATAAATAAACTTCAATCTTGAATTCAGAATTATAGGTTGTGTTCTGCAAGTTGACACTGATGCTGTAGTTCGAAATCTTCCACTGTGATCAAGTTCAGTTTGTGAACGTGCATTTTAGATTCTGCATAAAGTGCCCCTCACTGTGCTAATGATGCTGGAAAGATAGTGAAGTTTTATTCCCGCTCTAACATCTTTAAAATATTTAAGGCCAACAGACAAGGAATTTGAAATTCAAAGAGTTTTATAATAAATTTCAATGTGTTGGTGGGAACAGGAAGTTTCTGGGACTGAGGGACTTATAAAAATGTCAATTCAGTCAGTGCAGCTGTTGGTGTCAATTGCCCATGGAAATGTGGAAAATATTTTCCATGGTTATTGCCTACACCTGTGGTATGAAAACCACTGTACAATTTAGTAGTTTTGCCTCCCAAGAACAATGCAATGGAAACTATGAAGTCAAAGAAAAATTCAAGTGCTTGAAATAAATTTCATTAAAAACAACAATTTTAAGACAACCCCAAGTGCTTGACAACTTTATCCAAAGGTAACTGAAACATCCTGACATTTAAGTCATTGCATTTAAAATTATCACAGCCAGGATGGGTGAAGGGGTATTATATTTAGCCACTGGGGTTCAGGAATAAAAAGGCAGAATAAGTTTGATAAAGCGTCTTGGCCACTGTTTATTCATTTCCATAGATGCTGCCTGACCTTCTGAATTCCTCCAGAATTTTTTGTGCTTTGCTTTCAATTTCCAACATCTGTAGGATCTTTTTGTTTTAGTGTAAGTTTCTACTCACAATCACAAACCAGAGCCCACTAGTAATGCAGATACATGGACTTGAATCAGATTGAAATTCCCAGTGATGGTGGCCGACAAAGGAAAAGTCCTGTCAGTGCTCAAAGCCGGTTGTGAACAAAGAACTCAGCAGCATCCACATAATCATACCACATCAAGGAGTCAGTGGCTTCTGGTAAAAGGGACAAAATTAGAAAACTAGAAAAACGTTAAGGAAGATAACAGCTGTATACTGTATATATTCAAAAATAAGTTTAATAGAGGCTTAGTGCAACTTCGAGCATGGCAATGACAATACATATGCACACTGATTGCTGTTTGATCACTGCTGGTGTGCTGCCTCAATATATCACTGACTGTAGCAACTACCCAATCCAAAAGGGAACAATATTCTGAATGGTAATGGCTTGCTCCAGTTAAGACTGCACTTGATCATGTGCCTTCCCTTTATGGCTGGAGTCATTACTGGCAGTTCAGGAAGTGCCACTGACCTGGGAAATACTGAACAGAGAGTTAGAGCCTGGTTTAATTATTATTTTTTTAAGTTAGAGATACACCACAGTAACAGGCCCTTCTAGCTCAATGAATCCATGCAGCCCAGTTGCACCCATGAGACCAATTAACCTACCAACCCATACGACTTCGGAATGGAGCCTTGGTTTTCACACAAGTTGCTGTCATGGGATGAGCATTAATCACACATTGTTTAGTGACTGAAAGCCTATTGGAAAGCCAATATTCATTATCAAGGATTTGGGTCCTCAGTTGGCACAAGCCTCCATAGAGTTAGTACACTTCTTTCAGGGTGAAAGTGACGGCCAATTATGGACTGCCGATTCTAATCTGATGGTCGATGTTAGGACTTTCTTTTAGTGTGTTCGGAGCACACTTAATTGAGTGCAATAGCAGATATTCAGACTGCAGTCCCACACGAGCCAGTTTGCCAACACACAAACTCCAACTCATCATTGTGCAATGGGCCTTGGGGAATATCAGCAGTGTTCAATCATTTGGGCCCTAATATTGCTGCAGATTGCAAGTGTGTTTCCTGGGGGATTGGTAGAACATCCTAGCAGGAACTCGCCGTTTATCTAAGGATAGCCCTTTTATCCATGTTATTCTGTCTATTTCCTAATTATTACTTGTCAGCTAACCAGTTTGGATTGCAGGTACCATGATGAAATGTTACTAACGTTAGAGCTGTTTGGAGTTATCTTTAAGGGTATTGAAGTCTCATTCACTAAAAGTTAACAGGTCTTCAGCAGTACCCTGCAACGAATGGGACAGTTGAGTGTTTGAAATAATTGTCTTCCATGTGCCATTGTCTGTCCAAGTACCAATGGAGCACATAAAAATATTTATAGAGTAAATGGATTCACTACCTGGATAATTTACAGCCTATGGATGCTCAATAGTTGGACATTCAGGGAGTGCTGACTCTTTCATTTCTTGTATAATAGAATTGATATGCAGACCCACAAAATAAGGTCATCAGTGTTTGTATTTTTGAACGAACAAGCTGGATGAACTCAGCAGATCGGGCAGCATCTGTTGAAATAAGCAGTCAACGTTTTGGGCCAAGACCCTTCGTCAGGACCTGCTGAGTTCATCCAGCTTGTTTGTACATGTTGATTTGACCACAGTATCTGCAGTGTACTTTGTGTTTTGTATTTTTGAAGATGTTTGCAATTGTAAATCACATTTTGTCTCTCCTCTTCTTCTCCCTTTCCCACTGCCTCTCTCTCCCTCCCTTCTGCCCTCTCCCTACCTTTCTCCCTCTCTCCCCACCTCACCCCCTCCTTCCTCCACCCCCTCCCCTACTCCCTCTCCCCATCCTCCTCAATCTCTCTCATCTCCCTGAGTGGCCTCCCCCTGTCCCATCCCACTCCCCCGGTGTCTGTGAGAATGAAATGCAGTTATTTCTATTTAAATGGAGAACCGTATTCTTACTCAGCCAAGTAACAGCTGAAGCAGATGTCACTATGAATGTCCGTATGGAACCAAAGACATCCCGATGTTGCCCTTCACAGATTACATTTAGAATTGCTTCCTGCTTATCTTTGTTGTTTCTCTCCCCACTCCTCTTCCTGCTCCCAGTGGCTTGCCTTACTCTGCTTGCTCGCTGCATATTCTTCCAAAAACCACTTTCTCATGTTGAGCAGTGTTTTCAAAAGCCTTGGTCAGAGAATATCACCTCACCTGTCACAATCATCCCTGCAAAAAAGGTGCCAAAGATCCACGAATCATCGTGACAGTCTAAAGGAATTAATCAGCAACTAACACATTTAGTAGATGATCCCGTTAAACACTGCTGACGGGTTCTCTTCTTACTGCTGAATGCATGCTTGCCGACATCATGTTCGACAAGATCTCAGATGGAGGACTGAACGCAATAATGAGAATCTGGTTTAATATCACCGGCATATGTCATAAAATTTGTTGTCTTTGCGGCAGCGGTACAATACAATACATAATAATAAAAACAGTAAATTACAGTAAGGAGTTCTGTTACTGTGAATAGCTAAGCGAGTAAAAGATTACCTGATTTCCAAAAGGTATAAAGTTAAAGATGACACAATTCTTTAATATTTTAAGCAACATTACTTTTTTATTTCCATCTTTTACAGTTTGAAAATAACAAAAAAGGACAAGGGCCTAAAACAAAAGTTTGGGCACCCTGCATGGTCAGTACTTAGTAACACACCCTTTGGCAAGTATCACAGCTTGTAAACTCTCTCTGTAGCCAGCTAAGAGTCTTTCAATTCTTGTTTGGGGGATTTTCACCCATTCTTCCTGGCAAAAGACTTCTAGTTCTGTGAGATTCTTGAGCTGTCTTGCATGCACTGCTCTTCTGAGGTCTATCCACAGATTTTCGAAGATGTTTAGGTCGGGGGACTGTGAGGGCCATGGCAAAACCTTCAGCTTGTGCCTCTTGAGGTAGTCCATTGTGGATTTTGAGGTGTGTTTAGGATCATTATCCTGTTGTAGAAGCCATCCTCTTTTCATCTTCAGCTTTTTTACAGTCAGTGTGATGTTTGCTTCCAGAATTTGCTGGTAATTAATTGAATTCATTCTTCCCTCTATCAGTGAAATGTTCCTTGTGCCACTGGCTGCAACACAAGCCCAAAGCATGATCGATCCACCCCCGTGCTTAAGAGTTGGATCAGTGTTCTTTTCATGAAATTCTGTTCCTTTTTTTTCTCCAAACATACCTTTGCTCATTGCAGCCAAAAAGTTTTATTTTGACTTCATCAATCCACAGGACTTGTTTCCAAAATGTATCAGGCTTGTTTAGATGTTCCTTTGCGAACTACTGATGCTGGATTTTGTGGTGAGGATGAAGGAAAGGTCCATGAAGGATATATTTGTGCAGGTGTCAATGCACAGTAGAACAGTGCACCACCACTCCAGAGTCTGCTAAATCTTCCTGAAGGTCTTTTGCAGTCAAACGGGGATTTGGATTTGCCTTTCTAGCAATCCTATGAGCAGTTCTCTTGGAAAGTTTTCTTGATCTTCCAGACCTTAACTTGATCTCTACTCTTCCTGTTAACTGCCACTTCTTAAGTACATTACAAACTGAGGAAACGACTACCTGAAAACGCTTTGCTATCTTCTTATAGCCTTCTCCTGCTTTGTGGGCATGATTTATTTTAATTTTCAGAGTGCTTGGCAGCTGCTTAGAGGAGCTCATGGCTGCCGATTGTTGGGACAAGGTTTGAGGAGTCAGGGTATTTATAAAGCCTTGAAATTTGCATCATCTGTCCTTTCCTAACAATGACTGTGAACAAGCCATAGCCCTAATAAGCTAATTAAGGTCAGAGACCTTGGTAAAAGTCTTGGTAAAAGAGTTCAAATCTCTTGGGGTGCCCAAACTTTTGCATGGTGCACCTTTCCTTTTTTTCACTCTAAAATTGTACAAAACATAAATAATACACTAATCTTGCTTAAAATGTTGAAAAGAATATTTCATCTTTAACCTTATGACTTTTGGAGATCAGTTCATCTTCTACTCACTTAATTATTCACAGTAACAGAAATTTTGACCGGGGTGCCCAAACTTTTTCATGCCACTGTATATATAGTATTTCAAAAATTGAATTAAGCAAGTAGTGTTAATTCAAAAAAGAGGAAAAGTAGTGAGTTCATGGGTTCAATGTCCATTCAGAAATCTGATGGCAAAGTTGTTCCTGAATTGTTGAGTGTGTGCCCTCAGGCCCCTATTCTTCCTCCCTAATGGTAACAATGAGAAGAGGGCATGTCCTGGGTGACGGTGGATCTTTTAAGGCATCACTCCTTGAAGATGTCCTGGGTGCTTGGAAAACAATGCTCGTGATGGAGCTGACTGAGTTTACAATTTTCTGCAGCTTATTTCAACCCTGTGCAGTGCTCCCCACCCCAACATATCAGATGGAGATGCAGCCAGTTAGAACGTGCTCCAAGGTACATTGCAGAAATTTGTGAGTATCTCAGGTGATACACCAAATCTCCTCAAACTCTCAATGAAAAATAGGCACTGCCATCCCTTCTCTGTAACTGTATCGATATGTTGGGTTCAGGGTGATTCTCAGGCAGTTCTTGTGCCAAATCAGAGCTGCATGGTGGTAAACATCACAATCTTTTTGCTCGGCAACAGAGCACCAATGCCCTCCCTAGCATGCTGCCACATTTTGTACAACATGCAGATCGAGAGGAGATTTACCAATATACTGCCTGGATTACAAAAATGCTTTATGAAGAAAGGTTGAGCAAGCTAGGGTGTTTTTCTCTTTGAAGTGAAAGAGGTTGAGGTGTGACTTGATAGAGATATAGAAGATGATAGGAGGCATAGACCGAGTGGAAAAGCAGGGCAGAAATGGCTAATACAGAGACGCCTATTTTTTAAGATGACTGGAGAAAAGTATAAAGAGTGAGTGGTAATCTTCTTTTACATGGAGAGTGGTGGGTGTGTGGAATCCACTGCCAGGGATGGTGGTAGAGGCAGATATATTAGGGACATTTTAGAGACTCTTAGATAGGCTCATGGATGATAGGAAAATGGGGGGCTTTGTGGGAGGGAAGGATTAGATTAATCTTAGAGTGATTTAAAAGGTTGACACAGCATTGTGGGCTGTAATGTTCTCAGTTTTATTTTGGAGCTCTAGGGATTCTTGCAGAGTTCAAAGAACAGGAGCTAACAGACTAGTTCTTTAGTGATAGAACTTTGAGGATTTGTTCAGATCATAACTATAAGAGTCTGATAATCCAGCACCTTTGGTACTTCAGTGGTGAAGGACCAACATGTGTTCCAGATTATTGGATGATAAATACCTCCGCTTTCTTTTAATTAACAGCTTTAGATATTGCACATTACATTTTTTTCAATGCACAGGTAAGTTTAAAGAGAATCAAATCCCATTGATTTTTTTTAAATGGAAAGAGGGTCCAGTGAGTTTGAAATGAGTCGGTGAAGGGATGTTTTTATAAGGAATGTTACAAGGTCATGATGAATTGATAAGGGGTACATGAACAGGTCATTGGTGTTAATAATAGTGAGTCAAGTGTGGTGTTCTCCTAAGGGGTCATTCCTTTAACAGAGAACACCCATGAGTGACTTTGTTTAACGTGGGGAGGCTGATGCACGAGTATTCACCACATGGTCCTTGACAGATCGACGTCAGGGTTCAGTGGCATGGAATGCAAAATGACTGCTGCAGCCTTCCTCCACCTTCAGTACTGTGATGATGTGTCATCATCTTCCACCAACTCCACCACTGAGGTCTTGGTTGGAGTACTCCTCGTCAGGAACGTCCTCCTTAATATTGCTGCCATGGGTGGCCCCACCAGAAGCTGAACTCCAGAAGGTATCACTGTCGGGTCTCAGGCACTCACCAGCCTCTCCTCCGTAACAAGGTGATAATCCTTGGAGAAGATAGGGAGTGGGGGGGCGGGGGGACCAGGTGCTGGTTAGTGCAAAGAGAGCATAGCACCTGATGAGTTAGATGCAGAAAGTTTCCGATTGACGTTTTATTGCAAAAAGGCATTTTGATCGTAATTAGCCTTTCATCTCTTAACATCTATGTTGTCTTTATAACTGTTCATCATTCCACTAATTAGAATGAAGTGACATTGGAGTCATTCCAATCCTTGGAGATATATGAAAATATGGAAATAATGACTTTTAAGATGCTAAATGAACTCGATAGATTTAAAACATTTTATAAAATAAAGTAAAACAACAGAAAATGATAAAACAATAGGTTTTATTCTGCATTCAAAACAGAACTGAAACTTGAGTGGCCTATTAGCAGAATGTAAACTTTCCAATAAACTAATGTCTTTAATATTTGTTTAAATTATTATCTTAACTTACTCTTTTTCCTCCTTCAGCTGGTTATCAGTGGCACCGATTTCACTGTGGGTAGTCACCACTGCCATGCCCTTGTGCTAATTATACATCTATGAGTGTTGATAAAAATATGCATGTGACAAATGAAAAGATCAGTGCTAACAGCTCAGTGCTAGATTTCACACCCTCAGCTGTACACCAATCTGATAACATTAGGTATGACTATTTTGCAGTCAGAAGTGAGAACTCCTAGAGTAAATGCAGCCATCTGTATCATCCCTCCCCCGACCCTTAAACTACTTCATTGACTGAAAATGGACAGTTGTTTAACATTTCCTTTTCTTTGTCTGCACAGCTGAGCTATTAAACCAGTGACACTTTACCAAAGATGTACAAATGGACACACTTTCCAAACAAGATTAATGTTTTTGTTTTTGAAAAATAAAGCAATTAATTAAATTATACGCTATCAGCTTAGGGGTCCTGCACTGCCAAAAGAAAACTACTATTTTCATTCAGGACCCCATCTGAAGGTAGTCTTCTATTTAGACCATATGACCAATAAAACATAGGAGAAAAATTAAGCCACTTAGCCCATCAAGTCTGCTCCACCATGCTTAAATTCTAGAGTGAACTTCTGGTAAATTTAATACAAAAACTCTCCATGAAATCTGGAAAATCATTGAAATAAGGCACTTTCAATATGTAATCTTGACTAAGAACTCCAGAAACAGTTCTAAAGTATTTGTGAATGAAAGCTCAAAGCCTCATGAATTTTGACTCACTTTGATACAGTTTATGCTTTTATGTACTTCATCATTGTTGAATTAACTTTAGGGATTTTTCTGTCAATGTAAGAAGTGAGTTTTTGAAACTATTTTCTATGTGTAGAAGATGGATTTAATATTTATATTATTGATTAATTTAGCACATAATCAAATTAAATTTTGTCCACATTGATCAGAAAGTGATGAGCAAACATTTCACTTGCCAATAATGTATGCTAAATTTTTAACTTTTTAAAATGTTTCTGATTATCTGAGATTTGTATCCAATAATCTTTGTTTATTCCTTGTACTACTTGAGGATAACAAAACTATATAAAAGTATACCTCTGGCATTTTTGACAGAAGAGCAATTAAGTGGATATTTGAAAATATACCATGTCATTATAGTAAATTGTTTCACTTTAAATAACGATGCTCATTTCAGAACTTCCTTTTATCATTCATTATGCTTCCATGTGGCTTTGAAGGAAACAATAAAGTGTACTTAAGAAATTTTCTACTAATTCTACCCTTTACTGCTGTGTTATGAACATATGGAATGTCCCAAGGTACCACATAGAGGTTCTCTCATTGGTAACAATTATGGTTGACTTTATGTGATCCCAGACTGAAACCATGGTGACTAAATTAGGCATAATTTGAATTCTGATTGGAACCAGCAAAACATCATGAACTTTCAGTTTATGTCCTGCCTAGGGCAGAGAATGTTTAAATTCTGTTGATTTCAGCTGAATTGCCAAATGAAATTAAATAAAATATCCAGCGTATAGTATTTTCAGTTAGAAAAATATCTTCTAGTTATGCTATATATGTCTTCACTATTGAAACATTTATTGTCAGAGGACTAATCAACCATAATGGTTAGACTGTGAAGAAAACCTATTTATAACAGCAAAGACATTGCTTGAGTGGATGCAGTCAATAAAAACGTACTACATATCTGGATTGGAGAAGATGTTATGGATGGTTTGAGCAACAATGCATTGAATATGTGAATAGAATAAAATAATTCTGATGCAGTTTATTTTATATTAAATTGTTGTGCTCTGCAGAGCTTTTACTCTGACATTGGTATTCTATTCTAGTTGAAATGTAAATTGGACCCCAATTTAAAATTCACAAGTGCTACTTATGTGTCCCAGAGATCAGGGAAACTGGCCGAGAAGATATGTGTCCACCTTAATTGCCCTTTCCTACATTCCTAATGTGTCAGGAGGAATGGTAGTGTTTGGCCCCTCAAGGGCACCTTCACCCTCTCACCTGCTAATAGCAACCTCACATTCTCTCCATTTGGGATCACCAATTTTTTTTACCACCCCCACCATGGTTACACTCCCTTCCCAAGCCTATTCCATGTTGAAAGAGCTTGACATGAAGGCCAAACCTTTCTACCATCAGTTCTCTGACTAGGTCACTGTGCACTCTATAAATGTTGTTGACTTCTAGGCAAAAAAAGAGCAAAAATGACAAACAAGAGAAAATCTGCAAATGGGTGAATCCAGGTAACACACCCAAAATACTGGAGGAACTCAGCAAGCCAGGTAGCATCTATGGAAATGAGTACAGTCGACACTTCGGGCTGAGACCTTTCAACAGGCTACTCTTTTGGCATTTCCTGCATTGTCTTACCCCTCTATAAATGCCTAGTATCTTATCTTTGAAATTCGAAGCCAATTCAAGGTCAAGACCATGATAAATTAGACCCATTGTTAGGATTGATCTGAAGGTAGCACTGTTCCATATATATGTCAATGAAATGTGATATCAAGCCTGACATCAAATCAATTTGAGTTTTCATGTCTATTGTGAGATCGTATTTCACTCACCATCAGGCACTGCCTTGTAACATTTGTAGGTCTGGATGTCAATCGTTTATGTACATAAACATGGCTGAGTTAAAACATTGAAAAGTTTGTTGTTGATTTCTCACACTCAGACCACCCAGTTTCACGTAAAGCATCGCTTTTGACCTGCTTATCCTAATGCTTATTATAATCCTGTGTTATAATAATGCTGGAAACATAGACATTGATTCTGTCAATTCACATTGCCAGTACAAATTAGGAGTTTGAAGGTAGGTTTAAATTGATTAAAGTAAAAAGGGAATATAAGTGTTAAACACAAGAGGTTCCGCAGGTGCTGGAAATCCAAAGCAACACACACAAAATGCAGGAGGAACTCAGTAGGTCAGTCAGCATCCATGAAGGGGAATAAATAGTGTTTTGGGCCGAGATGCTTTAATCCTGATGAAGGGTCTCGGCCCAAAACGTTAACTGTTTATTGCGCTCCATAGATGCTGCCTGACCTGCTGAGTTCCTCCAGCATTTTGTGAATAAAAACTTTAACTGTCCAACCTTGCACTGGAACTATGACATTCCAGTGAGCTGTCTTTTATCAGAAACACCTCTGGCTCAGCTATCTGAGTTAGAAAGCTACAGTCTGAAGCCTCATTCACAAGTCAAGGAGTTATAACCAATAATCAGGTTTGAGAGTTGGTAGCAGGGTTGATTGTTGGGTGGTAGGGTATTTGGTTGTGTCAGGAAATTGGGGGTTTTCTGATATACTGTAATGGCTAGTCAGGCAAAAGGAGGTTGTGTTGTGCAGGAACAGCTGAATATTACTAAAAGGGACTTTGAATCCTTAGCAATAAACTAAGAACTGTTCAAGAAGTTCTTGATAGTTCAGGTGTCAACAGGTAATTCAACATACTGAAAAAATGGGAGAATAAGAAAATGGATCTCAGTGTCTATCCCAAACCATTATCTACAATACTGAGGCAATGGTAGCTGTCTGTCATGTACGACAATGACAGGAAACCTGTGTGGGAGAGTTTCCAATGTGGAAAAGACATTGCATGGGGGGCAGTTCCACTCTCTCAGCCTCCGAAGTCCGGGTCCAGTTGTATAAGCAAGCGTCAAAAACTGAGGTCTTCCTTGGTTGCAGTGGGTTACCATGACTTATCATACCCTTCGCTCTCCATGGAGTGATGCAAGCTGCCTTCCTCACCTACCCAGTCTGTCAGAGCTGACTTTGCATGCTACAATAGGAATGTCCCTATCTCATTAGGGTATGAGGCTGCCTGCTACCCTTGTCCAATATTAATGCTCATTTAGCTATGACAGATTAGCTATAGTGAACATGCATCACATAGACTAAATACATACTGTATTGCAAGTCTGTCATCTGTGAAGATGTTACAGGAGGGCAAAGGAAAAAATTCAAGCATCTGCTCACATTTCCCTCAAAGAAAGTAAATATCTCTCCCTACCCTCACCTTCCCCCCCACTAAACTCTAAGGATTCTCTGGTCTCTGACTACTTAAAGTGGAAAAGGAGCATTTGAGATGGTAATCAGCCCAGCTGATCACCTCACAAAATGCTAGTCCACTAAACCTGCTGTCCATCTCTTCCGATCTGAAAAAGAATCCACTGTTCCATGGTGACCTCATCATCCACCTTAGAACCCACAATACAAAGTAAATCAATGATGTAAATCATCTTTAATCCTGAGTTCTGGTCTACAGAAACCCAATGAGCATTGTCTCAGAAGGTGTTAATCTGGATATACCAAAATCTCCACCATCATACCAGCCAGAAAATATCATTCCAACATACTATTGTATTTTGCAGTAGAATTTACCAGTCATTACAAGTAGTTCCATTTTGTTGCAGTTATTCCACATTGTATAAAAAGCAATGGCAGTGATTGAGCCATAAGACCAAAAGAATGGGAGAAGAATTAGACCATTCAGTCCATGGAGTCTGCTCCACTATCCCAACATAGCTGATCTATTAACCATCTCAGTTCTCTTCTCCTGTCTTCTCCCTGTAACCAAGGAGGATGCTAAGAGGATTCAGGGTGTCTTGGGTAGGTTAGTTGAGTGGGAAAATTCATGGCAGATGCAATTTAATGTGGATAAATGTGAGGTTATCCACTTTGGTGGCAAGAACAGGAAAACAGATTATTATCCAAATGGTGGCCAATTAGGAAAAGGGGAGGTGCAACGAGACCTGGGTGTCATTGTACACCAGTCGTTGAAAGTGGGCATGCAGGTACAGCAGGCAGTGAAAAAGTCGAATGGCATGTTGGCATTCATAGCAAGAGGATTCAAGTACAGGAGCAGGGAGATTCTACTGCAGTTGTACAAGGCCTTGGTGAGACCACACCTGGAGTATTGTGTGCAGTTTTGGTCCCCTAATCTGAGGAAAAACATTCTTGCCATAGAGGGAGTACATAGTGTTACGAACCCCATAACTGGGTCACTTACCAGCAAAGATTGAGATGTCCATTGGTCTGATGATACTATTTTTAACAGTATTTATTAGTAAAAATACACAAAAATAATATCAATGCAAATATACAGATAATATACGTCGTCAATACTAAATCTAAAAGTGCAGGTATAATAATAATCAATAAGAAATAAGCTCTATCGTTGTCTAGGGGATAATGTATTGTCTGATGGAAATATAAAGTTCACTCAGTTCATACAGGCTGCAGCTGTTGGGGACCTCTGTGTTGCAATTTGTTGGGGAGAGAGAGAGAGAGATTTGGAGAAAAACTTGCCGACTTTCCTTTATGATTTAGATCCGTCAGGAGTCTCGTTGTCATGGCTGTTCACTTGTGGCCTCTCCTTTAGCTAAACCATTCTTCCGTGGTGAGCCCGCCACCCCAGGCAAGGGAGGACGCACTCAAGCCCCCACCGGCTTTCACTATAAAATGCTGTCACTGGATTTCCAGCGTTTCTCCTGGTGCGTCTAAAGGGGTTGTTCCCCAGACCCCTCTTTTATCCTTACTCACGGGGTCTCAGAGGTCAATCAGGTTGGGATGATGCAATCCCTCAACCAGACCACTCTGGTTGTCCCCGAGGGGTTTCAATGAATAGTACAGTACTCAATACACAATTCCGTCTCCAAGAGACAATGGCCATTATCAGTGGATCCATTCCGCTGAGGCCAGGACACATTCCAAACCTTGTGTACTCTGCGTGTTGCTCTCTCATTTGCTGGGTCCCAGACCCGAAATAATAGTTATCTTGCGATTCTCAAAAAGGAGGGGGCAACCTTGTACCCTTTGGCCCCTCAGAGCTGCTTCACATTTGTAACAATAGAAGGTTCACCAGATTGATTTCTGGGATGGCAGGACTTTCGTATGAAGAAAGATTGGATCAACTAGGCTTATACTCGCTGGAATTTATAAGATTGAGGGGGGATGTTACTGAAACGTTTAAAATTCTAAAGGGATTGGACATGCAAGATGCAGGAAGATTGATCCTGATGTTGGGGGTCCAGAATGAGGGGTCACAGTTTAAGGATAAAGGGGAAGCCTATTAGGACTGAGATGAGGAAAAACTTCTTCACATAGAGAGTGGTGAATCTGTGGAATTCTCTGCCACAGGAAACAGTTGAGGCCAGTTCATTGGCTAGATATGGCCCTTGTGGCCAAAGGGATTGGGGGGTATGGAGAGAAAGCAGGTACAGGGTTCTGAGTTGGATGTCAGCCATGATCATACTGAATGGTGGTGTAGGTTCAAAGGGCTGAATGGCCTACTCCTGCACCTATTTTCTATGTTTCCATGTTTCTATTACTAATCAAGGACCTATGGACTTCCACTTTAAGGTCAATGACTCAGCCTTCACAGTCACTGGTACACTGAAGTGGTTTTTATCGAAGAAAATCTTGAGTTTCTTATTGACAAACAAACCAAGAACAATGAAGGGACAATGTATTTTCTAATATTTCTGGTTCAGAGCTTGAACCTGTGCAGAAAATAACAGTGGATGTTGCCTGTACTGGGGAGCATGCCTTATGAGAACAGGCTGCGTGAACTCGGCCTTTTCTCCTTGGAGTGACGGAGGATGAGAGGTGAGAGATGATGAGAAACATTGAATGTGTGGATAATCAGAGGTTTTTTCCCAGGGTTGAGATAGCTAGCACGAGAGGGCACAGTTTTAAGGTGCTTGGAAGTAGGTACAGAAGAGATATCGGGGTAAGTTTTTTCACACAAAGAGTGGTGAGTGTGTGGAATGGGCTGCCGGCGGCAGAAGTGGAGGTGAATATGATAGAGTCTTTTAAGAGACTCCTGGAGAGGTTCATGGAGCTTAGAAAAATAGAGGGCTATTGGTAACCCTAGGTAATTTCTCAGGTAAGGACATGTTCGGCATAGCTTTGTGGGCCAAAGGACCTGTATTGTGTTGTAGGTTTTCTATGTTTCTAAATAACGCCAGAAAATCTACAGATGCTGGAAATCAAGGTTAGCACACACAGCATGCTGGAGGAACTCTTTAGGTCGGGCAGCATCTATGGAAGTGAATAAACAATAGACGTTTCAGGCTGAGATCCTCTTTCAGTACTGAAAAGGAAGGGGAAGACATTGTCCAGAAATATTTCATAGTCTGAAAATATGGTGATGTTCACTGTACTGGGCTTTAATATAAACCTTTTGAATTAACAAAGAATTCAGATCAATAACTGTGGTATTGTTTGCATTGCTGGAACATGTACATATCTGACTTAACCACATTTGCATTGGAGCTCCTGTCAAGAGATTGATGAATTACCCTGACCTCAGATTCATGAAGACAGATGAACACAGATCCTCAATTACTCTACTTTTCCAAATAATTGAACTATCTGTAAAGGATGTTTGGAATGCCAATGGTGCAGATAGTGGGGCAAATGTCTATAAAGCCACCCTTCCTGAGTAGGATTCAACTATGCTATTGGAAGAGCTCTATTAGAAAAGGAAATGTGGCAACTGACTCCAGCTGTGATGTGAACAGATACATCTTATAGTAGGTTGTTCCAGGCAAATGTGAAGTCTATACCTTAGATAATTCTGTTCTTTACTAGTGCAGGGTCAATTTCAGAATCAAGTTCACAGTCACCGGAATATGTCATGAAATTTGTTGTTTTGCAGCAGCAGTACATTGCCATACATAGTAATAACAATTATAAATTACAAAAGGAATATATATATAAAACATTAAATAAGTAGTACAAAAAGAGAATAAAAAAGATGAAAATAATGAGGTAGTGTACATAGATTCATTGTCCATGCAGAAATCTGTTGGTGGAAAGGAAGGATCTGTTCATAAGAAATTGAGTGTGCTTTTTCAGCCTTCTGTACCTCCTCAGCCAAGTTCAACTAATTTGATTCAAAGTGGTTGCCAATAATAGATTTCCTGTGCCTTGTAAATTGATACCACTCTGGTATGAAAAATCTCATCCTTCATTATATTAATGTTATTGTTGCTGCTTTGAACATTCGCTTCTATTACAATTCTGCAAAAACCACAGTGATGTTACGACAAGCTTTTGCACTTATACAGTACGCATAAATATTCAGGGACAGGTTAGTGCAGTTATAGAGCAGTGTTAAATGTCAACTGTATTTAGTGCCTATAAAAAGTATTCATCCCCCAGGAAGTTTCCATGTTTTATTGTTTTACAACATTGAATCACAGTGATTTAATTTGGCATTTTTTGACACTGATCAACAGGCAAAGACTCTTTCGTGTCAAAGTGAAAACAAATCTCTACAAAGTGATCTAAATTAATTACAAACATAAAACACAAAATAATTAATTGCTTAAGTATTCACCACCAAATATGACACACCAAATCATCACTGGTGCAGCCAATTGACTTTAGAAGTCACATAATTAGTTAAATGGAGATCACCTGTGTGCAGTCAAAGTGTTTCAATTGATTATAGTAAAAAGTCCAACTGCTGGTGACAAAAACTACACCATAAAGACAAAAGAACAATCCAAGCAACTCCACAAAAAGGTCACTGAAAAGCACGTCAGGCGATGGATACAAAAAAATTCCAAGTCACCGAATATCCCTTGGAGTACAGTTAGTTAATCATCAAGAAATGGGAACAATATGGCATAGCTGTAAATCTGCCTAGAGCAGGCTGTCCTCAAAAACTGAGTGACTGTGCAAGAGGAGACTAGTGAGGAAGGCTACCACCTATGACAACTCTTCAAGTTTCAGTGCCTGGGATGGGAGAGACTGTGCATACCCCGGGTGCTTCACCAGTTACTGATTTATTGGAGAGTGGCAAGGAGAAAGCCACTGTTGAGAAAAAAAACTCACATGAAATCTTGGCTAGAGTTTGCAGAAGGCATGTGGGAGTCTCTAAAATCAGCTGGGAGAAGTTTCTATGGTCTGATGAAACCAAAATTGAGCTTTTTGACCATCAGACTGAATGCTATGTTTAGTGTAAGCCAAGCACCGCTCGTCATCAAAAACACTCCATCTCTACCATGAAGCATGCTAGTGGTTGTATCATGCTGTGGGGATGCTTCACTACAGCAGGCCCTGGAAGGCTTGTAAAGTTACTGGGTAAAATGCATGCAGCAAAATACAAGGAAATCCTGGAAGAAAACCTGATGCAGTCTTCAAGAGACCTGTGACTTGGGCGAAGATTTGTTTTCCAGCAAGACAATGACCACAAGCATAAAGAGAAAGCTACACATGAGGCTTAAAAACAACAAAGTTAATGTCCTGGAGTGGCCAAATCAGTCTAGACCTCAATCCGATTGTGAGTTTGTGGCTGGACTTGAAAAGGGTTGTTCACGCATGATCCCCATGAATCTGACAGAGCTTGAGCTGCTTTGTAAAGAAGAATGGGGAAAAGTTAAAGGGTCCAGATGTGCAAAGCTGATAGAGACCTTTCCACACAGACTCAAAGCTATAATTGCTGTCAGAGATGCATCTACTAAATACTGACTTGAAGGGGTTGAGTAATTATACACTCAATTATTTTGTGCTTTATATTTGTAATATATTTAGATCATGTTTAGAGATCTGTTTGCACTTTGACACAGAAGTGTCTTTTCTATTATCAGTGTCAAAAAAGCTAAATTCAATTTACTGTGATTCTACGTTGTAAAACAGTCAAGCACGAAAGCTTCCAAGAGGGGTGAATACTTTTAATAGGCACTATATAAAGAAAGTCTTCACTCAAATCTGCTTTGTAAATTAATTGTGGCTTAATTTTTTGATAATTACAGATTTGATTTGGTCAATTGTCAGACTTCCTGTAAGAAAATACTGTTTCTCAATTATCTTAGAATGTTGAACAGTGTTATTCTACAGTATAAAAATATGCTGTTATATAATTGTTGAATAAAAAATACACTCAGTGGCCACTTTATTAGGTACATGTGCACGCCTGCTTGTTAATGCAAATATCTAATTAACTAACCATGTGACAGCAACTCAATGCATAAAAGCATGCAGACACGATCAAGAGTTTCAGTTATTGTTTAGACCAAACGTCAGAAAGGGAAATGTGATCTTAGTGCTTTGATTGTGAAATGATTGCTGGTGCCAGATGTGGTGGTTTGAGTATTTCAGAAATTCTCCTGGAATTTTCGGGCACAACAGTCTCTAGAGTTTACAGTGAATGGGGTTAAAAAAATCCAGTGAATGGTGGTTCTGTGGGGAAAAACACCTTGTTATTGAGAGAGGTCAAAGGGAAATGGCTGGACTAGTTCAAGCTAACAGGAAGGTGACTATAAATCAAGAAACCACATGTTACAACTGGTGTGCAGAAGAGCATTTCTGAATGCAAAATATGTCAAACCTTGAAGCAGATGGGCTACATCAGCAGAAGACCACAAACATATGCTCAGTGGCCACCTCATTAGGTACAGGAGGTATGTCTGATTTTAGTGACAATACTTGTTACTGAAAAGTCCATCTGGCATTAACAATATATTTCTGAATATCAGCAGAGTCCTTACATGATAGTTCCAGACCCAATGCCATTGTATTTCAAACAGAGCAACGAGTTGGCTGATTTTTCATTTTTGTGATAGTATGCTGAAGGTAATGCCTAAGCTTCAATATGTTTTGTAAATCATACAGAAAACTTACAAAGCAAAAATCAAAATCCAAGTTTCAAAAATATTAAGAAGGATGAATACTACATCTAGAATCTATTTTCAATCCTAACTCCAACTATTGCTTGTAACATCAGAATTTAAAATGGTTAATATCGTCTTTTGGTACTAATAAAATCTTAAAATAAAGTTATGGTTCTCCCCATCAGACTCCTAAACCAGTGGGGATAGAATCACTCAATCTCACTTGCCCCATCTTTAAAATGTTTTCACAACCTATGGTCCCACCTTCAAGAGCTCTTCATCTCATGTTCTCAATATTTATTGTTTGTTTATTTATTATCATTTCTTTCTTTCTGTATTTGCACAGTTTGTTGTCTTCTAAACTTTGGCTGAATACTTAAGTTGGTCAGTCTTTCAACGATTTCATTATAGAACATAGAAATCTACAGCACATTACAGGCCCTTCAGCCCACAATGCTGTGCCAACCATGTTGCCTACTCTAGAAACTGCCTAGAATTTCCCACCATGTACCTATCTAAGAAGCTCTTAAAATACCCTATTGTATCCCTATTATGGTTATTATTCTATAAATTTATTGAGTATGCCCACAAGAAAATGAATCTCAGGGTTGTATACGGTGACATATATGTACTTTGATAATAAATTTACTTTGAACTTTGAATCATGTAAGAGATTGAACCTTATATCTAACTTTGCAAAATGAAGGTCTTCTATTAACTAACCCTCACTGTGTAACACCTTCCTCCTGAGTTCTGAGTCCTGATGAAGGGTCTTGGCCTGAAACGTGACTGTTTACTCATTTCTGTAGATGCTGCCTGACCTGCTGAGTTCCTCCAGCATTTGTGCGAGTTGCATATGCATAATTCACCTCTCTCTTGTGCTATTAAAGGTCCCCAATGAGACACTGGAAAATATGAACCACTTCTTGAAACCGCCTCTCAATGGTAAGATTCACCAAAGCTTTCAGTGCTCCAGTGTAACCTTTCAACATTTGCAGGAAAGAATGTTTGAAGATCAAAAATTCATCACTTCAGAACTTACAGAATTGGACTCGAATGGACTATATGTGAAGAAGGTCAAATAAAAATAATAATTTGGATATAAAATCTTAAAGTTCTTGTAAGTATTTAGGTATTATTAGCAGTTATTGGTGGTATATCTTTGATTGTTAAGTTCCATGTATTTAAGATAGGGCTGATCTTTCTTCACCTGTTTGTCTGTCCACACTCTTTATATCTATGCTTTCCCCACACCTACTTTCTGAAGCAATTAGATTAGACTTCGACTACTGCCACCATCACAAAGAACAGGAACAAGCAGTGAATGCATTGGCCAGTCCTGATTACTTCTGCCAAAGATGTTAGAACTGACATTCAAAAGATTACAAATAATTAAATAGAATAATGAATAGCAAGAAAAAATTAAGAAATTTACTTAAAAACATATGTCAGGTCTAATTTTTTAAAAAGACATTAAGGCTTCTGAAAAGCCACCAGCTAGAGATCTACTTTGTTAGACCTGTTTATGTCATTTATTCACAATGTAGTGTGGATGAGGAGCCAAACAAGTTAGAAGAGCACAATGATTTTGGCTGTAAAGTTGTCATGTTACACAAAATGCTGGAGGAACCCAGCAGGTCAGGCAGCATCTACAGAAAAGAGTAAACAGTCAACATTTTGGGCTGAGACCCTTCATCAGAACACACCTTTCCATAGATGCTGCCTGAGCTGCTGAGTTCCTACAGCGTTCTATGGGCGTTGCTTTGGATTTCCAGCATTGGCAGATTTTCTCATCATTGAGCTTCTTGTGTTAAATAGCTTTGCAACAACAGCAATTAGCAGTGGCGCCAACACACTGCTTCTCTTTGATTGGTACTACATTGACATTCTTACAAAAGCTGCTGAAACAAACTGGGTGTAAGCTGGCTGAATTTTTCCCGTCAGGACCATCTTTCAGCCTAGAAACTTTCTTTTACTGTATATACAACTGTAATTATATCTGAAATGCTTCTCAGTGATGTTGTACTGTTGAAAAGAATCAGTGATCTACAATATTATACACCCTACTCCATGGAGTGTCCTAAAATAAAAGCTAGAAGTATCTTTGATCATCATATTAGTATTTGTCCACCACCTCCCCCACTGCCATATTTTCAGAGATCATTGGTCTGATCTGGTGGTGATGCAAATGTAAAATTACCAGAACAATAGTGCAGTGATTTGGATTAACTTGAATTCACGAAATGTCCATCAGGGTCAACTTCACACCTCAGGTATCAAAGACCTGTATTTCAGAAAGAAATAAACTACCATTGGTGGTTACAGCACTGCACCACAGTGTGCAAGATCATTGAAACCTCAAAGTCCTCAAGTCTAGTCAGATTGATGATCTGCTCCCAATCACCAGCAAAGCAATGGAAGCTATTCTTTACATTGCTATCGAATTTCACTGACTCAATAGGAACCTACCCTTTGGTTTCATCAGTTACATTCAGCTCCAGACCTCACCACAACTCTACACAGTACTGTAGTAATGTATGTTTTGCACTGAACTACTACCTCAAAATAAAAACAAATTTCATGTAAGTGATGATAAACCTGATTCTGATATGGGTCTCTATTGTGGGAAGGAGGCAGAGAGAGGGGAATCATGGTTGGGAAAAGGGGAAGGGAGAGGGGAGAGAGTGGGAAGCACCAGAGACACATAGAATCAAATTACCTTGCTTGAAGTCTCAGAGCTGGGTATGTCTGTAACCATGCCACCCCTGCCCCATCTGGCACTCATTCTCTGCCACATTCTTGCTCCTGCCAGATTTACCAACTCACTCCCTGTTCCACATTGACAAATACAGTACTGTCCAATACTTTTAGGCATCTATCTATATACATACCTAAGACTATTGCACATACCGTGCATGGATTGAAGTGCTGAATTCAGGAGGGAGATGAGAATGACAGCCCTTGGCATCAGGGCAGCAGGTATCAAAAGGTATTTTTAAATTTATTCATTCACTGGATGTGAGCGTCACCAGCTAAGCCAGAAATTATTGCCCATCCCAAGTTGCCCTTGAGAAGGTGGTGATGGGATACCTTCTTGAACCGTGGCAGTCCCTGAGGTATAGGTACACCCACTGTTTTGGTAACATTTAAGTAATGTGTATCAAAGGAAAAGTACTCTAATGGTTGGAGCCATATCTCACTTAAAAGATTATGGTTGTGGCTGGCTGGAGTCAATTATCCCAAATACTGGATATTAGTGCAGAAATTCCTCAAGGCGGTGTCTGGGCCCAATGATCTCCAGTTGCTTCGTCAATGACAGAAACGATGGTGTTCACTGATATTTTATAACGTTCAATCCCACATAGCTAAACAGCAATCAGGCATTGATTGATTAGTGGCAAGTTAAATTCAAGTGACCATTTGTCACTGCTTACAATGGCTACAGTATACACCATCTATCAAATGCACTGCACTTACTCACTCAGACAAGCCTAAGATGTTTAACACCAAAAATGACAAGGGCAGCAGTGAAAAGGAACACACCACCTGCAGGATTTCCCACCCCCCCTCCCAGTGGCAAATCATCCAGTTTGATGATATGTAATCAGCCCTTCACTGTGGCTGGTTTAGAACCTGGAACTCCCTACCCAACAACACTGTTGGAATTGTTTCATCAGAAGGACTGCAGTAGTTTTGGGAATATAGATCATGATTATCTTCTTAAGGGCTGTTAGGGACAGAAAAGAAATGCTGACAATGCCCAGGTTCTAAAAAATAAATAGATTCACATTAGGTTGCTTAATGTCAGAACTGCAAATATTGGAGTAGATCAGCAGTCAAGCAGCATTTATGAAGACCGTAGGACACAGGAGCTGAGTGAAGCCAGCCTCCACCACCATCTGTGGCAATGAATTCCACAGACTCACTACACTCTAGCCAAAGATTTTTGCTTTGCTTTAAATGTATTCGGAGGCTGTGCCCTCTGGTCCTCGACTGCCCAACTATTGGAAACATCCGTTCCATGTCCACTCAATCTAAACATTTCACTATTTGATAGATTTCAATGAGATTCCCCCTCTTTCCGATGAGTACAGTACATCGTTGGTTTGTAGACTATCCAGACAGAAAATGAGGTGATCTTCTCATTTGCGTTTTTCCTCACCCTGGCAGTGGACAGGGCCAAGAACTGACAGATTGGTGTGGGAATAGGAAGAGGATTTGAAATATTATGCAATCAGGATGTCCACTGCAGGTGTAATGCAAAACAATTGCCCAGTGCAAACTAATCTGCTGATGTCAAAGAGGTTGCAGGAGGTTCTTATCAATATTGTACATCTATGTTGTAGGTAAAAATCGCAAGTGATGGCCCAAATACATCATAGTATCCTGATTTTCATCTTAAACCTTTGATAAAATAGGTGTATAAATTGTTTAGTATAAATTGGTTGATAAGGAAACCCACATTATTTTCCAGAGAAAGGCACAAAAAAAATTTGAAACTGTTATTTAATTCTCTGCAGTTAGAGCGATTGCTGTATTGCGAATTTGTTTTAATTAATAAACAAGTACTGTTCTGGATATACAGTGGTGGTAGGAAGTTTGTAAACCCTGTAGAATCTTCTCTGTTTCTGCATAAATATTATCTAAAATGTGATCAGATCTTCACATGTCCTAAAACTAAATAAAGAGAATCCAATTAAATAAATAACACAAAAGAGCATTGTACTTGTTTATTTATTGTAAAAAGTGATCTAGTATTACCTGTATTTGTTGGAAAAAGTATCTGAACCTTTGCTTTCCCTAACTGGTGTGACCCCCTTGTGCAGCAATAACTTCAACTGGACATTTCTGGTAATGTTGATCGATCCTGCATAGGAATTTCAGGCCGTTCCTCCTTACAAAACTGCTTCAGCTCTGGGATGTTGGTGAGCTTCCTCAAATGAACTGCTTGCTTCAAGTCATTCCATAACACTTCTGTAGTATTAAGATCAGTTTTGAAAGATTGTGTTTAATATTAATTGTTTCAAATGAGACAGAAACACAAGAAAGAAAATTAAATGATCAAATAGCTGGGAGAGAGAAGGTAATTTAGATCAGGTCACATCACTTATTGAATCAAACATGAGTGGATTGTACTGGGTTACAAGCACTAATTGTTTGATTGTCTTAATGCACCATTAAAGCAATACAGACAGATAATAATAAGAAGGGGAGAAAATAGCAAAGTACAATTGTTGTAACCACTGAGAAGTTTGCCTGTTTTCTGTTACTGGGAAAATTATATCCAGGGTTCTCCTCAGCATCTTCCCCCAGTGCTGGATGCGTGCTTTTTACAAAGAATCTGTCCATCTCGAGGAACAAGGGCATGATCTTCACCAAGCATCAATTCAGGAGAAATGGAAGGTATTTTGACTTCAGAAAAGCATTGACGTGATCACTGAGGAAGGAGTATAGAATGGCCCACAAAAAAAAAATCATCTCTACCTTATGATGGCTCTTTCATGATGGCTGTGAACAATGGATCAACAACAATCCACACTTCGGTGTAACAAATAAATCTGTGGCACTTTTTCAGTGTTTCTTGCCATGTTACTGCACATCACCATCAAAAAGCTTCCCACGAGAGAAGCGATATATATGGAAAACTGTTCCACTTCTGTTACTTCTGCTGCAGAACCAAGATCACCCTAAGTTCAGACATCAAACCACAGTTCACAATTAACACTGGTGAATGCAGACATTTGGACATGGAGCTCCAAGTCTTTGGAGAGAATAGGATTTATTTATTTACTTAGAGATGCACCTAATGAACAAACTTACACTGCCCAATTACACACGTGTCAACTAACCTTCTAACCCACACATCTTTGGAATGTAGGATGAAACCGAAGCACCAGGAGGAAAACCACACGGTCATGACAAGAATGTTTAGACAGTAGCAGAATATAACTGAGGTCACTGGAGTAGTACTAGTGTTATGCTAACCACTATGGTATCACAAATGTAGGAATGAAGCGGAATGAATGAGGAAACACGTAGAGACAAATTACAAACTCAACATGGACACCATCAGAGATCATGAACTAACTAATTTTACACTGTACTGAGACATTGAATTCCTACAGCAGGCATCTCAGAACATTGAGAACATACAATCAAAATGATCTTTGTTCCATCATCTGAATCCACTGGTAGTGAACGGAGAATAAGTAACCCAAAGTTAGCATCCTTTTCCAGGCTAACACCACCATAGTAAAGGCTTCATTTTAACATCTCAGGGCACATCCTGAAGAACTTTTACTCAGCCATCATTGAGAATGTTGTGACCACCTCTATCACCGTTTGGGTTCCTGTCACTTCTTCCCTCTCCAAGTCCCAGGTTGCAGTGAGTTGTCCACCCAGCAGAGAAGATTATTGACTGTCAGCTATTGACATTAAAGACCTGCGCTCATCACCAGAAAGCAGAAAAGAGCTGGAACAATTACTGCCGACTCCATCCACCCTGGCTGTCACCTGTTCACCAAATTGCCCTCAAGGAGATGCTGCAAATCCATCATTACCAGGACTACATGTCATCTCCAAAGCTTCTTTCCTGTAGCTATCCAGCTTCTCAACAAAGCTCACTTGGGTGTAAGACCCTGCCTATCCATGCACAACATCCGTTAAATGGTCTTTTTTGTTCACCTTGTTCTGTTGATATGTTCACATTTATTTAAGTTTGATTATTGACATTTGCACATGTGAACATTCTGCTAATTGTTGATTGCTCATGGCTGTTTGTATATTGTCCTGTAAATTGTTGGTTGCTATGATGTTGTCTTTGGCACTGAATCACAATCAGTTCTGGTACGTTTCACATAGTAGCAATAAAATGATTCTAATTGTGATCATAATTTACAAATGATACACCACAACAATCACCAGCCTGAAACGAGGCTTTTGAAACAAGTAATCTTTCCTGAGTTTTTACAACAAGAGATAACTGACACTGAAGGGAAATGCTTCAGGGATATTCTTAAATGCATTGTAACCTTCACTGACACATGGGAATCTCTGACGCATGATCAATCCAAATGGAGGCACTGCACCGAGTACTTCTAGACCAGGGGTCGGCAACTCTTTCATCTCTGTGCCGCGGCTCCCTGTGGCTTTAGAAAATAAATGATGAGTATTTAATTAAAATGTATTTTATGTTAGTTTGTTAGTTTTTGAAATGTAATTCTAAATTGCCAGAGATTTACAGAAAGTCACATTGTCTCACTTCCCCAATTTGAGAGAGTTCAAACAAGCTCACGACATGACAAATTCGGAGTTTTTACATTTTGCAATCATCGCAGTGCAAACATCGTTTGGGAAACGCTTCTGTGAGTTCAGAGAGGGAAAAAACACATTATCCTTCCCGGTCACTCCCCTAAGCAGCGATCCATCCCTACTGAATACGACTGCATTGGCAGGTGTGAGTCAACCTGATCTTGAGATGGAACTGGCCGACATAGCCGACAAAGACATATGGGTGTCCAAGTTTAGATGCTTGACAGCAGACCTTGAAGATGTTGCCCGTCAGAAGGCCGTTCTTGCTCAGAATCACAAATGGAGTGATATTGAAAACCTCCCCAAACCACACAAACTTGTGTTCGAAACATGGAATGCTATCCCCAACATTTATGTAAACATTAAAAAGTATGCGCTTGGATTCCTGTCCATCTTTGGATCCACATATGTATGTGAGCAGGTGTTCTCCAACATGAACTTTATTAAAAATAAACATCGCACACGCCTCACAGATGACAGCTTTCGATCCTGTGTAAAGATGAAGGTGACGTCATACAGCCCTGATGTGCAGACGCTGTGCGCTGAGGTCCAGGAGCAGAAATCCCATTAACCAACTCTGATAAATATTTGAATTGCCTATTATTTTATGTATATTCATATTTTTTCATTGTTCAGTGAAATAGTCCTTTTATTTTTCAGGTTGACAGCTGGCTGACGTTATTTTTGGTTTGCTGCTGGCGGACAATTTAAGTTCGGCGTTTTTCATAAATACAAGAAGGACTCAAATAGACATTGAGTATTTTACTTTAAAAGTAACCTTCAACCCAAACTCTTTTTTTCGGAGATCAAAATGTTTTTGTTGCATGCAGAAATGTTATTTTGTTTTCTCTGCAGGAGTTTATCAATTTCATAAATGCAACACGTTATAGTTTGTTTATACATAGCATAAAGGCAAAAAAAAAAACGTTGTATGCAGTGTTATTTCATTTTAAATGTCAAACGAGTTTTGTGGCTCCCAGTGTTTTCTTTTCTGTGGGAAACGGGTCCAAATGGCTCTTTCAGTGGTAAAGGTTGCCGACCCCTGTTCTAGACTCTACAGAAACCCAGAGAAATGGCAGGGAAGAAGAAAATGCCCCACCTCACAAACTACCCACCCCAGGAAGTGTCATTTACCCCACGTGTGGCAAAGTCTCTGGCTTCTTTCTGTCCTGCATCAACCACCTTGGAAGGCACAAAACTGCAGTGAGAGCAAGCTGTCCTCTGTCATGAGGACCAGTCTATGAGAAACCAATAAATGGCAGCAACCACAAATACCGTATTCTATTGACCTCTGTTCAATGGTAGAGTATGTGCTGTCTATCTTCAGACAGTTGCAAGTACTTTCAGGCATTCAGAATTATCATTTTCTTTATCTAATAACCGACATAATTTTTGGTCGAGTTGATACAGGAGCGCATGGGGAGTTAAAGAGATGGCAATATCAATAAAATGTAAAATAAGTGAAATAAATATGAAAGGTAATCTGCTGAGCATAAAATATTTATTGATTCCTTGTGCATTTTTCGATGTGAGGTTGAAATTATTTTATATTTTTGTTTCGTACAGATATTCTCAATTCTCAAAGGATGTAATAGCAGGTTACATGTTTTCCCCACTTCTTAACAATATCTGAAATTTACAGAAAAAACAATTAAGAATTTGCTTTCATTAAAGGTTTGTTTCAAAAGCTGTCGATGAATTGCTTCTTCAGGTAAATCTGAATAAGACACCTTTTAAAGCCATGTATATATGATATGAAATAATTTGCACACAAGAAGAATTCTTGCCTATTTGGAAAACACAATTTTATCCCATGGAACAACATTTGTAATTATTTGTCATGTTTGTTTATCCAATGGTTTTATTAATTGTCTCAATACACTAGATATGTCTCTCCTGACCAACCACAGGAGCCTTCAGTGAATTAAGAACACAGGTTCAAGGAGTTTTGCCTATATTCACATTTCCAGCTTGAACTTCAGGAGTCCAAAGACAGGGCATAGTTCACTGCCCCTGAGTGATTGTCACAGGTTTCCCTCTCACTGCTGCCAGAGGAAGGAAGAGGTTTGATCGCCTCAGTGCGGTTTGTGGCTGTGCAACTCTACAGTTCGATGTTTAGTATGTCTTCAGCGCTGAACACTCTCGGTGATTGTGGACTTGCTTTTGGAGGACTCTGCTCTTTGTGTTCCATGTCTTTCTGGTTACACTTTTTTTGCTATTTGCGTGACTTGATTGAGGCGCTTCGGCGCAGAACTGGCTCATGGGCTGAGGCATGGAGTGGTTGACAAAGCGCTAAACTGAACCGACTTAATGGTTGTGGCTCCTGGACCGTTTTGGGGTCTCTGTGGTTTGACGATTAATATTCTGTGAGTCATTTTCTTGCTTTTTGCTGTTGGCATGATTTGTTTGCTTTGGGTATTTGGTGTTTTATTTAAATAGGTTCCATGGTGTTTCTTTGTTCCGTTGCTGCCTGCTGGAGGGAAAATTTCAGGATGGCTTACTGTATAACACGAGGAAATCTGCAGATGCTGAAAACTCAAATAACACACACAAAATGTTGATGGAATGCTGCAGGCCAGGCAGCATATATAGGAAGAAGTAGACATTTTAGGCTGAGACCCTTCATCAGGACTAACTGAAAGAAGAGATAGTAAGAGATTTGAAAGTGGGAGGGGGAGGGGGAGATCCGAAATGATAGGAGAAGACCGGAGGGGGAGGGGTGAAGCTGAGAGCTGGATAGGCGATTGGCAAAAGGGATACAGAGCTGGAGAAGGGAAAGGATCATGGGACAGGAGGCCAAGGGAGAAAAAAAGGGGGAGGGGAGCACCAGAGAGAGATGGAGAACAGGCAAGGAGTGATTGTGAGAGGGGCAGCGAGAGAAAAAAGAGAGAGAAAAGAGAAAAAAGGGAATAAATAAACAAACAAACAAATAAATAAATAGATAGATAAATAAGGGATGGTTTAAGAAGGGGAGAGGGGCATTAAAGGAAGTTAGAGAAATCAATGTTCATGCCATCAGGTTGGAGGCTACCTAGACTGAATATAAGGTGTTGTTCCTCCAACTTGAGTGTGGCTTCATCTTGACAGTAGAGGAGGCCATGGATAGACATATCAGAATGGGAATGGGACGTGGAATTAAAATGTGTGGCCACTGGGAGATCCTGCTTTCTCTGGCAGACAGAGTTTAGATGTTCAACGAAACGTGAGGAGACACTTCACCTGTGAGTCTGCTAGTGTGGTATACTGCGTACGGTGCTCCCGGTATGGCCTTCTATATATTGCTGAGACCTGACACAGTCTGGGAAATCATTTCGCTGAACACCTACACTGTCCAGTTCTGTATATATTTCATAAACACAAGAACCTGGAAGACTGGAAGACAGGAACATTATTTGGCCATCAAGTCTGCCCAGTATTCGGTATGATCATGGCTGATCTATGCTAGTGAAATAAAATCTCCTGGATTTTCCTGAAATTAACAAATAGGCATTGTTCATTATAAAGGATTAATGACACACATAGTGTTGGAAGACATAGGAGAATTGAGAAGAGTTACAGTGAATAGTTTAAGTGTTGGTCCTTTCAAAATTAAAGGGAGAAATTGCAAGTGGAATACTTAAGGTAAAAATCCTAGAAAGTCAGTTCCAGGTGGGGAGATTATGGGATAGCAAAAATTATAACCTTAACTGCACAAGAGACCAGAACTGAAGGCTATGGAAAAGTTTGCTGGAAATAAAGAGGTTGAATGTATTGTATTGTTGAATGAAACAACAATAGCACATGTTAAGATAGTCATGAAAAATGAATGTAGTGAAGGAATTTTTATATGGCATTTGAACAAATTGAAAATTGTGCAAAATGTTGCTCAGAGGAGTAATTAGGAAAATACTAAATGTTAAATTGAGAAATAACCATAGCATTGGCGTAGACACCATTTCACATTATTGGATAGTGTTGTCGAAAACAGATAGACTGTGGTTGTTGAAGAACATAATGTTAGTTTCTCAGAACACTCTAACGAATTTCTGGATATATTGTTGAAATCATCCTATCAGGTTACATCATGGCTTGAAACAGCAATTGAATGGAATTGAATTGAATGTTCAAGAAGAGAAGAACAGTGGACTGTTCCCAGTACCTTACAGACACATCCTTCCCCAGCAGTTTTACTGCCTCAAGAAGGTAACATCTAACATCAGAGATCACAACCATGCAGGCCATGCCAGCTTTCTGCAGCTATCGTCAGGCAGGAGGTAATGACGTCTGAGGTCCCACATTGCCAGCTTCAAGAACAGCTATTTCCTTTCAGCCATTTGGTCCTTGAACCATCCCTAGTCCCCACTACAGTTCAGCAACATACAAGCACTCTGATCACTAATTTTCTTGTAAAATGCATGTATTATTTATGTTTTTCTGATTAATGTTATTTTCCTGTGATGGTACTAGTAAGTTTTTCTATGAACATGTGCATGCATGAACTGTGCACATAACGATAAATTTATCTTTGACTCTGATCAATTAGCACTGGCAATTTGTCCAGGTATGTAACATTTCAAATATCTGTGATATTTGCACCGAGAAAGGCTGATAACATTAATATATTTTAACAGTTTGAAATCACGCTGCAGTGTTGGTTGCAAAGCTTCACTGATGATCTAAGATCCATTAAAGACCATAAGACATAGGAGCAGAATTAGGCCATTTGGCCCATCTAGTCTGCTCCACCATTCCATCATGGCTGATTTATTATCCCTCTCAACCCCATTCTCTCCACCAGGGCACGGAGCAACCACTCCCTGCTGAACATCGATGGCTTCTCAGTAGAGATCATTAAAAGCACCAAATTTCTTGGTGTTCACCTGTTGGAGAATATGACCTGGTCCCTCAACACCAGCTCCATAGCAAAAAAAGCCCAGCAGCGTCTCTACTTTCTGTGAAGGCTGAGGAAAGTCCATCTCCCACCCCCCCCCCCCCCATCCTCATCACATTCTACAGGGGTTGTATTGAGAGCATCCTGAGCAGCTGCATCACTGACTGGTTCTGAAATTGCACCATCTTGGATTGCAAGACCCTGCAGCGAATAGAGAGGTCAGCTGAGAAGATCATCAGGGTCTCTCTTCCCACCATCACGGACATTTACACTACACACTGCATCTGCAAAGGAAACAAGATTATGAAGGACCCCATGCACCCCTCATACAAACTCTTCTCCCTCCTGCCGTCTGGGAAAAGGCATCAAAACATTTGGGCTCTCACGACCAGATTATGTAACAGTTTCTTTCCCCAAGCTATCAGACTCCTCAATACCCAGAGCCTGGACTGACACCTTGCTGCTCAATTGTCTTGTTTATTATTTATTTTAAAGCCTACAGTGTTTTGTGCACTTTACGCAGTCCTGGGTAGGTCTGTAGTCTAGTATAGTTTTTTTCTGTGTTGTTTTTTAAGTAGTTCAGTCTAGTTTTTTGTACTGTGTCAAGTAACACCATGGTCCTGAAAAAGGGTTGTCTCATTTTTTCTATGTACTGTACCAGCAGTTATGGTCAAAATGACAATAAAAGTGACTTGACTTGACTCAAATATACCCAATGACTTGGCCTCCACAGCTGCCTGCGGCAATGAATCCCACGTAACCTACATAAAGTAAGAGCACATAATCTAGGATGGTGCTTCTGTGCTGTGTAGCTGTGTCCATTAAATAAGGCCTCCACCTGCCCACTTTGATAGCAGATCCCTTGGTACACTTCAAAGAGCAACTTTCCCTCAACGAACATCACTGAAACAAATTAGCCGGTCTTCTAACTTGATGATGAACTAGTTTCCTCTGCATTGGTGGGTCTCTTGATGCAACAATTGTTGCTGCTTCAAAAAAATTTCATTACTTCTTTTCTGGTTTGGAGTGACCTGACCCCAAAAAAGACAAGATTCTTCATTTCTTATATAAAGTTACAAAATACATATTTTTAATAACTGTATTATCCTATTATTTTATGAGTTTATATTTTTGTTTAAATAGCAGCAAAAGCTCCATCTTACATGTTAACAAATAATGTTAACAGATGTATTGATATTAATATTGATCAGTGTTAGACATCCATTGATTTGATGTTTTTCCTTTAATTTTGAAAGAAAACATTCAAAACTCTATTCATATTTTAAGTCTGTTAATTATACACATTTGTGATTTATAACACAATCTGATATTATCATTTTTTAAATTCTACAAGATTCTACATTTCCAAAATTTTACTGATTTCATTGCATGGCACTATAACCTTGACAGTAATTAAACATTCTTCTATTGAACCAGACGACTGATGGATTGTGTGTAACTCTAAAAGAGTGTAAGACCTTCTACAGAAGTGCTAAACTCACGAGATTCTACAGTAGCAGAAAATGTTCAGCAATACACACAAGACAACTTTTTATTCCCCTTGGAAGGATCTCAGCCCCAAATGATAGCTGGTTGTTCCTCTCCATAGTTGCTGCCTGACTCACTGAGTTCCTCCAGCATGTTCTGCGTTGCTACGGAAGTGCTAATCAGTTTTGTAATTGACTGTCAATCTTTAGAGATACAGCTGGGCCTTATGCATCATTAATATCTTATTTTGAAAGTATATGGAACACGAAGGGTAAATAGATGGATCTACCTTGCAAGGTCACTGTTTACTTTCTTAATTAATATTTTCTTAATATTTGATCATTGTCTGCCACAGAGCAGGCATCTGCTTGCTCTAAAGAGTCTTGGGAGGTTGGTTTGCATATGTTGACATTCTCACCTTTGGTTCTTGATTAACTATTTGGCAATACTAAAAATAGATAATTGTAGTGAATGGATGAGAAATCTACTTTTATATTACATTTATACTGCAAATATTATATTTATGCTTATATCTGTCCTGATGACTTGGCCTGAAATATCAATTATTTATTCCCCTTCATAGATGCTGACTGACTTGCTGAATTCCTCCAGCATTTTGTGTTCATTGCTACTTTTAAATTGATTTTGTTGGGTGGTAACTGGCATTTCAACAGCAGAATTTCTTTTTGCAAAAACAAAACCCTTACAATGCTGGATGTTGGGAATAAAAATAGTAAATGCTGGAACTGCTAAAGAAATTAGGGAGCATCTATGAGAGGAAAACAGAGCACAGTCAGATATAACTTGTTTAGTTATCATCCATTTCTGCAAGGCTTAGAAGACATTCAGAGTAGATTTTTGTGTTAAGTAAGACTGCTGGTGGCCCAAACACCGTAATGTAAATGCAATATTCACTCTGCCTGCCAACAATTCCTTACTATTTAAATCTTAAAGTTGTGACTTTTAAAAGGTACAGTCATTTGCCAGAACAGCACAGTTCTCAAGTTTGCCCTTTAAAAGGAGCAGCTACAGTAAGTGCTCTGTTGAGTGCTATAGATTTTGGCCAGACAAAAACATTACATAAACCAGACACTAGTGCAGAAGTGAGCTGATGATTACTGAAAGGATACTGTACATGGAAAAAAATGTGTGCAGCTTGACTTGTGTTTACCAAAGACACTTATCTACAATCTCATTAAATCTTTCATTTATTTGGAAAGTTGAAGTAAAATATTAGCATCGTGTTCATTTAATGCACTATGAATTCTTTCTTAGGTAGCATCAGTCTAGAGGAGTTGGAAAATGTAGTGTGGGGCTAACTTTGTAATTCATTTTATTATTTTAAAACTTATTGATCTTCCACCTTTTGATCTTTGTAATCTCCTCTGCCTTTGTGAGCTTGCTCCTCCATTCTCTGTGCAATCTTTGATTCTGTTCATACACCTTTGATGGTCTTCAGTATCCTGGGCCCTAAATATTTGAAATACTAAATATTAAATTGAATGTTTGGGTATCATGGTTGCATAGCAGTCAGTGCAGTGCTGTTACAGCTCAGGATATTCTGCAGCACGCAGTTCAATCCTGGTGTGGTCTGTTAGGAGTCTCCCCATGGAATGCCTGGCTTCCCTCCACAATCCAAAGACCTACCAGTTAGCAGGTTAATTGTTCATTGTAAAGTGTCTTTCACTAGGTTAGGGTAAAAGTGGAACTGCTGGGAGTTGCTGGGTGATGCAGTTCAAAGGGCTCTAAATATTGTATCTCTACATAATGAAATAAAACAAACTGAAGTGAGGGATATTGGAAACTCTTCAGCCCCAGAGTTGATTTAGTTGTGATGGTGGGAGAGGTTCATAGGTTCCAGTTTCCTCCCACATTCCAAAGACGTACAGGTTAGGGCAGGGGTTCTAAACCATTTGTATAACATAGGTCCTTATCATTAACCGGGGGATCCATGGACCCAAGGTCGGGAACCCCTGGGTTACGTGATGGCATGCTATGGTGATGTTTGCAGGCTGTGGACTGTGTTGGTTGTTGATACATTTCACTGTATAATGTGATGTTTCAAAGTAATGTAACAAATAAAGCTACTCTTTAATTTTTAATTTTTGAAGATTTTTTTAAATATTCCCTAGGACCTTGAGGGAAGTTAGTGTAGAAATAGCGGGGCTCTGACAGAAATATTTCAAATGTCATTAGAAACGGAGGATTGGTGTGTTGCTCATGTGGTTCCATTGTTTAAAAAGGGTTCTGAGAGTAAACCTAGCAATATAGGCCTGTCAGTTTGACGTCAAGTGGTGGGTAAATTAATGGAAAGTATTCTTAGAGATGTTATATATAATTATCTGGATAGACAGGGTCTGATTAGGAACAGTCAACATGGATTTGTGCGTGGAAGGTCATGTTTGACAAAACTTATAGAATTTTTTGAAGAGGTTACAAGGAAAGTGGATGAAGGTAAAACAGTGGATGTTGTCTATATGGACTTCAGTAAGGCCTTTGACAAGGTTCCACACGGAAGTTTAGTTAGGAAGGTTCAATCGTTAGGTATTAATATTGAAGTAGTAAAATGGATTCAACAGTGGCTGTATGGGAGATGCCAGAGAGTAGTGGTGGATAACTGTTTGTCAGGTTGGAGGTCGGTGACTAGTGGTGTGCCTCGGGGATCTGTACTAGGTCCAATGTTGTTTGTCATATACATTAATGATCTGGATGATGGGGTGGTAAATTGGATTAGTAAATATGCAGATGATACTAAGGTAGGTGGCGTTGTGGATAATGAAGTAGGTTTTCAAAGCTTGCAGAAAGATTTAGGCCAGTTAGAAGAGTGGATGGAGTTAGAAGATGGAGTTTAATGCTGATAAGTGTGAGGTGCTATATTTTGGTAGGAATAATCCAAATAGGACATACATGGTAAATGGTAGGGCATTAAAGAATGCAGTAGAACAGAGTGATCTAGGAATAATGGTGCATAGTTCCCTGAAGGTGGAATCTCATGTGGATAGGGTGGTGAAGAAAGCTTTTTGTATGTTGGCCTTTATAAATCAGAGCATTGAGTATAGGAGTTGGGATGTAATGTTAAAATTGTACAAGGCGTTGGTAAGGCTGAATTTGGAGTATTGTGTACCGTTCTGGTCACCTAATTATAGGAAAGATGTCAACAAAATAGAAAGAGTACAGAGAAGATTTGCTAGAATGTTACCTGGGTTTCAGCACCTAAGTTACAGGGAAAGGTTGAACAAGTTAGGTCTTTATTCTTTGGAGCATAGAAGGTTGAGAGGGGACTTGATAGAGGTATTTAAAATTATGAGGGGGATAGATAGAGTCGACGTGGATAGGCTTTTTCCATTGAGAGTAGGGGAAATTCAAACAAGAGGACATGAGTTGAGAGTTAGGGGGCAAAAGTTTAAGGGTAACACGAGGGGGAATTTCTTTACTCGGAGAGTGGTAGCTGTGTGGAATGAGCTTCCAGTAGAAGTGGTAGAGGCAGGTTTGGTATTGTCATTTAAAGTAAAATTGGATAGGTATATGGACAGGAAAGGAATGGAGGATTATGGGCTGAGTGTGGGTCAGTGGGACTAGGTGAGAGTAAGTGTTCGACACAGACTAAAGGACCGAGATGACCTGTTTCCATGCTGTAACTGTTATATGCTCATATGGTTATAAATATTTAATCAACGCTCAACTATATATTCCTTCTTTCAAACTCTCCTTGAATTTTATTGCATTTGATTAAACCTTTAATCACATTTCCAAATGACAAAGCAATGTGATGTTAAATTTTATTTGATTTAGTTTTAATGGAACATGTTCGAACCTTTCATTATACTAAAAGTGCTCTTACCTCAGGAGTGAAACTAGAAGAACCTTGACTTAGATGACAATGCTTTGATTATTAGAGAGGTTTAGCTCAAAACAGAGTAGAACAAAACAAAGCATTTAGCCTTGCTGATCAAATGTGTATGAAAATCAGGTAGAGAATAAACACATGTGCTATTAGTTGGATAGAGCACATTAAATAAACTAATTGCAGGGCTGGTAGGAGAGGAGGTATACACAAGAGGTTCTTGTGTGAAGCTGGGATTCCAAAGCAACACATGCAAAATGCTGGAGGAACTCAAATGGACAGGCAACTTCTATAGAGAAGAATAAACAGTCGACATTTTGGGCAGAGGCTTGGGTGTTCAAGAACAGAATTAATTTGGTTGACACTAAAACATACAATTATGAAATTGTGCATTAATTTTCCTTGTCAATCTATATGATCATGATTGATCTATTTTTCCTCCACTCCTCTTCTGTGCCACTTCTGTATAACCATTGATTCCTCAAGTTCTAAGCGTTTTTTATAACCAGCAAACTGGAAAGAGGAAATTTGCAGAAGATTAGACAGAATCAAGTCTGTCACACTTGAACATGAATAAAGGATGATAATGAGCCAGACTGAGATTGGAATATGAATATTGCAAAGGGCTGAGAGGGCTAATTTTGAGTAGTATTTGAGAGAAATTTCCTAACCCAGTGGAGAAGAATGGATTTGGTTCTGAGGATAAAGTGGAGCAAATGTCATTGGTACACAAGAAATAGAAGCAGGTTAGCATATTAGCCAACTTGTGAATGTGTAGATGGCAAGGAAGTCTATCAGGGCTTGCAGTGGGATCTGGACCAGTTGGTAAAATGGCCTGAGAAACGGCAGGTGGAATTCAATTCAGACAAGCATGAAGTGTTGCATTTTGGGAGGACAAACCAAGCCGGGTCTAACCCAATGAATGGTCGGGCACTGAGGAGTGTGATAAGACACAGGGATCTGGGAAAATAGATCCATAACTCCTTGAAAGTGGTGTTGTAAGGAAAGCATTTCATACATTGGTCTTCATAAATCAAAGTTTTGAGTAGAGGAGTTGGGATGTTATACTGAAGTTGTATAAGACATTGCTGAGACCAAATTTGGAATATTGTGCAGAATTCTGGTCACCTACCTGCAGGATTGAAAGACTGCAGAGAAAACTTACAAGGATGTTGCCAGAACTTGAGGATCTGAGTTATAGGGAAAGATTGAATAGTTTAGGACTTTATTCCCTGGAGCCTAACAGAATGTGGGGAGATTTGAAAGAGGTGTACAAAATTGTGAGCGGTATAGATAGAGTAAATACAAACAGGCTTTCTTCACTGAGGTTGTGTGGGACCAGAAGTAGAGGTCATGTGAATAAGGGTGAAAGATGAAATGTTTAAGCGGAACATGAGAGGAAACTTCTTCATTCTGCCATTGGATGTAGGTTTGATTTAATCATTTAAAAGACATTTGGATTGGTATATGGATGAGAAGGGTATAGAGTGAGTGTAGACAATGGGTCTAGGCAGACAGTTGGAAATGGGCTAGACGGACTGAGAGGGCTGTTTCTGTGCTGTAATGCTCTATGACTATGATCATGGGAAACTTGGACAACAGTAAGCATTTTATCATAAGGTTTAGATTAGCCACGAAACAGGACAAGGAAGAATCAAGAGCAAACATTCTTAACTGGCAGACTGCCGGTTTTCGTGGGTTGAAATGAAGTTGGCCAGAGTAAATTAGAATCAAAGATTGGCAGGCCAGGCTGTAGTTGAACAATGGGTGGCATTTAAACGAAAAGTCTAAGAACATTCTCACCGGGGGAAAGGTAAAAGACAATCAAAGTCAGGAGTTCTTTACTGTGATGAAAGAGATAAAGGATAAAGGAAGCTGTTAAAAGTGATACAGAACAAATGCCAGGTTGGGACCACAAATAAAGATTAGACTAAATATAAAAAGATCAAATTGAAAAGGAAAACAAGAAAATCAAAGAGAAAACATGATTCCGAGTGAGCAGATAATAAAGAAAGGGAGCCAAACTGTTTTCTGTGTATCAACACAAAAAACAGCGAAGAGTATGAGAATGTGATGGGGGCTGTTTGTATCGAGCATAAAACAGCGCAGGTAATGAGAAAACCCTTTGGCCCACAATGGTGTACTGAACCAGACAAATTAGTCATCAAATGACCAACTAAACTAATACCCTCTATATCCCTCCATTTTCCTCATATTCATGTGCCTATCTAAGCATCTCTTAAAAGTCTCTAAAGTACAGTATTAACCTTTACCACCAGCCTCTGTGTCAAAAAATCTGCCCTTCCCATTTCCTTTGAACTTGCTCCCTTTCACCTTAAATGCATGGCCTCTGGTATTCAACATTTCAACCCTGGGAAAATTTTACTGCGTCTACTCTATCTGTGGCTTTCATAATCTTATAAACCTCCCCTCAACCTTCTCAGCTCTAGAGAGAACAACCCATGTCTGTCCAACCCTCCAAATCAGGCTGCATCCTGGTGAACTCTTCTGTACCCTTTCCAAAGCCCCAACATTCTTCCTGTAGTGGGGTGACCAGAGCTGTACACAATACTCCAGACGTGGCCAAACCAGAGTTTTATAAATCTGCAACATAACTTCCCAACCTTTGAACTGAATGTCTCAACTAATAAAGCCAAGCATTCTGTAAGCCTTCTTAACCAGCTTATCAACCTGTGTAGACACTTTCATGGAGCTATGAACTTGGACCCTGAGATCCCTCTGCTCATCAACTCTGTGCTATATATCAGAATCAGGTCTTTGCGGGAGCAATACAATGCAATACATAACAATAGAAACTGTAAATTACAGCATTTATATTAAAAAGCTAAATTAAATAGTAGTGCAAAAAGAGTAGAAAGAAGTCTTGTCCATGGTTTCAATGTCCATTTAGGAATCAGATGGCAGAGAGGAAGAAGCTGTTCCTGAATTGCTGAGTGTGTGTCTTCAGGCTTCTGTACCTCCTACCTGATGATAACAATGAGAAGAGATGATGTCCTGGGTGACAGGTCACCTTAATGATGGATGCTACCTTTTTGAGACATTTCTCCTTGAAGATGTCCTGGATGCTGGAGAGGCTAGTACCCATAATGAGCTGACTGGGTTTACTACTTTCTGCAACTTATTTCAATCCTGTGCTGCTTACCTGTCCCCCCACCCCGTACCAGATAGTGATGCAGCCTGTTAGAATGCTATCCACAGTACATCTGTAGACATCTGCGGCTGTCTTTGGCGACATACCAAATCTCAAACTCCTAATGAAATATAGCCACTGTCATGCCTTCTTTGTAGCTGCATCAATATGTTGGGCCCAGGATAGATCTTCAGGGATGTTGACACCCAGGAACTTGAAGCTGGTCACCCTTTCCACTTCTGATCCCTCTGAGGAGATGGGTGTTTTCCCTTGACTTACTCTTTCTGAAGTCCACAATCAATTCTTTGGTCTTACTGACGTTGAGTGCAAGGTTGTTGCTGCGACATCACTCAACCAGCTGATGTATTCCATTCCTAACGCCTTCTCATCTCCATTTGAAATTCTGCCAACAATAGTAGTGTCATTAGCTGAGTTATAGGTGGTGTTTGAACTGTGCCTGGCCACATAGTCATGGCTCCAGGGAAAATAGAGCAGTGGGCAAAGTACACACTCTTGAGGTGTGCCAGTGTTGACTATCAGTGAGGTGGAGATGCCATTTTCGATCTGCACAGCCTGTTGCCTTCAGGCAGGGAAGTCAAGGATGCAGTTGCAGAGTGAGGTATAGAGGCCCAGTTTTGGAGCTTTTTGGTTAGAACTGTCAGAATGATTGTATTAACCACTGAGCTGTAGTCAATAAACAGCAGCCTGACGTAAGTTTTGGTATTGTCTGAGCGATCCAAGGCCACATGAAGAGCCAACAGGATCACATCCACTGTAGATCTTTTGTGCCAAGTTTGCAGAGGGTCGTGATCCTGGCCAACAGGAGTTAATCGTAGCCATCACCAACCTCTCAAAGCACTTCATCACCATAGATATGAGTGCTACAGGATGATGGTTGTTTGTAAGGTTTGTTCAATTGTTTGTCATCCTGCTCTTTTTGGGTACTGGTATGATTGTTGCCTTTTTGAAGCAGGTGGGAACGTCTGACTGTAGCAGTGAGAGAATGAAAATACCTTTGAACACCTCCATGTTGGTTGGCACAGATTTTCAGAGGCTTATCAGGTACTCCATCGGGGTCTGTGGCTTTGTGAAGGTTCACCCTCACATTGACATTCTGACATTGGCCTCCGAGACAGAGATCACAGCATCACCAGATCTCCTCATTGCTGTAGTTTTATTCTCCCTTTTAAAGTAAGCATAAAAATCATTGAGCTCACCTGGGAGTGAAGCACCACAGCTGTTCGTGATGTTAGGTTTCGCTTTGTAGGAAGCAATGGTCTGCAAACCCTACTATACTCAGTGTGCATCTGATTCCGCCTCCAACCTCATTCAGAATTGTTGCTTTTCTCCTGAGATCCATCGATAAGTTGTCCTGGATCACCAGACTTGAATACCACAAATCTAGCCCTCAGCAGAATATGACTCTACCGATTTATCCATGGCTTTCGATGCAGATATGTACGATATGTTCTCCTAGGCACACACTCATCCAGACAGATGTTAATGAAGTCAGTGACAACCGTGACATACTCATTCAGACTCGAAGATGAATCCCTGAATACTGTCCAGTCCACAGACTCAAAGCAGTCCTGTCAGTGATCCCCCACCTCCCTTGTCCATAGCTTCTTGGTCCTCTTTACTGGTCGTCAGTTCTGTCTGTACTCAGAACTGGCAGTATAGGGAGTAGGAGTACAGCCACTTCCCAAAGTGTGGGCGTGGGGTGGCACAGTAAGCATTCTTGATGGTGGTTTAACAGTCGTCGAGTGTTTTGGTTTCTCTGGTTCCACAAGTGATATGCCGGGTGAGCAGGACAGGGACAGAACCACCACATTTGTGCACCACAAGGAGTTAATCATAAAGCATACCCACCGCCTCTGTTTTTGAAATACTCAGCAGACCTATCTTAGTGGTGAAGGCAGTACCCGGAATGGCGGAGGATAGCCAAGACTCTGTGAAACAAGAAACACACCAGTCCCTGATGTCCCTCTGGTACAGCGATTTTGCTCTCAGGTCTTCAATTTCATTTTCCAGAAACTGTATGTTTGGCAGCAGAACAGACACTAGTGGAAGTCAGAACCCGAACTTTTAATCCAGAGTGACATCCTCCCTTCTGCTGTCTTAAAGGGGAACCACACTCGTGACCAGAGACTGCCGTCCGAGATTTGTCAACTTTGAGTAGCAATAGATTTTTTAAACACATTAAATTGGTTGCTTACATGGCTGTAGCTGTGGATTTCAGCTGTATTGGTCCAAAGCAGGAATATTTGAAGATTTCCATTGGAGTTGCTCGCATGAAAAGCACTGGAACTACCACTTATTGTTTTCAATGGTCCTTGCTACCATGTCCTAATAGTAGAAGTGGTTAGTGTGAGGCATAAGATCGGAGTTCAATTCCCACTGCTGTCCGTAAGGAGTTTGTACATTCTTCACGTGACTGTATGGGTTTCTTCTGCGTGCTCCAGCTTCTTCCATCAGTCCCAAGCTGTGCACTTTCAGTTCATAGGTTGTGAGCTATGTTGGAACTGGAATGTGACTACACTTGCAGGCTGCCCAGCACAATCCTCGCTAATTTGATTTGATGAAAATAACATTTTTTCACTGCAGGTTTCAACGTACATGAGGTTAATAAATCTGAATCTGTATATGGGATGTAATCTTTCAATGGTTATAGAGAGGTGTGGTGTGGATATGGAGCACCACTGCACAGAAACAGGCCATTCAGCCCATCCAGTCTCTGCTGAATGTTTATTCTGCCTTTTCCTATTGACTCGTACCTGGACCACGGCTCTCCATACTTTGCCATCCATGTATTTTTCCAAACTTATCTTAACTGTTGAAATCAAATCCTCATCCATTCCTTCCACTGGCAGCTCGTTCCACACTTGTACCACCCTCTGAATGAAGAAGCTCCCCCTCAGGTTACCATTGAATATTTCACCTTTCACCCTTAACCTCTAGTTTTAGATTCACCCAGCCTTGGTAGAAAAATCCTGCTTGTATTAACCTTATCTATATGCCATCATCATTTTGTGTGCCTCTACCAAATCTCCCCACATTCTCCTGGCTATTGTCCCTGTCTATTCAACCTTTCCCTATAACTCAGGTCTTCAAGTCCTGGCAACATCTTTGTAAATTAGAACATAGAACATAGAAGTCTACAACACATTACAGGCCCTTTGGCCCACAATGTTATGCCGACCAGGTAACCTACTCTAGAAATCGCTTAGTTTTTCCCTACCGCACAGCCCTCTATTTTACTAAGCGCCATGTTCCTATCTAAGAGTCTCTTAAAAGGCCCTATTGTATCCATCACCATTACTGGCTGTGCATTCCATGCACCTACTACTCTGTGTGAAAAACTTACCTCTGTCATGCCCCGGTGCCTATTTCCAAGCACCTTAAAACTATGCCCACTCTTGTTCGCCATTTCAGCCCTGAAACAAGCCTCTGGCTATCCACATGATCAGTGCCCCTCATCATCTTATACACCTCGATCAGGTCACCTCTCATCCTCTGTCGCTCCAAGGAGAAAATGCCGAGTTCACTCAACCTATTCTCATAAGGCATGCTCCCCAATCCAGGCAACATTCTTGTAAATCTCCTCCTGCACTCTTTCTATGGCTTCCACATCCTTCCTGTAGTGAGGTGAATAGAACTGAACATAGCACTCCAAGTGGGGTCTGACCAGGGTCCTATATAGCTGTAACAATACCTTGAAGCTCTTGAATTCAATCCCATGGTTGATGAAAGCAAGCGCACCATACGCCTTCTTAATACTGTCAACCTGCGCAGCAGCTTTGAGTGTCCTATGGACACAGATCCCAAGATCTCACTGATCTTCCACACAGCCAAGAGTCTTACAAATTTAACCTATCGAAATGAACCACTTCACTTATCTGGGTTGAACTCATCTGCCACTTCTCAGCCCAGTTCTGCATCCTATCAATGTCCTGCTGTAACCTCTGACAGTCCTCCATGCTATCCACAACACCCTTAACTTTTGTGTCATTAGCAAACTTACTAACCCCCACTTCTACTTCCTCATCCAGGTCATTTATAAAAATCACAAAGAGGTGAAGTCCCAGAACAGATCCCTGCAGAACACCACTGGTCACTGACCTCCATGCAGAATATGAACCATCTACAACCACTCTTTGCCTTCTGTGGGTAAGACAATTCTGGATCCACAGAGCAAGGTCACTTTGAATCCCATGCTGCATTACTTTCTGAAGGAGTTTTGCATGGGGAACCTCATCAAATACTTTAATGAAATCCATATACACTATATCCACTGCTCTACTTTCATCAATGTGTTTTGTTACATCCTCAAAAAATTCAATCAGGTTCATAAGGCACAACCTGCCCTTGACAAAGCCATGCTGACTATCCCCAATCAGATTATGTCTCTCCAAATGTTTATAAATCCTGCCTCTCAGGATCTTCTCCTACAATTTGCCCACTACTGAAGTAAGACTCACTGGTCTATAATTTCCTGGATTATCTCTACTCCCTTTCTTGAACAAGGGAACAACATTTGCAACCCTCCAATCCTCCGGAACCTCTCCCATCCCCATTGATGAAGCAAAGATCATCGCCAGAGGCTCAGCAATCACTTCCCTTGCCTCTCACAGTAGCCTGGGGTACATCTCGTCCGGACCTGGTGACTTATCCAATTTAATGCTTTTCAAAAGCTCCAGCATATCCTCTTTCCTAACATTTATATACTCAAGTGTTCTAGTCCTCTGTAAATCTGTAAACTTTGGTTAGTATGAGAGGAATAGAAGATTGTAAATTCTGCACCCTTGTTTTAAAATTAAGCAAGTTTGGACATGAGAAGTACTTTAACCTTCATGAAGGAAAGCTGCTAGAAAGAATTAACAGGGACAAAATTCAGTCATTTCACCAATTAGATTAATGAAGGAAAGTCACCACAAACTGTTAATCTAGTGTTAATAAATATTGGAATTTATTTAAAGAGGTAAACATTAATGCTCATGAGGGCAACACGGTTAATGCGAACTTTTTAAAGTTTTTCCTTTGAATGGGATGTTTCGTAGAGCTAAAGTAAGCTTGTAAGCAATAATGAAAGCAGTGAAATAAAAAGTCTGCATGAGTATGAGATTAATTTAGGGTCAATAAAGTGCATCCTTTTATTTATTTTATGTAGATAAGGCCCTTACGGCTCACCAAACCTGTACTGCTCGAGTACATGCATGTGATTAATTAACGGCTAACATGGAGATCTTTGGAATATGTGAGGAATCTGGGACACCCAGAGGAAACCCACGTGGTCACATGGAGAATGTACAGGCAGCAGGAGGAATTGAGCAGGGATTGTGCTAACGGCTACTTCATCAATTATGATGCAAGATGGTGGCGCGACGCAGCGCGCAGCAGCCACTTTCGAATGAATATCTGTAATCTGTCATGTAGGATGCCGTGTACAATCCTGATTTGATGGAGATGGATGTGTGAAGCACGAAGGAACATCTGGTGAAACTTTTGAAATGCCTGTTTCGCTTTCGCTGCTACTGTGCGATCAGAAAATCTCCGGGAGGAAGGCCCCAAATTCTCGGCTTTGCCTGTTGCTTGGCGGCCGGTGCCGGGGTTGAAGCACTCGTCAGAGATGGTGCTCGGTGCTCGGTGTTGGAGGGCTGGTCAGAGGCTCGAAGTTTTTGGACGGACTTGGAGTTGGCTGTGGTTGGAGCTCCCAAAGTGCTGTATCGGCAAGCTGTGGCGCTGGAGGTTCATGGCAGGAAGAGTTTTTCTTCCTTCTACCGTCTGCGTGAGATGATGGGCTGTCGGGACTTTGAGACTTTCTCTTAAACTGTGCCATGGACTGCTCTTTATCAGATTACAGTATTGCTTTGCACAGTTGAAACTATGTGTTATAATTATGTGGTCTTTGTCAGTTAGTCTTTTAACAATTATGATATTGTCTGCACTGTTGGAACTATATGTTACCTATAACTATATGTAACCATGTGGTTTTGTGAAGGTCTTGTAGTTTTAGTTTTGACTGAAGGGTTTGTAGTTCCTTTCCGGGGAATGCGTTAAGACGGTAGCGCGATATCGATACACAGCTGCCTTCCCGGACTCTGGATTGGGGATTACCAAACGTTATGTGGTTTTTCTTGTGTGGTCTGTTTTGTGCTTTTTCGTGATATCAATCCAGAGAACGTTGTCTCATTTTTTAACTGCATTGTATTTGTGGTTTCTAAATGACAATAAACTGAATCTGAATCTGATTAACGTATCTGAATGATCTGAATCATGAACATCATGGTGAACGTAGATCACCACTTTTCATTATATATTTATATTCTTTTATCAGGTGTACATTAATCAGACAACATTTCAAACGAAGTTCAATAGTGAGGAGGATAATGACAAAAAAGAGAGTCAAGCTGTAGGAATGGTTGAGGAAGTACAAAGCACTATGTTTTAGTGGGAATAATGGGGAAACAAAATATTATGTAAAGGTTATAATTGTAAAGGTGGTGCAGGAATAGAAACACCTGTGTTTATATGGGCACAAGTATTTGATGGTTGCAAAACAGACTGAGAATGTGATTAATTAAAAAAACCATATCAGACCCTGGGTTTATACATAGACAGAGTCTTGTCAAAGTTCTGCAATGATACAGAGAGTGTAATTGTCTTTCTCGCCAGAGGAAAACGATTCTCAAAAGACGAATGCAATTAAATGCAATCCACTGTACTAATATTGTTTTTTGAACCTGCAATAGTTATCTGTATTGCACAAGATTAAACAAGAATATTTCAGACTTCCTTCAACCTTTGTTTCTAATATTTGCTTAAAAAACATTTTTACTCCACGCTGCAGCTTCCTTTGTGTATCACCTTTTGTCTTTCTGCCAAAAAGGCCATGTGTTTCCCATCTGGAGTAGCCTGCTGCTGGATCTTTGCAAACAGCCCCATCCCCCTCAACAATGATTGACAGAACAAAGTTAAATTCACACCTGTGAGTATAGGTATCAAGTTAAGCAGCTGCTCTGTCTGCCACTATTCATTTTCAGGTGTGAAATCTTTATCCTTTGAATAGGATGTTTGAACTCCATTTCGATTCTTTTGTTGTCCCAATGATGTGTCTAATCACTTGCAAAATAGAAAGGCTCGAGCAGGAAGCGCTATTGGATTACATCAGCCTGGAGATAACTCAGAAGAAAAGTAAAATGCCACTAGAAAGATTTCAATGGTTTTTTCTGTGATGCTGTAACACAAGGATTTAATTGTAACTGTTCCTCATAACATTAAAACATGAATGGTTTGAAAATATTTTGTGTTATGCTACTCTTTTTGTACTTATATTTTATTCCTTTAAACCAAGTCATGCTGTTGTCTGCTGGTTGTAACTCAACTCTCCTTTTATGATTTACAAGTATGACATTTTTTCTTTAGTCAGCTGGTTGTTTGACATGCAAAGAAGTCTATCACCATATTTAGAAGTTTTCAAGCCAAGTAACCTTTGAATCCAAACGAGATGTATAAATTTGTTTGCCAGACTGTAGTGCTGATCCTGACCTTGGGTATTGTCTGTGTAGGTTTTGTAATGTTTTGGCAGTCTGTGCCATTGCCACACAGCCCCAGCGACACGGCTTCACCATGGCTACTGTCTTTGGTACTACTGAAGATTGTGCATCGTCCCCGTGAATCCGTGAATGCTCGCATACCTCAAAGCTGTCCACTGTAAATTGCCCCAGTGCATGTGGGTGGGTGTTTAGTGAAAGGTTGGGATGGAGAGGATCTGATGAACATACAAAAAGGAATAGATTATCAGGAAAGAAGTGGAAAGGGACTGAGGAAACAGTCTGAGAGTTGGCTTGACTTGATGGGCTGAATAGTCTTTTCTTTATGAAATATGACAAAAAGAATGCTCCCTGTTTGATGCTCCATCAATAACTCTCTCTGTGGTTGAATCTGTCACTGCAATCTACGTAGCACCGGCTGTGATTGCACAGGTGCCGGTGGTGATTGCACCGGAGATGGTGGTTGTGTGGTTCCGGCCTAACTGGAGGTGTCAGCCCACTAGGCGTCAGTGATCCCTCATGTGTGTGGTATACACGCCTGGTATATACACGTACGAGACGCCCTGTATAGGAGTGTCGTGAGGAGTCTGTGTAGGGCCTGGTGAGCGCGATGTCACCTCGGGTACAGGGTCCATAGTTACCGTGGAGTGTTCGGGGCAGTGGTCTGCTGCTCCTGCGGGCGCCAGATCGCGGACGGAGACCGTGTCCTCCCGCCCATCAGGTAAGACCACGTAAGCATACTGGGGGTTTGTATGTAGAAGGTGAACCCTCTCGACCAGCGGGGAGTATTTATTGCTCCTCACATGTTTACGGAGCAGCACTGGCCCTGGGGACGTCAGCCAAGCTGGTAGGGTGGTCCCAGTGGCAGACTTCCTGGGAAAAGAGAATAGGCGTTCGTGAGGGGTGGCATTGGAGGATGTACATAACGGGGAGCGGATAGAGTGGAGTGCCTCGGGGAGGACCTCCTGCCATCAAGAGACCGGCAACCCTTTTGACAAGGGCTAAAAGTGTGGCCTTCCACACTGTGGCATTCTCCCTCTCCTGCCTCAGACCTCAAACTTTTGTTCTTGTTTCCAAAATGTCCATCACCTCATCCCTTTTTGAAAAATTTTGAAGCCAGTTTCAGCCTTAACTCCTATGAAATCTCTCCATGCTTCCATTTCTGGTCTCCGCGGTTTTTAATGCGGGGGTGTCTGTCGTGTCCAATGATGACAGGAAACCTGTGCAAGAGAGTTTTTAAAGTGGAAAAACTGTTGTACATACTCAACCTCAGAAGTCCAAGTCCAGTGAAACGAACAAACTGGGGTCTTCCTTGGTTACATTGGATGACCACGTAACCTTCTCTGCCTTGCCATGCCCTTCGTTCTCCACAAAGTTGTGGCCATTACAGAAACTTGGATGTCTCAGGGGCAGGAATGGATGGGCTTTAGATGTTTCAAAAAGGACAGGGAGAGAGGCAAATGAGGTGGGGGAGTGGGATTGCTAATTAGGGATAGTATCACGGCTGCAGAAAAGGAGGAAGTCATGGAGGGATTGTCGACAGAGTCATTGTAGGTGGAAGTCAGGAACAGGAGGGGGGCAATAACTCTACAGGGTGTTTTTTATAGACCACCTAATAATAACAGGGTTCTCCTATTGGGGAGCAGATGGAGAGGCAGATTTTGGAATAGTGCAATATTAATAGGATTGTTGTGATGAGTGATTTTAACTTTCTCAATATTGACTGGTATCTCCCTAGAGCAAGGGATTTAGATGAGGAGGAGTTTGTTAGACATGTTCAGGAAGGTTTCCTGATGGAAGATGTAGATAAGCCAACCAGAGGAGAGTGCTGTACTTGATCTGGTATTGGGAAATGAGCCTGGTCAGGTGTCAGATCTCTTGGTGGGAGGTAGTGATCACAAGTCTATCTCTTTTACCATAGCGCTGAAGAGGGATAGGAGCCTGTAACTTTATTTTAAGGTGCACGAAAGGGAGGGCTATGGTCGTCCATACGGTGCAGGTCGATGGGACTAGTCAGTTTCATGATTCAGCACAGACTAGATGGGCTGAAGGGCCTATTTTTGTACTGTAGTGTTCGATGACTCTATGACCACAACAAATTCCTAATATGTGTAAATGTATTTAGCGAATAAAGTTGATCTTTCACCCTTGATCCTTTTCTGTCCCCATTCATTGACTGAATTGGTAACCTGGTTTACAGTTTATCCCATGGTCACCTTGGTTTTATCCTGTTGAAGGCATGCCCTCCTACACCTTCTCTGCAGCTTAGCAAGCTTCTTTTGTGTTCTTCCCAGTTCTGATGAACAGTCTTGTTGTTTTCAGTTGCATGTCGCATCCCGATCAACAAATTCCTAAAACATCCAAATCAATATGGCAAATAAAGTTGGTCTGGATCCTTGACTTGGAATTCCATCCCTATACATCCCTCATCCCCCTTTCAATTGATGGCTTCTCCTTTGCCCAGCTTTATGATGACCTGTTCAATATGACATCCTGTGAAAGGCTCTGGTATGTATTGATGACAATAAATGTGAATGCGAGTTCTCCTGTATTAGATCGAGTGTTTGAACTGGCAGCATTCTTTGCTCAGGATTGGGAAGCTGTATGTTCAATTTTCACCCCTGCAATCTCAGTATGAAAAGGCAAAATGACTTCAGTGAGGACAGAAGAAATGTTGTTTTTTCAGTTAATCTGAAACTCTGTCTGCTTTCCCTGGTTGTCCATGTGCCACTACTCATGCCCTAGCTGTAGTTTATTCTTAAATCAGCATAATCAAAATGAATTATCTGGTCATTATCACATTACTGTTTGTGTGGAGCTTGCTGTAATGCAAATTCAATTCTGTCTTTCATGCATGAACACCGTCAAATACCCAACTCCTGAAACATGCTAATTTCAGCTGGCAGCTGGGAAGACAGAGGAAAAGATTCATGGACGTGTACAAATCCTCCTTCAAAAACTGTAGTAACCCCTTCAGTTATTGTAGTTGTACATTACCTCAGAGGGCTTCATGAGTGGCAGCTGTGCTATAGTGCTAGAACAGAACAGAAAGCATTGACTACGAAGGTAAGGAATGTAAAGGCATTGAATAGTTTATTCTTTAAAGAAACTTTTTATTATGAATAATGTTTATTTTGTTTAAAAATCCCCACTGTGGGCAGCATGGTAGCATAGCGGTTAGTGCAATGGTTTACACTGCCTGCTATTAGACTGGGGTTCATTCTCAACACTGTCTGTAAGGAGTTTGTACATTCTCTCTGTGACTATGTGGGTTTCCTCCCACAGGGCTACAGAGTTGAGGGCACCATTAGCAAGACGACCCTTGTGGGCTGTTGCCTACACAATCCTGAATTGGTACAAAGTGACACTTTTCACTGTGTGTTTCGGTGTACACATGACAAATAAGGCTAATTTTACTTTAATCTTTTGCCTCCTGGTATCTCTGGCTCGTGAGGGCTGAAAGTGGAGATGGATCAATCCGGATAGTACAGAGAGCTCAGAATCTGTGTATCAGGAGCAACACCGGAGCCCTGTGCACAGTAAAAACAAGCGTTTCTGCAGATGCTGGAAATCCAGAGGACAACACACAAAACACTGGAGGAAATCAACAGGTCAGGCAACATCTATGGAGGGTAATAAAGAGCTGATGTTTCAGGCCAAGACCTTTCAACAATACTGATCAGTATTGATGAAGGGTCTCGGCCCAAAACATCAAACAAAATCATGAAATGTCAGCTCTTCATAGATGCTCCCTGATCTGCTGAGTTCCTCCAGGTTTTGTGTGTTCATGGCAGGAGGAGTTCACCATTAAGCAAACTACCTACCTATCCACTCCATCAAGCACCTCCTGCTTTGTGTGTGGAAGAGTTTGCAGCTCCCCTATTAGTCTGATCAGTCACTATATAACTATCTAAACCAGAGTGGGAGCAAGTCATCCTTGACTGAGAGGGGAGTGCCAAAAGGGAAGAGGGAAGCAATTTTGCTTCATCATTACTTTGTGGTTTTTCGGGCAGATGGGGCTTGCCTGCCATGGTAGGCAGATCATCTAAGGGAAGGAAAACTCTGATCTCGAATTTCTGCTGCTTGCTGTTCTACCCTCTTCAAGAGTAAACTCTGAGGAAAAGTCTGCAGCTGGAGTCCTGCGGGCAGTCCTATGTTGTGTTCAACACTGTCTGGCGTCCCCTGCTACAATGCTGGTGTCAAGCTGTATCAGTCTCTGCCTTTCCTTTCAGATGCATGGAGAATGGGAGCTTGTTACATGGGCATCAGCTTTCTCTCCATATCGTACTGCCCAGGCTTGCATATCTAGACAGATAGGATGCACCATCGATAGTCAATCCTGACCGACTGAGGCCTCACTCAAAATCAATGTGCTTTAGGACATTCTGACATTGTGAAGCGCATGCCCTTTTCTTCTTGGACAAGAAATCTCCCCTACGCCTCTGTGGTTTGTCCTGTGCTGTACTCTTCTATACCTTGACGCAAAGTCTGGGTGAATTCAGCAAGTTAGATAAAATCTATGGTGTAGAATATGGTTTGGGTCGCAAACCCTCATTCAGACAAGAAAGGAAGGGAACAGAAGAATGAATAAGAAGGTGAGAAGGAGGGGGAGGAGTGTCAGGTGATAGGCGAGGAGGAAGGTGGATAATGTGAGAAGCTGGGAGGAGATAGATGAAAGAAGTCAAAGGCTAAAGCAGAAGGAACCTAATAGTAGACCATAATAGAAAGGGAAGAAGGAAGATAAAAAGAGAAGAGAAAGAGTGAGAGGGTAACTAGAATGAGAAATATTCTCCTCCATTGATGCTGCCTGACCTGTTGAGTTCCTCCAGCATTTTGTGTGTGTGTGTTGTTCTGGATTTCCAACATCTGCAGAATCTCTTGTGTTTGTGACCTAACCTGTTTACAGCTGTACGTTTATCTGGTGGTTCAGTGAGTGCTTGTTCAGGTAAAGTCCCAGAGCAGTTCCTCAGTGTTATGTCAGAAGTCATACTCGCTGAGATGGAAAGAGCAGTTCGCACGGGTGCCCGGGCTTACCACTTCCCACCAGTGCAGCAAACCCAGACTCCACACTGCCCCCCATAAATGGAGCCGTCCCTGGGCTCCTACACTTCTGACCTGCCCCAAACCAGGAGCATGTAAGTTATAAACACTAGAGGTGCTGGAAATCCAGAAAAAACACTGCTGGAACGTAGCAGGTCAGGCAGCATCAACAGGTTAGAAATGATGAGGCAATGTTTCCAGTTTCTCAGTTCAATCCCCTCCTCCACTCACCTAACCCACATGACTTCACCTATCACCTGCCAACTTGTACTACTCTTCTCCCCAGAGAAACAGAATATCACTGGCTAATGGGATATCTGTTGTTTTGTGGCAGCAATACAGAAGAATAAAACAATAGTTTACAATAATAAATAATTTAAATTATATGCTATATATACTATATAAAATTTAAATTAAATAAGTAATGCTGAAAGGAAGCTAAAAATATTGATGTAGTGTTCATGGGTTGGTTTGTTGTCTGTTCAGAGTACTTATTATTCTAGTTCTGGCTTCTTCACCTTTCCTTTCTAGACCTGATGAAGAGCGTCGACCTGAATCATTTACTCTTCATTGCCTTCATGGACGCTGCCTGATCTGCTGAGTTCCTCCAGCTTTTTGTGTGTGTGTTGCAGCTGCATGTAAGTGAGAGCCCGGAGTGAAAAGGAGCCTCGGGCTGAAAACTGATGACATTAGGTGGATTTGATTCTTGTTGACCTTTCCCTTCTTCTCCACCTTTATAAAACCCACTCTGTTTCAATTCCCTCCAGGCGCCCGGTGACATCATGTTCTTTTCTCAACATTAGAGAAAGCTCTGTTAACAGTAGAAGTGCTCAGTTCCCATCATCAACAGAGTTTCATCAATATCACTGCATTCAAGTGTAGCCAGTAGACTGAAACAGCAATTGCAATATGAGTATCAACATGTCTGCTGTAGGGCATGGCGAGCTGAACATTTGAATGAAAGCTTTTTTTCAGGCAACAGCCAACAGAATTCTTTCATATATGTATCAACATAGTCAAACTAGTGATAAGTGTGTCAATCACACTGCTGTCTGCTCCACAGACTAAAGTTAAAGTGGGAATAAACAATTGGCTGGTATCATAAAATCTTTTTCTTTGACACATACTTTGCATCTATGAAGATAAGCTTTTTTATCTCTCTCTCTCTGAACAAATTTGACATTTCGTATGAAGTTGCTAGGGCAAGTAACAGAGGCTCTTACAAACATTTGAAGTCATTTGGATACATGCAAGAATTTATGGCCCCAAGTTGTTTACTGAAAATTTTGAAGCAAGTTTAGAACTGAAGAAGCTTTGTAAAACCTTAGGGAGTATTGTGTCACCCCATTATAGGAAGGATGTTGGGGCTTTGGGGAGGATGAGAAGAGGTTCACCAGGATGCTGTCTGGATTAAAGGGCATGTGCTATCATAAAAGTTTGGACAAACTTGGGTGTTTTCTCTGAGCGGCAGAGGGGAGATCTGATAGAGTTTGTAAGATTAAGAGAGGCACAGGTAGAATAGTGAAGGAGATGTGAAGGGCAAGGTTTTTACTCTGAGAATCGTGGGTGGTTGGAAAGCGCTATCTGCAGTGGTAATGGAGGCATTACAGATTTTTAAGAGGCATTTAGATAGGTACATGGATATGAGGATAATAGAAGTCATTGTGTTGGCAGGGGTGATTAGTTGGCTACTTGATTACCAATTAAATTGGTTTGGCACAACACTGTGGGCTGAAGGGCCTGTTTCTGTGCTGTACTGTTTGAAGCTCTTTGTTGAAAAGTGTCATGTATTAAGATTGCAATTCATATCAACGGTATGGAGAAATTCAACTAGATCACAGTCAGTTTGACTGACTTGGGTCTTGTAGGAACTCATTTTGCCTTATGCTATGGCTGACATTATTAAAACACTATTAGTTGAAAACTAAATTAAATTTGACATATCATAATCATTAATCTGAGTACTAGTCTTCTTTATAATACTATAGACAAAATATAGCTTTCAGGCATATAGATTTAAAATGCAAGTATTAATGCATCTTGTCATAACTTGCAAACTGTTTCGTATTTTGGTTTTCTTCATACAAGTATGAAAGGATGAGCTTTTATTCAAACATTTGAGTTATTTTTCCTGACATTCACCAAGTACGTATTCCCAAATGTCATCGATCTGAAGCACAACATGAACAACATGGAAAGTATTACTTACACAGGCTGATCTTCCATGGAGATTTACACAGATGAATTAATGGAGGTAAAATCAGGCATGATTCCTTAGAGGGATGCATTTCGCTTCATGTGATGTTCCCTTTGGCACTGTAGCTAAGGAATACAATATTTTCCCAAGAATATACTTCTATTCTCAGTTGTGTAAGATCATCTTTATTCACAGTATCAAGCATGTCATTCCATACACTTGTAATAGTTACAATGTCAAAAAGTTTTTAGTTACAAATATTTCAAAGTCGATAGTTCTGAAAATATATTATCCCAAGCCCTGCCTTAGCACCCAGTGTTGGGAAGATCTATACTTTAGGTTTTACCCAAAAAGCATTAGTAGCATTTCCATGAAGGTGAAGCACATTCTCTGACACTTCAGATTGTGCCAGTCTGCATCGTTTGGCTGCACATAGTTCCTTGCACTTGAAAACCACCATGTTTTGGGAAAACCAATGTGCATCTTTCACCATTCATTAGCAGTCGATTTTTGCCATGAGAATGGCCTATTGAGGGGAGCACAAATTCCCAAGAAACACTGTTGCTCGGGATGTAGAATGCCAATGGCCACAGATTCCCAAGATACACAGTTTGCAGGATCACTTCATCCTTTCCAGACTTCCATGGCAAACACAGAGTCAAGAAAGAGAGGAGTGTCATTCTCATCCAGGCCTAAAAACTCAAGGACAGCAACATGGGGAGTGCACCTGAACACATACTTTTGATAGGAAGGGTGTGGGAGCTTTAGAGAGGGTGCAGAGGAGATTCAACGGGATGCTGCCTGATTAGAGAGCGTGTCTAATGAGGAAAGGTTGAGTGAGTTAGGGCTTTTCAGTTTGGAGAGAAGGGTGAGAGGCGACTTGATAGATGCGTATACAATTATGAGAATCATCGATAGAGTAGACAGCCAGTGCTTTTTTCCCAGTCCAGGTAGAGGACATCTCTATCCAGGTGAGTGGAGGAAAGTATAGGGGGGATGTCAGAGGTAGTTTTCTTTTACACAGAAAGTGATGTGCAAGCAATACACAGCCGGGGTGGTGGTGGAGGCAGGTACATTAGGGTCATGTACGAGTCTCTTAGATGGGCACAGGGATGGTAGAAAAGTGGAAGGCTATGTAGGAGAGAAGGGTTGGACTGATTTTAAAGTAGATTAAAAGATCATGAGCTGAAGGCCGGTACTGTATTGTGCACAATTGGTTCATTCCATTGTTTCAAACCATATGTTCATATGTGTCACACACATATCTACACATAAAGAGTGATTCACATATTTTCCATATTCTCAAATGTAACCAGTCTGCTGGTTTTCTATTCTTTGATATTCTCAAAAATCTTCTGTTGTTGTATCCAGCACGTGAACTGAGAAAGGCATGATGTCATTACGGTAGAATATTGTGTTGTTCCTTGGATCTCCTTGTGGAGTAAACTCATAATGCCAGAAATCTGAAATTTTCTTACATGCCTCCCAGTGGAATTAAGGAGTGTGCCCACTAACTACACCCAGTGGGACTTTATTCAGAACCTCCAATGCGTAATAAAGTTGCCTCTGAGTGTATGTTTGTGGTCTTCTGCTGCTGTACTCATCCACTTCAAGGTTCAACATAATGAGCCTTTAGAGATGCTCTTCTGCACACCACTGTTGTCTGAGTTACTGTCACCTTCTTGTTGGCTTGAACCAGTCTGGCCATTCTTCTCTGAGCTCTTTCATTAACAAGGCGTTTGCATCCGCAGAAGTGCCACTCACAGAATGTTTTTTTAAAAATTTCTCATACTGTTCTCCGTAAATTATCAAGACCATTGTACATGAAAATCCTAAGAGATCAGCAGTTTCTGAGATACTCAAACCACCCTGTCTGGCACCAACAATCATTCCACGGTCAAAGTCACTTAGAGCAAATTTCTTCCCCATTCTGATGTTTGATCTGAACAACAACCGAACCTCTTGACCATGTCTACATGCACTTATGCATTGAGTTGCTACCACATGATTGGCTGATTAGATATTTACATTAATGAGCAGGTGTACAGGTGTACCTAATAGAGTGGCCTCTAAGTGTATGTGTGTACATCTAATTCTTTCTTAACAAGCTACCCTTCACTACCACGTGTTTTTGCCATCATACCAACAAGCCACTGCTTGAAGCTGGGGCGGAGAGGGGGGGGGGGTCTCACAGCTCGTCAGTCTGACCTCACTGGTGAGTCTACAGAACTGTGTGAGGTTAGACAATTCTGCATCTGACTTTCTGCTTCTTCCTGAATTCTGTGCTGCACTGTGCAGGCGTGGACACCTGTCATTGTGTGCTCTGCACCAGCCAGCAGTTCTCTGAGGACCCACCGGCCAACTGTCAACACATCTGGGGCATTAACCCGTCTGCTCTTTCCAATGCAATTGCCTCCTCCTGCTGACTGATTTGAAATCACATTTTCCAGCAATGGTATAGTCTGATCTTTATATTTTCCTGTAGTTTGCGTGGTACCACTACACACACCTAGAGCCCATTTCCTCATTCTATTTGTCCAGAGTGTCTTTACTGTACTTTATACATAGGCTTGCTGGGACGGTTTTGGGGAGAGCGTGGTGAGTTAGAGGTTAGGATAGGGTAGGGTTTGAGGAAATGGACAAGTTCAGGGGCAGTAAAGGAAGAGTCATGAACAGGAGTCCATGTCTGGAGTCTGGGAACTCTCTGATCAAAGGCCAGCGAACCCTGAGGTCAGTTGGCAGGTGCTGATGACAGAGACCAGCGATCTGCAGGTCTGCGAGTCCTGGCTCCAACGTCAAATGGGTAGGAGACTGGAGGGCCAGTGTTTCAGAGGTCATCCAAGTCTGGAAGTTGAGGCCTGAGGACTGATTGCCAGGCGCTGAGGACAGAGACAAGTGCTGGGTCGGAGGCCTGTGTGAGCAGAGGGCCAGAGTGCTGTTGACTCCCTAGGTCAGGGGTCAGCAACCTTTACCACTGAAAGAGCCACTTGGACCCGTTTCCCACAGAAAAGAAAACACTGGGAGCCGCAAAACCCGTTTGACATTTAAAATGAAATAACACTGCATACAACGTTTTGTTTTGCCTTTATGCTATGTATAAACAAACTATAATGTGTTGCATTTATGAAATTGATGAACTCCTGCAGAGAAAACGAAATTACATTTCTGCATGCAACAAAAACATTTTGAACTCCGAAAAAAAGACGTTGGGTTGAAGGTTACTTTTAAGTAAAATACTCAACGTCTATTTGAGTCCTTCTTGTATTTATGAAAAACGCCATCTTAAATTTGCCGCCAGCAGCAAACCAAAAATAACGTCAGCCAGCTGTCAACCTGAAAAATAAAAGGACTATTTCACTGAACAATGAAAACATATGAATATACGTAAAATAATAGGCAATTAAAATATTTATCATACTTGGTCAGGTTGACTCACACCTGACAATGCAGTCGTATTCAGTAGGGATGGATCGATGCTTAGGGGAGTGACCGGGAAGGATAATGTGTTTTTTTCCTCTCTGAACTCACAGAAGCGTTTCCCAAACGATGTTTGCATTGCGATGATTGCAGAATGTAAATATTCCGAATTTATCATGTCGTGACCTTGTTTGAACTCTCTCAAATTGGGGAAGTGAGACAATGTGCCTTTCTGTAAATCTCTGGCAAGCAACGTCAACTTGCGCTCGAAAGCCAAAACATCCTCCAACATGTGCAGGGCTGTACGTCCTTACCCCGTTGAAGAGCTGTGTTCAGCGTGTTCAGGTGCGCTGTCATGTCTACCATGAAGTGTAGCTTTTCCAGCCACTCTGACTGTTCCAGCTCAGGAAAGTTGAGCCCTTTGCTGCCCAGGAAAGTTTTCACTTCTTCCAGACACGCGACAAAGCGTTTCAGCACCTCCCCTCTGGACAGCCAGCGATAAATCACGTTGTAGCGGTGTGCTACACGCAGTCAGTAAACTGCAGTCAAAGATAGCTTTATTCGAACTAAACAGCCTTGCTTTTAAGCCTCCCTCAACCCACCCCCCCGCCCATGGGCGCGGATGCTGCAAAAGACACGTACTCACAAACCCCCGTAGGCTATCTCCCTTAGCCTGAACGCTGGCTAATTGTGAGCCGGTTCGGATGTGTCAGGAAATGGGTCGCCACAACGTCTTATTTAGATTGTACAAGATCACCATAATCTTCAAATTTAGATTTACATTTCAAAAACTAACAAACTAACATAAAATACATTTTAATTAAATACTGACCATGTAGCGGTGTGCTACACACAGCGCTAAAATTACGACACGGAGTCGGTAACTGCAGGCGAAGGAAAAAACTTTATTCAAAATCTTCAGCCTCACTTTTAAGCCTCCCTCAACCTGCCCCCCATGGCGCAGAGGCTCCAAAGCTCTGTGCTCGCAAACCCCCGTAGGCTATCTAATTGTGAGCAGGTTCGGATGTGCCAGGAAAAGGGTCACCACAACCAATTATTTCCCAAAGCAACAGGGAGCCGCAGCACAGACGTAAAAGGGCCACATGTGGCTCCGGAGCCTCGGGTTGCCGACCCCCGCCCTAGGTCAATGGGTCAACTGCTATCTCACCTGTTTCTAAGGATAATTTAAATATCTCTGCTCAGGCCCCAGCAGTTTCTGCTTTTGTCTCCCACAGGGTCCTAGGGAACATCTTGTTAGGCCTGGGGGATTTATCCACCAAAATTTGCCTCAAGACAACTAACACCACCTGCACTGTAACCTCTGTCGGACCCGTGAGCCTGCTGCTGCTTTGCCTCCTGTAGATTCTGTCCATCACCTGAGTTAATACAGATGCAAAAAATCCCTTTAAGATCTCCCCCATCTCTTTGGTTCATACAAGCTGAGGCCCAGTTCGCCCTGTGAGAAATCTCCACCAATAACATTAAATATTTCCATGTGGTAGCATTGCTCAGCAATTCCATGCTTGCAAGACAGGTGAGTCTGCTTGAACACAATAAATATGGATGGCTGAAAACTCACCTTTTACAGACTTTTGGACGATTGGAGTCTGAGCACACCAAACAGTTGCTCTCCTTACTCAGTCTCAGTGATGCTCAGCTGTTAGAGCTAATGGACCACATGCTGTCTCTCCTGGGAAATCACTATCCATGTTTTATTTCTCTTCATGCAGTAAATGCCTGATCAAGTTCACATAACTCTTGCTAATGCATCCGTGAAGGATTACAGGGAGCCTGACAATGGCCGACAGTCTACACTCAGCCAGGCAGCGGAGCACCGTTGCTCCTCCTTTCTCTACCTCAACAAGCCCAGTCAAACAGACCCCCTACATGAGGACGCCTGCGGCTGCAACACAGATGATGTTGGGCCTGTGCTTTTGTCATGCTCATTTTGGTAGGAATGCTAGGATGTGCCAACCACCTTGCAGCTTCAATAGTGCCAGTGCATCAGGACATCGGAAGTCAGTGAACACTGTGGATTCCAGCTGCCAGGGTCGTCTACTGTTCATTGTGGAACACACTTTCAGGGCAATGTTTCCTGTGTGACATGGGTATTCACGTGAGTGTGCTACCACCATCGCCTATTGATGAAAAGGTGAAGAGTGACGAAACCTCACTGGAGGCTGCCAACAGCAAAAGGATCCAGACTTACAGGACATGACGGGTGACACTTTGCTTCTGTGAGCAATGTTACTTTGTACTGGCTAAAGTGGCTAGACTTCTTCTCAGTGCAGATTTCCTGTGTGCCCAGGATTATTAGTTAATCTTAGAAACTGTGGGCTTGTGGATGTCAAGGACTTTGGGTCGTTACCCTGTTCTTCCTGTAAGTTGCCCACAATGACTCTGCTAAGCACTTGCACCACATGTGAGTTTACTCTACTGCTGGGCTATTGTGTGGTCTATAATATAATCTCTTTAATGTGGTCACATTTTTCTTAGTCCTCAGTTTTACCCATAATGCCTCACGAGATGTGCTCTCTAGTCTGCCATGACATTTTCCCTGTAGTCACGACACCCCTCCCCTTTTAATCCCTCCAACTCTGTCACGTCTCAAACAACAGAACACAGGAATATTGAGCTGCCAGTCCTGCCCCTCCTGCAACCAAGAGTCACTAATGGCTACAACATCATGATTCCACACGCTGATCCATGCCCTATGCTCATCCACCTTTTTTCCTACAATGCTCCCTGCAATGGAATATACACAACTCACAACATTAGTCTCACCATGCTCAACCTTTTGATTCCTGACATATATATAGGCTTAACAAAATTTTTCTCCACAACCACTGCACTATCTGTTATGGCACTCTGGTTCCCATCCCCCTACAACTCTAGTTTAACTCACCGCCGCCCCCCACATTCCCCTTACCCTGTGCAGCACTAGTAACCCTTCCCGCTAGAATATCAGACTCCTCCAGTTCAGGTGCAAACTGTCCCTTCTCTACAGCTCCCACCTTCTCTGGAAGAGACCCTGATGTTTCAAAACTCCTTCCTGCACCAACTCCTTAGCCTCAGGCTGAACTGCATGATCTTCTTGTTTCTGGGCTCACTAGCAAGTGTAATGGGTAGCAATCTTTTTTTAAAAACTTTTTTTATTGCATTTTTAAATGGTTACAAAGTATGAAAAAACAATGTATATAACCCTTACCCCCTAACTGCCCTATAGAAAAAAAAAGAAAGAAAGAAAGAAAGAAAGAAAGAAAAAGAAAGAAAGAAAGAAAGAAAGAAAGAAAGAAAGAAAGAAAGAAAGAAAGAAAGAAAGAAAGAAAGAAAGAAAGAAAGAAAGAAAGAAAGAAAAAAAGAATGAATGAATGAATGAATGCCTGGTTGTTTATCTTGAGATCACACCACCAGTTTCACGAGCAGTTATTACCCCTCAACCATCAAGTTCTGGAACCACAGGGGATAACTTCACTCAATTTCACTTGCCTCATCATTGAAATCTTACCACAATCTATGGACTCTTCATCTCACGTGCTTGACATTTATTACTTACTTATTATCATTATTTCTTTTTCTCATTCATATTTGCACAGTTTGTTGTCTTTTGCACATTGATTGTTTGTCCATTCTGTTGGGTGTGGTATTTTATTGATTCTGTTATTGTACTTGGATTTACTGAGCATGTCCACAACAAAATAGGTTGCAGGTTTGTATATGGTGACATATGTACTTTGATGATAAATTTACTTTGAACTGTCCTTTCACTTTGCACCTAACTCTCTGAACTCACTTATCAGGACCTCATTAGGACTGACGTCAACTACGATCTCTGGCTGCTCACACTCCCACTTAGGAATGCTGGGGACTCGATCTGAGCCTGACCCTGGCATGTGGTAGTCAACAAACCATCTGAGAAACTCATCCTTGTCCACAGAACTTCGTTCTGTTCCCCTAACAAACAGAACCTCCTTGTTTCCCTAATCAACGAATGCACTATCATAACAGCTCACTCACCTCTGGTCCTCCCTTCCCTTCTGAACTACACAGCCAGAACAACACGTACGAACAAGCTGGATGAACTCAGCAGGTTGGGCAGCATCTGTTGAAAGGAGCTGTCAACGTTTCGGGCCGAGACCCTTCTTCAGTCCTGACGAAGGGTCTTGGCCCGAAACGTTGACAGCTCCTGACGAAGGATCTCGGCCCTAAACGTTGACTGCTTTCAATGGATGCTGCCTGACCTGCTGAGTTCATCCAGCTTGTTTGTATGTGTTGATTTGACCACAGCATCTGCAGTGTACTTTGTGTTTACACAGCCAGGAACCTGCTCGCTGCAGCTTCAACCTGGTAGTTCAACCAACAGTATCCAAAGTAGTATATTTGTTATTGAGGGGTGCGGCCACAGAGATAGTCTGCATTGGCTGCCTATTCCCTTTCCCTTTCCCTCTCCTGACAGTCTCCCAGGGACCCGTCTCCTGCCACTTTGGAGTGACTACCTTCCTGTAGCTCCTATCCATCAGATCCTCTTTCTCCTTCTGAGCTGAAGATCATCGAGCTGCAGCTCCAGTTCCCTAACATGATCTCTAAGGAGCTGGTGTAGATGTGCAGATTGGAGGTCTCGCAAAGTTCCCACATTTCACATACCACCAGGTCTGGATCATTCTCAGTGAACTAGCTGTCTACTAACAGAAAACAATACTACTGGAAACATACTTAGACCCTGTGACTATGCTTGTCCAAGTCTATTAAGCCAAAGTCAGACTACTCTAACACTACCCTACTCCCACCGTGGCTGCTCCGACAATGGCTGCTCTGCTTACACCTCATTTCTTTTTATTGGCTCAAACGATGATTCACTTCTGCCTGGACTTGTGTTTTTCATATCGATCCTGCCCTGCAAGGTGTCACTCTTGTCACTCACTGCATCGAACAATGACTCACTCCTAATGAGACATGCAGGTTTCAAATAGCTCCCACCCTAAATGCCATGCTCTGCTGTCATCAAGAACTATTTCTTTTTGCATTCCTTTACTCTAAAAAACAGAAAGCTTTAGTCTGTTCCTGGCCTGCCTCTGGCAGTTTATAACAACTAAAATATGTTTACACCTAAAATGACAAACAACAATCCCAGAACCTGGTCTCTGTCCCAAACTGTGAAAATTTTAATAATAAACACAAGAGAGTCTGCAGATGCTGGAACACATTCTGGCTTCTGCCCCTTTCCTTTCCAGTCCTGATGAAGCATTTCAGCCTAAACCATTGCCTGTTTGCTCCCCTCCATAGAAGTTGGTCACTTGTTGAGTTCTTCCGGCATTTTATGTGTGTTGCAAAAAGCTTGAACAACCGGCTCTGAAGGGTGTGCCTTTAAGGCTGACACCATCAGCATCCTGATGAGTCAAATGGCCTTGCCCAGGCACCCCATTGTGTCACATGGGGTGGACTGACAAAGGCAACTGAAAGGTGGGCAGCGTTGGCAGAGCTTTGGCTAGCAACCTTTCCCCAGCCCTTTCCTTTCTAGGCTATTATTATAAACAGCTACTCTGCAAATTTAATTCACTTGGATGCTCCGAGAATGTGATAAGGTAATTGTGACTATTTGTTTTTGGTCTACCATCACTCCAGGAATTGGCTGTGTCCAGGACAGAGAAGTGGGAAGGAAAAATAATTGTGAGCACTATTCACCCTGCAAACTGCCTTTTTCAAAATCTCTCTTCTAGAAAGAGTTCCAGGGCAATTAGAACAACAACTTCACCCCATCTTAAAAGTTTCTACCCCCAGGTAGTTAACCGGATCAACCATTCTAGTTAGACCACCCCCTCGATCTATCACCCCCCCCCCCCCGCCCATCACTGCACTGTAAACACCGTTAAACCACTTTTAATAATGGGTAATCCATGCTGGTATTGACTGGATCTCTAAATAAAATAAAATATCAAATAATTGTTGAATGCTGTTAATTTTTGTTACATGTTGCACCAACACACCATAGCAAATTCCTAATTCATGTTAACGTATCTGGTGAATAAAGTTGATCTTTGACCCTTGGCAGGCAGTTGGATTTCTGCTCAGCTCCTTACCCATGAGTTTCAGAAATCCAAACTCTCATACCATCCTGCAATGCCATTCTTGCCAGCCTGAGTCCTCTGCAGCTTCAAGCCATGTGTGCTCCCTGCCTCAATTCTGAATTCTGGAACCTGTCAGCAATTTCTTTCTCAACTCCTCTCGAAAGACCATTGACGTGTTTGACCCTCTAAGTACACTCAGTGGCCACTTTATTAGGTACACCCGTACACCTGCTCATAGATGCAAATATCTAATCAGCCAATCACGTGGCACCAACTCAATGCATAAAAGCATGCTGACAAGGTCAAGAGGTTCAGTTGTTGTTCAGACCAAACATCAGAATGTGGAAATAATGTAATCTAAATGACTTCGACTGTGGAATGATTGTTGGTGCCTGACAGGGAGGTTTGAGTATCTCAGAAACTGTTGATCTCTTAGGATTTCACACACAACAGTCTCTAGTGTTTACAGACAATGGTGTGAAAAACAAAAAAAAATCCAGTGAGCAGCAGTTCTTTGGGCAAAAATGCCTTATTAATGAGGGAGGTCAGAGAAGCATGGGCAGACTGGTTTAAGCTGACAGGAAAGTGATTGTTCTGCAAGTAAACATACATTACAACAGAGGTGCACCGAAGAGCAACTCTGAAAGCACAACAGGTCAAATCTTGAAGTGGATGGGCTACAGCAGCAGAAGACCATGAACATACACTCAGTGGCCACTTTAGCGATAAATGAGTTGCCCAATAAAGTGGGCACTGTGTGTGTGCCTGCAGTTGGATTTATGGACAATGCACATACTGATTTTCATTTATAAGCATTATATTTTAAGTTAAAGTGATGTAAGCAATAAAACTATAAATCAGTTTTGGCTGGAATCATACATTTGCAATGGGTTTTGTCTGTTCTATATTTAATATAGAATTGTTTATTTATATTCTATTTTTAATTCTGCCCTTATGTTATTTACACAATCTCCAGAAACCATTAATAACCGCACTTGTTTGCTCAATAAATACCAAGTGACTTCTCAGACTGTGTTAGTCTCTGTCTCGTCACATGGGGGGAAAGAAATCGTTCGTATATCCTGGCTAGGTGAAGGATGTTTGACTCAGGTTGAATTCAAATTTAAGTAGGATTCCAGTGAGTTTGTTTTGGCAGGTTGGACCAGACCCAGAACAGGTCTATAGGATGCTGTGATGTCATCAAACAGGCTCGGCTTCATATTCACTTCAACATAAACATATTTAGAGGTGTTATGTGATGTTAATGATCCCAGCTGGTACCCCATTAACTTCAGGAATCACTAAAAAGTTTACTTTTTAAATTTTCCTGCAGGAGAATTAGCAACCTTATAAACCATATTTTCCTTTTTTTTTAAAAAAAGAGGTAAATTTGGCCCTCTGATTTAGAAAGACTAAATTGTCAATTTTTTCTGTGCTTCTTGGTTCCAAAATAGTAATGTCAAAAAGCAGATATTCAAAATTTCCCTTTGTTCCTCTGGCTTCCTATCAACAATATTTAATATAAATTCTCTAAATCCCTTCGTGGACTCCCCTCAGCTCTGGCTCTTCACACCTTGTGCTCTTCACTTTGACCTTATTGTCATCATGTTATTACTTGAAGGAAAAACATCTTCAGCCATAAGGAATTTGCAGTTATTAGTTCTCTTCCAAAACATCATGGGAGATTAAATGAATACCCACCAAAATGCAAGTAGCTGCCAACTTTGTGCTGCCTACTTGACTGCTGTGTGCAGACAGGGTCTTGCATGTGTTTCATTGGAAACACACCACAGGAAGGGGGTCAAAATAATGAGCATAGTTTAGAGCCAGCCTGCAATAGTTCAGTGCAGCTTGTGTCTTTTGAAAGTGGAGGTGTATTGTTACTGCAAGTGGTGAAAATGTAAATTGGGCTGTGATTCTTTGGGCATTGATGCCAAACATAAGACTGTGGGTCCCAAGACTTTTCAATGTTGTTCTGCAGGCATTTGTGAAAATTGTAGAAAGGATATTTCTACCCTTCATCCCTTGTCTTTTAGCGCTTGCCTTTTCTGGCAGATTATCAATCGGTGTTTGCTCTGCTCATTCACATAGCTTTGCTGTGTTCCAGATTGAATGCCCATTAGTTTTAATGTACCCAGGTATGGGAACCCTTCAATATCAGCCTCACCACTTCCTTTGTAGCTTAGCAATTGAAAAAAATCCTTGAAACAAAGAGCATGTCTTTTCTTGGTGGTAGCAATCAATCAATCAATCAATCAGTTTTTAACCAGAATATAGTTGATATATTAATTGTCAGATGATTTGACTTTGTTTAACTCTAAGAATACAGGGACAATAGAATATTACATTTAGTTTTTCACCCTATTGTCATTTTCCTATACCAATCAGATGCCCCTTCATTCAAAGTTCAATGTTTAAAATAAATTTATTATCAATCTGCAGATATGTCACCATATACACCCCTGAGAATCATTTTCTTAGCATGTATTCATAGTAGAACAGAGAAATTCAAAAGAATCAGTGAAAATCTACACACAAAAAAGTCTGACAAGCCACTAATGTGCAAAAGAAGACAAACTGTAAATACAAATAAGTAACTATACTGAAGAGGTCTTGAAAGTGAGATGAGTGAAGCTATCCATGCTGCTTCAGGAGTCTGATGGTGCAAGGGTAGTAGTGTTCCTGAAAACCGTTCCCCTAATATGTAAAATAATCTATTGGCCTAGATTGTCCCCATCAATACTCAAAATAATTGCTTTGTGTTTCAATAAAAACACCACCCATTCTTCCAGACACAGAAGATATCTTGTCTGCTTAATCACTCCTCTTAGGACCGTACTTCAGGATTCAGTCTGGTGAAAATTTATTGCACTTCCTCAATCCAAAATATTTTCTCCCTCAGATAGGTAAATTACCTCGGTACATTATATTACAGGTGAAGTCCCTGCACCTGTACTACTTATCGACTTCAATATTTGCATCATAAATCAACATACACTCTGTGGCCACTTTATTAGGTACACCTGTACACCTGCTCGCTAACACAAATATCCAATCAGCCAATCATGTCGCAGCAACTCAATGCATAAAAGCATGCAGACATGGTCAAGAGGTTCAGACCAAACATCAGAATGGGGAAGAAATGTGATCTAAGTGACCCTGACCACAGAACGATTGCTGGTCCCAGACGGGGCGGTTTGAGTTTCTCAGAAACTGCTGATCTCTGGGTTTTTCACACACAACAGTTTCTGGAACAGGGATTCCCAAGCTGGGGTCTACGGACCCCTCTGTTAATGTGAAGGCTCCATGGCATGAAAAATAACATTGGGAATTCCTGCTCTAGAGTTTACAGAGAATGGTGTGAAAAAGAAACATCCAATAAGCAGCAGTTGTGTTGTTAATGAGAGGGAGTGAGAGGAGAACGGCCAGACTGACTCAAGCCTACAGGAAGGTGACTGTAACTCAAATAACCTGGTGTAACAGCTTGTGCACAGAAGAGCATCCTTGAATGCACAACACACCAAACCTTGAAGTGGATGGGCAACAACAGCAGAAAACAATGAGCATAGACTCAGTGGCCACAGGAGATAATTAATAAAGTGGCCACTTAATGATCCTTTATCAAAACTGGTAATGCTTTGGTACCAAGGGTGTGTGTTTTTTTGACAACATAAGAAGATAAAATTTGTGTTAGTATCTGAACTGGAAAAGCAGATGAAGAAGCCCACCACCCAACTGTATAATTAAGCACATGGTACCATTAGTTTTCAGTGAATCCTGTTGTTATGAATGCTGTGAGCAGAGGGAGAACATCTCTTGCAAATGGTTCTCAAGCCCTAGAGGCACACAATAGGAAGACAAAGAAATTTATAGTGCATAGGAGAAAAGAATCCAAATGCAAAATGCATCTTGCTAAAGATTAACTTAACATATGGAGTTCTGTGCAAAATTATATCAGTGAAAATATTCCCATTTCATTGATCACAGTATATAAGCACACTTACAAACATGCAAAACAAAGGAGGCTGCTAATTCGAACTCCAACCTTCTACATCCTAACTTTGCATATCGTGATCACACTTCACATTCAGTATGTGAAGAAATGAAGTTGCAAGATGTTCTCCTCCAAACCAGGAGAGATGTTGGGATGTCTTGTGTCTCTACTGCTCTTTTAGAATTATATGTTATGTCCATAGCCCCCTCCTTTGTGAGAATCGCAAGATCACTTGTTGGGTTGGGAAAAGAGACGTGCAGGCTCTCTTGTTTCTCCGGCGATGTAAAACTACGGGACATGGCCATTGTCTCTTGGAGACAGATTTGTGGATTGAGATGCTCTGCTACGTGAATGCCCTCGGGCAAAGTGGGCTGGTTGAGGGAGAGATTGCATCACCCCCAACCTGATTGACATCTACGACCCTGCGAGTCAGAATAAAAGAGGGGCTGTAGGAACAACCCCTCAGACGCACCAGAAGAAACGTTAAATGACCACGTAACCGCAGATGGTCATCAGAAACCAAGCCACGTGCGTTCAATTCCGTGGCTGGAATTGGTGGCTGAAAGCACGGAAAACTGCCTTTTAGCTAACAACGGGGAAACCCGCTCCCCTGACTCAACGGATTGGCATCATAAAAGACTTGGGCAAGTTTAAATGCCTCCGTCTCTTAAACCCAAAACGCTGCAGCCTGAACAAGCTAATGACTTTTATATTTCCATTGGACAATACATTATTCCCTAGACAATGACAGAGTTACGTTTTATTGGTTATGATCATACCTGCGCTTTAGATTTAGTATTGACGACGTATATTATCTGTATGTTTACATTAATCTTATTTTTGTGCCCCTTTATCAATAAATACTTTAAAAAATAGTACCATCAGGCTTCAATGGACCTCTCTATCTTTGCTGGTAAGTGATCCAGTTACGGGAATTTTAACATATAGAACACTACAGCAGAACCAGGCCCCTTGGCCCTTCTAGTCTGTACTGAACCATAATCTCCAAGTCTTATCAACATGCACCTGGACCACATCCCTCCATACCCTTCCCATCTATTTACCATTTCAAATTTCCCTTAGATGCTGAAATCGAACCCTTATCCAGCACTTGCGCTGGCAGGTCATTCCACACTCTCATCACCCTCTGAGTGAAGACGTTTTCCTCATGTTTCCTTTAAACATTTCAACTTTCACCCTTAACCCATGATCTCTAGTTGTAGCCTCACCCAACCTCAGTGGAAGAAGTTTGCTTGTATTTAACCGCCCTACAACCCTCATAATTTTGTATGCCTCTATCAAATCTCTGCTGAATTACCTATGTCCCAGGGAATGAAGTCCTAACCTATTCAACCTTTCCCTATAGCTTAGGTCCTTGAGTCCTCGCAACATCAGTGTCAATTGTCTCTGTATTCTTTCAGCCTTTCCTGTGGAGTAGCATCTTTTAAAGAATACATTTTGTTTGTATGGTTCTGTTTGCAGACATACTGTAACACGCTTGAAGGAAATAAACTTCCCAAAACTCAAAAGACAGGCTGCGTATCTTCTCTCTGTTAAAACATACCATCATCCTTCTCCCAAAACTACGTTCACCAGATTGCTGTTGGAACGGTGATCTTTTCTCTCCTCCTAACTTACAAGACTGAGAGGGGCTTTTATTCAAAATACTTTTGATGCTTGATGGGATGATGCTGATCCATTAGGAATAAACAAAAAGTCTTCAATCATAAATTAAAAACTCCTTAAATGAGATGGGCAGCAATAAAGTGAATGTGTATCTTCTGCCGTGTTCCAGTATTAGGTGCCCTACCTTAGGTTCCATGTGTTTCGCTGTGTTTTGTAGTTGACCATCAGCCACGTTTGATACTGGCTGTCTGTCCATTGAGGAGTATATAACTTGCCAAACATCTCAAGAGCTTATCAGAGAGCTATAGAGAAATGCAGCACAGAAACAGGCCCTTTGACCCATCTAGTCCATGCCAAAACCGTTATCAATGATCCAAAGCACCTGAACGATGACTGCTTTAAAGGGAATAATCTGCTTTATACGAAAGTTAAAACTGCATTCATTGATCAGGATACAGTACTGTGCAAAAATCTCAGGCACCCTAGATTGTTCTGTATGTTTTCAGATGATCTCAACATCACCAAAGCTGTCTGGGACTACCTGGAGAGACAGAAGCAAACGAGACATCCAAAGTCTGCAGAAGAACTGTGACCAGTTCTCCAAGACGTTTGGAGCATCCTACCAGCTGATTTTCATATAAAACTGCATGACAGTGTACCTAAGAGAATTAATGCAGTTTTAAAGGCGAAGGGTGGCCACACCAAATATTGACTTGGTTTACTTTTGTTACTGTTTACTGCTCTTTATGATTTTTTTTGGTATTTAGAAATTTGCTTTACAGAATTTTATTTATATGTGCCTAAGATCTTTGCGCAATGCTGTATTTGCTCTGAATATTTCACACAGTGGCTTCAAATTGCAACTGTTAAGAGCGGCACAGTAATGTAGCAGTTAAAATCACAAGGCAATGGAGGAGATTTAGGCCTTTTGACCCATCGACTCTGCTCCATCATTCCATCGTGACTGATTTATTATTCCTCTCAACTCTACTCTCCTTCCTTCTCCCTGTATTCTTTGACACCCTGACTAATCACGAACCTATCAACCTCAGCTTTAAATATATCCAATGACTTGGTTTCCACAACTACCTGTGGCAATGAATTCCACAGATTCACCAGTTCTGGCTAAAGAAATTCCTCCTCATCTCTGTTCTAAAGGGACACCCCTTTGATGTAATTCTTTACAGTACCATTTGTAAGATCGGGGTCCAATCCTGAGCTTGCATGTTCTCCCCATGGCCATATGGGTTTCCTATGGGAGCGCCGGCCTTCTCCCACTTTCTGAAGATGTACCCGTCAGGGTAGGTGAGATGTGGGACTGTACGTTGGTGCTGGAAGCAGGCAGCCCCCAGCACATATTTGGATTTTATGGGTTGTTGACAGAGAACAACATATTTTACTGTACGTTTAGATGTTTTGAGGTACATGTAACACATAAAACTAATCTTTAATCTTTAAGCATGGCTTGGTTTTCATCAATCAGAGTACAGGAAGGGGAGCCACTCCTTTCCCCTCTCCAATATTTATTAATATCATTGACTGGGCTCCATATAAATATTTTGCTGCATAATACCTTGGTTAACCAAATCAACCATTTTCAATTCCATAATTCATGTAACCAAAGAATCTTCCTTTTATTTCAAAGAACAGAGGCATATTTTATTAGTTTTGAATGGAAACAACTTGGCTTCCCCTCAAAAAGACCGAGAGAGAGTGGGCATGGAGAGGATATTTCCTATAGTGGTGAAGTTTAAGACTACTGGACATTGCCTTAGAAAGCATAAGGTGGGATTTCTTCAGACAGAGGGTGGAGAATCTGTGGAAATTGTAATCCATGCATCTATTCCTTTTAGAGCAATGACACCCCCCCACAGTACGTATTGTACACAGACACAACAAATTGGTGACAACTATGAATCTGAATGCCAGAAAATATCACCAACAGTTATGGGAATAAACAGAGAGAGTTAAGCAGCACGAAAAAGCCGTCACAGACACTAAAAAGGAAAATGAGAGTAACAGTGAAAGATTGACTGAATATCAATAGAAAATAATGTGACTTCAGTTGAGGAAGTTGATAAAATTGATATATGCTAATGAAGGCTGGGAGTCGTATATCGAGAGGATGGAATGCGAACTACATGGAGGAGGAAAAGAAAGACCCTGCACTTCTTAGCTTAATGGGCCAAGAACTTACAGTTTCTTACACTGAAACCCTGAAAACCCAGCAAGCAAGACTTTCAATGAAATTGTTACAACTTTACAGCCCTAAACCACTGGTAACAGCTGAGAGAATTAGATTTTACAAAAGGAGCCAGTCAAAAGATGAAAGAATTTCTGAATACGTAGCCGAACTGTGGAAATTCTCCCAGTACTGTGACTTTGGAGATGGTCTACAGAAAAAGAGATTAGAATGTGAAATGTACAAAATGTCCCTGAATGGTGCAAAAAGACAAAACTGTTATAAATGTGGGAAATCCTCCCATGATGCAAATAACAAGAGTTATATACAAGGCCACATTAAGGGATTGTGCAAGGCAGGCAAAAAGCACAACTGAGTGAAAAGCCTCAAACACTTGAGTGAATAAACAGAATCAGACAATGATGAGACTGACAAAGGTGAACTGTCATGCAGAGAACTGCAGAATATCACTGTGGTAAACCATGTATATCTGTCTGGACATGCCCCTCTGCTGACTGCTCCTGTGGCTCCTCCCACAGACCCCCGGATAAAGGTGATTGTGTCTCTGCTCCTCCCACAGTCATCCAGCATGGACGTGCTCCATTTTACTACTAATAAAAGCCTTTCAGTATTTACTCTACTTCCAGTCTTTTGGAGTTATTGATAGTGCATCAATTTTATTAGCAGTAATTTTAAAGCATGGAGAGCGTTTGAGACCCAACAAATTGGACATCGACCCACAAACATCTGAGGCTGGCAATGCTTTCAAACTCTGGCTAGCCTGCTTCGAATCATACCTGGAGGAGATTGAAGTGACCGAGTCCACCACGAAGAGCAGAGTTCTCCTCTCCAGGGTCAGTCCATGGGTCTACTCGATGATTAGAGACCAGCCGAGTTACGATGGTGTGATGAGTGCCCTCAGAAGACAGTACCTGCGGCCGGTAAATACTGTCTATGCACGACATCGCTTAGCGACATGGCGGCAGCAGTGTGAAGGAGAGTCAAGCGCTGAGTTTGTCCGGGCTCTACAGACACTCGTGCGGGCCTGTGATTGCTGGGGTCTGATGGCCAAACAGCATGCAGAGCTCCTAGTAAGAGATGCCTTTGTCACAGGGATCAGGTCAGTGTACTTGCGCCAGCGGCTGCTAGAACGCGCCGATCTTACCTTACATTCGGCGATTGAGTTGGCCAACATGCTGGAGGCTGCTCGGCACAACTCTGATGCTCTCCAGACACGCAATCTCCTGACGGCCTCATGGATGCCGCAGACCCCACAACCCGCCAGTGAATCGACCATGGTTGCTGCCAGTCGCGAGTCAGTGAAGTGTTACTTCTGCGGACTCGAGAAGCACCCCTGAAAACGCTGCCTGGCCGGAGAAGCGACCTGCTCCATCTACGAAAACAAGGGCCACTTTGCCAAGGCCTGCAAGTCCAAACCGCGAGCGGGATCGAGCAGTGCCGCGTGCGAGGCATGGGAGCAGCTATCTTGGCCGGCACCTCCTTGCACGCACTGCCTACAACCCATGGGTGCTTACTGGGCACCCCACTGTGCCGGACCAAGACAGCGATTCAACTCTGGTCTCCGTGACCCTCGACCAAAGCGCCCCCCACCAGCTCGCAAGGTCAATGATGGACATCCTGGTGGAGGGGCGCAGGACTAGCTGCCTGTTTGACACGGGTAGCACAGAGAGTTTTATCCACCCGGACATGGTCCAACACTACAGACTTGTGACATGGCTGGGAAGCCAAAGGGTTGCCATGGCTTCTGGGTCGCATACAACAGACATCGGGGGGGGGGGGGGTGCGGTTTGTGTAGCGACATTAGTGATGCAGGGCACAGAATACTGAGACTTTACATTACTGGTCATGCCTCAACTGTGTGCCCCTGTGCTATTGGGGCTCAACTTCCAGAGCCACCTGAAAAGCATGACAATGGAGTATGACGGGCCCCTCCCACCAATCATTGTCAGAAATCCTCAGTTCCGTGGGAATTCTTCACATGCCCCGCTACTGACCACCCCCACACACTGACCTGCATATCCCACACAACACCATGCCAACAGCCGCACTATGGACACCACTTGCGGCCTCTCCACCCTCAAGATCTCTCCTCCACTGCTGTTCGCCAAACTGACCCCTGACTGTAAACCTGTGGCAACTAAAAGCAGGAGGTACAGCGCGGGGGACCATGCAGAGAACTGCAGAATATCACTGAAGCAGATTGCAAAATCTGGATCACAATAGATATGTCAGGTGTATAAACTGAAAATGGAGTTGGATACAGGGTCAACTTTGTTCATAATTCCAAAGGCTGAGTACAACAGTCTGTTTTCTAAGATACCATTAAAGAAGCCCTCAGTGATGCTAAAGACTTACAAAAGTGAGAAGTGTCTTCCTAAGGCAAACCAAAATTAAATCTGATGTATGGAGACCAAAACAACAGTTAAAACTTTATGTGTTGAAAAGTGGAGAGCCATCAATTTTCGGACGTGAATGGTTGAGAAAAATCTAACTTGACTGGCCCTCAATCAAAGCTCTCAGTGTGACATTAACAGGCAACTGCAGTCCAAATGGTAGCACTAACCAGAGACTGGCGCAGCTACTTGATGCTAATAGGAAAGTGTTTGAGAAGGGGATTGGTAAACTCAAAGGCATGAAGGCCAGAATTGAACTGGATGAAACAGCAACACCAAGATTCCGTAATGAGTGTCCAGTGCCTTACGTATGTACAACATCCTAAAGTGGATGCTGAACTGCAGAGCTTGGAGGCATCTGAAATTCTCTGCAAGGTTGAGTGCAGTGATTGGGCAATGCCTATTGTCCTGGTGATCAAGAAAGGGAAGGCTAGAGCTGTTTGCATATGTGAGGATTTCAAATTGAGAATCAGGCCAGTGCTGTGTACTGTGCAGTGTCCCCTGACACAAGTAGAAGACTGTTTTACATTTTTGCATCCTTGGAAGGCAAGGAGAGGTTTTCAAAGATTGACTTGTCACAAACCTCTCTGAAAATGGAGATTGAGGAGTCAAGCAGGAAGTTCTTCAAGAATGAAATCTCATATTGTGGACATGTCATTGACAAGTATGGCTTACATAAATCAAAAGAGAAGACTGAAGCAGTGATACAGGCACCCAAACCTGAAACTGTGTCACAGTTCAGGTCATACTTGGGCCTCATAAACTACTACCACCTGTTTCTCCCAAACATTGCTACGGTGCTGTACCATTGAATGCACTGTTACAGATAGGAGCAAAGTGGAACTGGTCAGAAAGAAGTGAAAAAGCATTTAAGGAAATAAATAACTAATAACTGCCCACCCATTATGACCCATCTATGCCCATCAGACTGGTATGTAATGCATCCCCTTATGGCATTAGAGTCATTTTGACAAGCATTATGAAAGATGGATCTGAACACTAAATTACGTTTGCTTCAAGATCACTGATGAGCACAGAATATAACTATGCAGATCAACAGAGAGGACCTTAGTCTAGTATGGGGAATAAAGAAGTTCCACCACTACCTCTACAGACAAAGGTTTATGCTATTGATAGATCACCAGACCCTTGTGTCCTTCTTCAATCTCAGGAAGGGAATTCCAGTGATGATTGCTACCCAGTTACAAGATTGGGCACTATTCCTAGGAGTCCACTGTTATGATATTGAGTTCAAGAGTACCAGACAACACAACAATGCTAATGGCTTGTCACATTTTCCAGTATTGGCAACTGAAGAAGAAAAATCTTCATACAGTGACCCAATAGAAATGTTTCACACCATTGGTGGACTAGTTGCTAATAGCAAATTCCAAAATAAAAAAGGAAACAGGGAATAACCTGACATTGTCAAATGGCAATGAAACCACCATGCAAGGATGGGCAGCTCATGGTAATCCTATGTTTCTGGAGTTCTCAGCGAGATGAGACCAACTGTCTGTCTGTTAAAGAACCCTGATGTGTGGATCTCGTATTGTGGCTCCCTCTAAACTGCACACCAGAGTGTTAGAAAATCTGCATGAAGAACGTCTGGGTACAGTCAAGGTGTAGAGTCTCACCTGGAGCTATGTGTGCTGATTGGGAATAGATGAACAGATTGAAGACTTGGCCTAAAGCTGTTCGGGATGCCAAAAAGTTCAAAATACACTCCCACAGGCACCATTACACCCGTGGGATTGTTGTTGTCACCCTGACAATGAGTATATATTGACTTTGCTTGGACATTCATGGACTCCATGTTTCTGATTGCTTATTCAAATTGGCTGGAGATTACACTGTTGGGCAGAAGAAACTTCAGTCTAATCAAGGATAGGGGTAGCAAACCAATTCTCTTTGATCCCTCCCCCCTCCATTTTGTGGACTCTGAACTGATTCTTGACTCTGGGATAATCTAGTCAGAGCAACTGTATGTGGACACAGGAAGCTTCAGGGAATGACCTGCTAAGCCTGAGACCATTCTCAAACTATTTGTAGCTATTTGTTATGTAAAGGACGTGGACTCTAAACTGATTCTTGACTCTGGGACAAACTAATCAGAGGAATAAACCTGAGACCATTCTCAGAGGAGTAGCTACTTATTACTTAAAAAGCCAGACCTGCCAAAGAAGCAATCTGGAATCTTGTTAAATGCTGGCTACGTCCACACTACGCCAGATAAATCTACAACCGAAGCTTTTTCTCTTCGTTTTTACCCTTCGTCCACACTAAAACAGTGCTTTTGTCCCCCGAAACAGGAGCTTTTCAGAAACGCTTTCCAGAGTGTGTATTTTTGAAAACTCTGATTCGGCAGATCAGTGTGGACGGGGTAACCGGAGAAATCTGAAAACGCAGCACGCTGTTTCATTGTTTTCCTGAACGCAACCAAACAATTTCAGAACAGACGGCAACGAGACTGAAACCAGAAGAGTTAGAAATATACTTACCAAATACTTTGACCCATAACTTACTGAATAAATAAGTATACTGTACTCACTTTGCCCTGTTTTCTGTCTTTGCTTGTATGAAGGTGGTTTACCTATTTATGCAAGTACTTCTCTGACAATAGATGTGTAACAGCCTAATGTAACATTGTATGGAAATACAAGATAATACTGATGCAGACATGTTTTACACATTTAACAAGGTACTTTATTAATGCAACAGAGTTAGTTAGTTTTTCAATGTTCGTCGTCAGCCGGGTCATACAGTCCGTGAACTCCCTGTCAGTTGCCTCCATACACTTCAGTATTTGTTTTTTTTGACTTTTAAGTTCTCCTGTGTGAGAGCCAACAGCTGCCTGTTGTTTAAGTTTTTCTACTCTGTAGCTACACAAACGTGCACTTTCACAGTGAGATTCGACACCAAACACATCGCTTGTTTTTGGTAGATGTGTCCTGTGCATGTGCAGTAGGAGGAGATTCACCGAAATCTCTGTTTCAATGTGGACAGAGATATTTTCAAAAATGCATAGTGTGGATGCCTATTGTTTTTACGTGAAATCAGTGTTTTCAAAATTATCCAATTTAGTGTGGATGTAGCCTCTGTCTAGGTTGCCTCATTTAACTGGTTTGGACCAGTCAGTGTAAAGACACAAATACACAAGGTTGGGATGGGCAGAACTATAAAACAAAGTTGGTTGTAACCCTGTACAATGGCCAGTAAGAAGGTGTCCCAGGTCGGTCAGGTGACCTTGAGTCAATGTGATGGAGATCCACCAGTTCAATTGATGAGGAATTGATGAGGAACAGTGTAAGACCCAGGAGCTCCAAATGCACAGGGGCGATAATTCTCCAGCAGCCAGAGACCAACCGTCGCGGATAAGGAGGACCCCATGGACACGTGGTAGTCAGGACCATGAGGAACGCCTGTACAATGTAGTCTCCTTTCCTGGGTAATACCCTTTCTCTTCATTGACTGTTCAAGGAGTGTCAGCGGTTCTAGTAGGGAGCACATTGGTAGGCAAGAGTGTGAACCCATGTGCTTTTTAGTTAAAATAATAAAAGTTACTTGTCAGTAACTGCAGATTCTCTGTGCCTCACTGATCATTACTACAAAAAATAATTCTTGTAATAGTACCAATGAAGTCAAACGTCTCAGCAAGACTGTCTCCTTTCTGAGGACTATCTTCACCAGAAATGGTTTATCAGAATAAATTGTGAGTGACAATGGACCATAATACACATCAGATGAATTCTGGTTGTTCATGAAGAAAAATGGCATCAGACGTTTCAAGTCAGCTTCTCAAAGGTTTATCTAAACCTTCCAGAAATCCATTAACGTGATGGACAAGGAGAATATTACTCTACAGCACAAGGTGGACAACTTCTTTTTGTGTATCAGAACTCTGTTCATCTGATGACAAATCAAACACCTGCAATGCTGTTCAAGAACAATAATTTGAGATCTTGCATAGACCTCCTGAAACCAGATCTATGGAAGAAAGTGCACAATAAACAGTTCAGCCAGTTGCCAAGTGAGGCAGCAAGGAGTTTTGAGATTGGACAGGAAGTCCTAGTGTGTGATTACCAAGAAGACAAGTGGACACCCTGCAGGTTAGCTACAAGAATTGGACCACTGTACACAGTGTATGTTGAGGATCAGACATGGAGACATGCAGACCAGATACTGGATGCTCAACCAAAAAACACACCTGAGTCGACTGCATCCAACAAGACTGAACCTTTAGAACTGTAAAGTTAGTTATGGACTGTTATTGTGAAAGCATGTTTATTTGGAATATGGGTTCATTTTGTGAAACAGTTCACTAGTTTCATAAATTGTGATGTGGTTGGATGAGTATGGATTTTAATCTTTGAAGATTTTGCTGACACCCTTGAGTTCATTCTGCAAAGAAGACTGAGCCTTGTTGTTAGCAAGCAGGTGATAGAACACTATAGCTCAAGAACATGCCCTTCAGCCCACGATGATTATTACTAGTTCCAGGCCACTGTAAAGTTGGATTGAGATTGAGGAGCGTCACCAATCTTGGGGTTGTGGTGGGCCTTAGTTGCTAAAGGTGGGAGCAGACTATTTTTTTTGAAGTTTCCCTGGGTAAGCATTTGTGCAGTCTGCAAATCAACAAAGGAAAATGTAAAAATCAAAGTTCAAAGAAAATTAATTAGCAAAGTATGTATAAAGTGTATGTCACAACATACTATTCTGAGATTCATTTTCTTGCAGGCATTCACAGTAGAACAAGAAATATAATTCAATATAATATAATATAATTCAATCAATGGAAAACTACTCGGTAAGGACTGACAAGCAACCAGGACAAACTGTGCAAGTACAAAAAAAAACAAATATTTGATCAGCTATTCTGGATTCAGTTTTGTGCAATGAACTGAAATTGATTAGGGAGCTTAAGGTAAAGGAACCCCTAGGAGATAGTGATCATAATATCAAACCCCACCAATTGCTGCCTCTTCTCTTCCTCCGAGCCTGGGCACTCTTCTAACATCAAAGAGGTATGCTCGATCCAGGTCTCATAGTCCACCTCCCCGTCCGGAGTAGGCTTGGCTCCGGAGAACACCCCCAGCTTCAGCCGTGGCCTCTCGGCCACTCCCACCAGGGAATTAAGTGCGGCTGCCAGCTCCGAGGCTTCCACCCTACCTGGGGGGTGGGGCCTAGTCATGCCTCCCTCCTCCAACCTCCCTTACTAGTGACGGGCACCTCTCTGGGGGCCACCTCTAGCTCTAGCTCCTCTTCCGGTGTCTCGTCATCCTCATCCTCGGAGAGGGTGTGGAGCCCCCACGGCCCTGCCTCCCCTGGAACACTGACCGTCGCTGGCAGTTCCAACGTCCTGACGTCAGCACTCGTATGAACCAACACCCAACTAGACTCTACCTCTTTACCACACCGTCTAGCTACCAATTCTACCTGCCCAGTACCTTTTACCAAACTTAACCCCCGCACTAACACATCTCCCGAAACTCAAAAATCCACTCCGCTCACTATACAGGCATACTGCACTGGTACATCTTCCAACTCGCAGCAGCTAACAATCTTATCTCTGTCCATCTCCGCTCTGCCGCCTGCGCGACTCCACAGCCCCTGACAATCCAATCCCGGGATGAGCCCCCACAAATGTAACATTTACCCAACAGGCTGGTATATGTCTAGGGGAAAAGGAGATCCAGCCACTCACCAACCCCACCTCCCGTACACGCAGGTGCTGTGAGAATCAAGTTTATACCGCATGTACACACACCATATCAAACTCACACCAGATGTCGTTATGGAATACACTTTAAAGATTTTACTAAAACTAAAAGAGTACTATGCAATACAGTATATATGAAGGAAAAGAAAATAAAGTAAAAGGCACCAACTTAGAGTTCAGTCAGTTTAGTGCACATCGTTGGAGCTCAACCATCGAACCATTCGACCCCTCGTCACTTTCCTCCAACCTCCACGTCCTCGCACCTGGGACCACCCTGGTGGTCGACCGAGCAGTGCAGTGCACGTCCACCTTCCTCGGCATCTTCTTCCCGACTCCCCTGAAAAGACCGCGAAAACCCCCAAGCTCCCAGCCTCACAAGACAAAATAACATTCCCTATTGGTTAACAAATGAATACAATCCCGATATCAGCAAGTCCAAAGCTAAACAACTGCGAGATAAAGCACTTATCATATAAAGAAGCATTCCTACTCTTAACAAAACAAAGAAGCCATTTTGATTAACATACACAGTACATTGTACATATGATAGGGATTTGAGAAGGAGATTCTAAAGTCAGATGTATCAGTGTTACAATTGAATAAAGGGAATTACAGAGGCATGAAAGAGGAGCTGGCCAAAATTGATCAGAAGGGAACAAAAGCATGGATGACAGCAGAACAGCGATGGCTGGAGTTTCTGGAAACAATTCAGAGACACAGGATAGGTACATATCAAAGAAGAAAAAATATTCTAAAGACAGGATGACACAACCATGGCTGACAAGGAAAGTTAAAGCCAACATAAAAGCCAAAGAGAGGGTATATAATAGAGCAAAAATGAGTGGGAAGCTCAAGGATTGGGAAGATTTAAAAACCAACAGAAGGCAACCAAAAAGTCATAAAGAATGAGCAGATGGATTATGGTTAGCTAGCCAATAATGTTAAAGAGGATGCCAAAAGTGTAAATGTCAGGGTCCGGTCTGGTCTGGAATCCACGTTCCGGTCTTGATCTGGTCTGAATGCTCCGGACTCCAGGTCTTGCAGCTGTCCCTCCCGGCCCCTTTGAGCCTGTTAAGATCATCCTGGATCAAGGAGGTAAACCTGTGGCCAATTCAGCTGCAGGTGTTTATAAGGGACCGTGGGATGAAGACCGGGCGGGTGGTTGTTTTGTTCTGCATCCTGTCTGCTCCGAAGCCGGTTTAACCTACTCTATACCTGGTTCATTTGCTCCGAATCCTGCTTCGTATCCTGCCCTTTGCCTGTTCTGCAACCCACTCTGTACCTGTTTTACCTGGTTAGTCATGCTTTTCCTGCTCCTCTCAGGTGCGCTGGTCCCACTGTTCCGTCTTATTCGTCTTGCCTGCGCTTTCGGTTGCCTTTACCAATGTACCCGGTGGATCACGGTAGTTCTGCTGCTCACCCTGAACCCAGCTTCCTCCTGATAACTTGCCAGGTCCAGCTGGACTGCTGCTGCCCGGCAGGGGTTCTGCCCCTTCCTACTCGTTGCCTCCGTCGGGCGGGTCCGGCTGGAATGCCACTGCCCGGCAGGGGTTCTGCCCCTTCCTACTCGTTGCCTCCATCGGGCGGGTCCAGCTGGAATGCCACTGCCCGGCAGGGGTTCTGCTCCTTCCTACTCGTTGCCTCCGTCGGGCGGATCTGGTTAGACTGCCGCTGCCCGGCGGGGGTTCTGCCCCTTCCACCTATTACTCCCTAAGGGTTGTGCCCCGCACCTGCCCAGGTGTCCGTGACTGGCCCAGGCCTTGGTGTTTTCCACCTGGGAGGTGGTCATGCCCAGGATCCATGTGGCCCGCCCTCGGGACTCCTACCCTTTCCTCCTCTTGTTGCCCATGGGTTGTGCCCCGCACATGCCCAGGTGTCCGCGACTGGCCCAGGCCTCTGTGTTCCTGCCTGGGAGGCAGCCCTACCCGGGATCCCTGCGGCCCACCATGAGGAATCTGCCTGCCTGCCTGCCCTGAACTGTGGGATCTGCCTACCTCGTCTGAACTCTGGGATCCTCCTGCCTGTCTGCCTTGTCTGAGCTCTTGAATCCAGCCCCACCTGCATTAACCCTTAAATACCATGGCATCCCCATCCTGTCCTCCCCTAGTACTTCAGTGTCTGTGTCCTGCGTTTGGGTCCACCTGGCCCTCGTTCCTGACAGTAAAAAAAAGGAGAGAGTAGATATTGGACCACTAGAGAGGTAGTAATGGGATAAGGAAATGACAGATGAACTGAGTAAGTATTTTGCTTCAGTTTTCACTGTGGAAGACATTAGCAGGCTGCAGGAAGTTCAAGAGGGTCAGAGGCAGAACTGAGTTGGAGATGCCATTGCAAGGGAGATGGTGTTTGGGAAACTGAAAGGTCTGAAGGTAGATAAGTCACTTGGAGCAGATGGTGTACCCACCAGGGTTCTGAAAGGGGTGGCTGAAGAGATTGAGGAGGCATTAGTAATGATCTTCCAAGAAGCAATTGATTCTGGCATGATACCAGAGGAATAGAAAATTGCAAATGTTACTTCAAGAAGGGAGAGAGGCAGAAGGACAGAAATTATAGGCCATTTAGTCTGACCTCAGTAGATGGGAAGATGTTGTAGCTATATTGGGATGCTTGGAAACATGATAAAATAGGTCGAAGTCAGCATGGCTTCCTTAAGGGAAAATATTGTCGGAAAAATCTGTTAGAATTCTTCAGAGAAATAACAATCAGGATAGTCAAAGGAGAATTGGTGGGTGCTGTGTACTTGGATTTTCAGAAGGCCTTTGACAAGTTGCCACACATGAGTCTGCCTAACAAGTTAAGAACTCATGGTATTACAAGACATACTCACATAGATAAAGCATTGGCTGACTGGTAGGAGGCAAAGAGTGGGAATAAAGGCAGCTTTTTCTGGTTGGCTGCCACCAACATAGTGTCCCACAGGGGTATGTGTTGGGAGTGCTTCTTTTTATGTTATATGTCAATGATTTGGATGATAGAATTGATGGCTTTGTGGACAAATTTGCAGACAATATGAAGATAGGCGGTAAAGCAAGTAGTTTTGAGGAAGGAGAGAGGCTACAGAAGGATTTAGACAGATGAGGAGAATGGGCAAAGAAGTGGCTGATGGAATACAGTGTCAAAAATGTGTATCGTGATACACTTTGGTAGAAGAAATACAAGGGCAGTCTATTTTCTAAATGGAGAGAACATTCACAAACTGAGGTGCAAAGGGACTTGGGAGAACTCGTGCAGAATTCCTTAAAGTTTGACTTGCAGGTTGAGTCTTTGGTGAGGAAGGCAAAGGCAATGTTAGCATTCATTTCGAGAGGACTAGAATATAAAATCAAGGATGTAATGTTGAGGCTTTATAAGGCACTGGTGAGGACTCGCTTGGAGTATTGTGAGCAGTTTGGGGCCCCTTATCTAAGAAAGGATGTGTCGACATTGGAGAGGGTTCAAAGGAGGTTCATGAAAATGATTCTGGGATTGAAAGGCTTGTCATATAAAGAGAATTTGAGGGCTCTGGGCCTGTACTCACTGGAATTCAGAAGAATAAGCTGGGGGGGGTGGGTGGTGGTGTGGGGATCTCATTGGAAGCTATTGAATGTTGAAGGGATTCTTTAGAGTGCATGTGGAAAGGATATGTCCTATGGTTGGGGACTCTAAGACCAGAGGGCACAGCCTAAGAATAGAACGAAGATGAAAAGGAATTTAAGGAATTTCTTTTGCCAAGGGTGGTAATCTGTGGAAGTCATTGCCACAGGCAGCTGTGGAGGTCAAGTCGTTGGGGATATTTAAGGTAGAAGCTGATAGACTCGTGATTGGTCAGGGCATGAAATATTGCTCAGCCATTGGAGGACAGAGCTACGATGGCACTCAACAGTGACTTCTTTGAGCTCATCTGTGGAAACAGCTTAATTTGTACCTGTAATGTCTCTCTTTCCTTTTCAAAGTGGATGGAGTTCTGTTGAAGACCCTAAAATAGATCCACACTCAAACTTTGGTTCTTTACAGTGACAGAACTTGCTCCAAGGGCTCACCAAATGACTCTTTTTCAATATCACAAGGATGTGGCCTAGAAAACGAGCACCCTCTTGGGGTTCTGAGGCTTTGTGGCCCTAGGGACGAGCCGATTCTATGTCGGTACTGCTAACTGAAGTACCGCAAGAGAAAATGTAACATCGGGAACAGTGATCAGCAGTTGAGGGCTCTCTACCTAGCAAATTGTACGTGTTCTCTCTTCCTGTCATTGGTGGGGGAGTATGTGTTGCCACTTGTCGAGTTAGAGAGAGAGCCTGTGGTATATCAAACTTGTTGAGTGAACAATTAGTTTTTATTGTACTGTGGATCATGGTCTTTCTTGGGGTTTTGCTATTAGTTGCACGGTGGGTGGAGGGTGCTGATACTTTTTTTTGCTGAAGTAAGTGGGGGAGCGTTAGAGTCAATGCTTGGTTGCTGCTTGTGCATGGGAGGGGGAGTGGAGAGGCTTTGGGGTTGTAACGTTTTTACTGTCTCTCACTCCTTGGGGCACTCTTCTGTTTTCATGGATGTCTGTGACTAACAAGAATTTCAGGTTGTATATTGTATACATTTCTCTGATATTAAATTGAACTATTGAACTATAGATGGGATACGGGGAGAAGGCAGAAGATTGGGGCTGAGGGAAATGGATTAGCTCTGATAAAATGGTGGAGCAGACTGGATGGACCAAATGGCCTAATTGTGCTCCTATATTTTATGGTCTTATGGATGGAGAATACATTTGTATTGGAAAATTGCAACTGCATTCTTTCAGTGCACATATTTAATCTGCTTGCTGCCAGAAACAAGACTGATTTCCACTTACATCCCAAATAAAACTCTAAGACTGAATACTGGATTTTTGCCACATTCTTTAAATTCTGATGTCTAATGTAGACTGATGGTTTACTGCTTCAGGTGAGAGAGGGGACGGTAGGTGTTGACTGTAGTACGTGATAAGCAACACAGAAGGGTTGTGTAGAGATCATACCATTAAAAATGAATCTATTAAATACAGTGCCAAGAATAACTCACTAGTTTTCTTTAGGGAAGGGAGCCAGTCACTGCTCCAGTCCCACACCTTGTGGTTGGTTCATAATGCCACCAGGGCAACTGGAGATGGGTAATGGTGGAGCTGGAAGTCTGTTTATTAGTACTGTAGCTTGAATTAATTGCGTGTGGTCCACCAACAATTATCAAGTACATTTGTACGGCATCTAGATGGAATTCAAGTAATCCAGTCCCTGCTCACCCTGCCCAACGAGACTAACAGCTAGCAGATTTTGAAGTGAAAAGCACAATTAATAACATTTGAAATGTCTGCTCACTGGCAGTTTCTGCTACACTTGGTAGAAACTCACTCGTCACCTTCATGCTGCTGGAAACTGAAAGTGCACTTTCAGAACACACCTGAATCCAACGGAGTCAAACTTGCTTTTTCAGAACCCGCATACAAACCCTCACCCAGACTGGCCAGCAGTTCATTTGTGAGTGTCTAAACATTGGTTTGCACTGTGCTAAAACTTTGTGCAGTACCAACACTAAGAGGGAACCCACTGAAAACAAAATAATTTATTTCTGAACAATGTCTGAAAAATTAATAGTGATTTACACATAGAATGGACTTGAAAACATGGCATGCTCAGCTCACAACAGGATTGAGCTCAGCTGACAGCACTTTATCAAGCACCAATCTGAGAAGAGCATCAAGCCTTTTATCTGCTGAGAAGCAAAGGTTACAGGTAGGTATTACAGAAATCCTGGTGAATAATGTATGCTTCAGGAAAGATGGACTGTATGGTGGTGCATGATAGCAGCCAAGACCATTATTGGAAAAAAACTGCCGGGAATTCCTTCTGCTAGGATTGTGAATCCCTGCTCAATGGAGAAATGTTAGAAGCCATTTCATGCTGACAAGCTGAGATAAACTCCAGAGAAAAAGGTACTGTCTTATAAAGCAGATAAATACACATACACTATTTGTTGATTGCATCAATTGCTTACTCCACCTGAACCCCACCTTTGCACTTCAATACAGAAAGAGAAAATAGCAGGAGGTGGCTTCTTAACCCTTTAGCATGCTATGTCTCAATACAATATGGCTGATTATAGAATTGTACAACAGAGATATAGGCTGGTTAACTCACTGTGTTTGTGCTGAACATCAAGTACTTAACTATCCTCATCTTACTCCACAGCTTTTATTAGTTATTGATTCAAAGATTCTTCCAAAATGTTGTGAGGCTATTCTCCTCTACCACCTGCTAAGGCTCTACTGTCAAGATTGAAACTGCCCCCTAGTCAGCTCCATCTTGGGTACTAGCTTACAAAGTACCTGGGACATCTTTAGGGAGTGGTGAAATATGTGTAATTTACTTGTTTATTCATTATTGTATTTTATTAATTATTACTTTTTTTCTATCTCTGCTAGATTATGTATTGTATTGAACTGTTGCTGCTAAGTTAACAAATTTCATGTCACATAAATCTAATTCTGATTGCCTCTAAACCTAAGCCCTCTAGCTTAGATACTTCTGCTATGAGAAAATGTTTCCTATTTTCTACTCCAATTATGCCCCCAATAATTTTGGATACCTCTGTCAAGGTCCCCACATGTCTCCAGGGAATGCTGACCAGTCTCTGCTCGTAACTTGAAAAACTCCACCCCAGGCAGCGGCCTAATGAATTTTTTTGGCACCTTCTCCAATGCACTCATCTTCTTTCTATAGTATGGTGATCTGAATATTTTATAATTCCACAGAAGAGAACTAACCAATGTTTTGTACGCTTTGTTCCATAGTAAAAGTGCTCTTATGTTCTAAGCCCTGGATAATGTGTTGCAAATGGCTGCTTCAAACCAATGAGAAGGTTGAGAGTTTAAAGTGATGGACTGCTCATCCATTGGGCTTTTCAGATGCTTGAAGTTAGCGGTTTGTTTGCGGAGCAGACTCTATGGGGCAAATGGCCTAATTCTGTGCCTATGTCTTCTGGTCTTATGTTCTTATCTACCTGTGCTGCCCACTTTAGGGAGCTTTGGTCCCTTTGTTTCTTCATGCTCCTTAAGGTGTATTGTGTACATTTGGTCTTTAGGAGTCTCTCCAAGGACTCATAAAGGCCAAGTTTCTCAGGATTGAATCCACTGTGCCGTTGCATTGCCTGTTTTACCAAGTCATGAACATGAAAGCCTTTGACTTTCCTCACTTTTTCAAAAATCTGTAGATTTCTCATGTCATCTGCCAAATTACTATATCCATGCTACAGTCACATCCTACAATAGTGCATCTGACAAAAAGTAAGACTTCCAGCACCAATCCTTGATCACAGATTTCCAATCAGAAACCACTCTTCCACATCACCATCTGTCCCTTACTACGGAGCCAACTTTGGATCCAATTAACCAATCTGCCATGAATCTCATGGGCTCCAACTTAGTGTATGGTCTACCTTATGGGATCCTGTCAAAGCACATATCCACAACACCCACATTTTTTTACATAGTCATACAACTGAAGCAAACTAGGAATGCTAAAGAGACAACAACAGAAGAGAGAGAATGAAGTTTGAGAAGATGGCAGCACCACGTGGAAAAGTCTCAAAACTGTCAGGTAACATTTTAATCAGTTCCCTTCAGAGATTTTCAAGAATAAATGAATAGTCAAAACTAAACCCATTGGCTTTTCTAGATCTTTATAGATTAGACACTGAGGGATAGATAGATAGATAGATAGATAGATAGATAGATAGATAGACAGATACTATATTGATCACAAAGGAAATTAGTGTCACAGTAGCATTACAAGTGCACATCTGTTAGTCTCAAGAGACAATGGATTTGCGCCTTGTAAGGTTTCCAGGGCACAGGCCTGGGCAGGGTTGTATGGGAGACTGGCATTTGCCCATGCTGCAAGTCTCCCCTCTCCACACCACCGACGCTGTCCGATGGAAGGGCAAGGGCTGATACAGCTTGGCACTGGTGTCATCGCAGAGCAATTTGTGGTTAAGTGCCTTGCTCAAGGACACAACATGCCGCCTTAGCTGAGGCTCGAACTAGCGACCTTCAGATCACTAGACCAACACCTTAACCACTTGGCCACAGATATACAAATATTAGAAGAGAAGTAAGAAAGAATAAAAAAATAAGTTATCTTAGAATAAAATGTACCAGATTTACAAGTCAAAGATGAAAAGAATTACAAAATTTCCAGGTTCACACTGATAAGATGGTGGTGCAAGAATTACCGTAATATTATACAGTAATGGGTGCACATTCACACCATTTTGCACAGTATTGCACAAGGTGATAGAAAACAGAGCTAAACAGAGCTTGAACAAAGCTCTGGTATACAGAGGTTAATAACAGTCTAAAAGGAGGGAGTTATCACTCTCCGGCTGTAGGTTGACTCATTATAGAGCCTAATGGCCGAGGATAACAATGACCTCATATAGCTCACTTTGGATCAGTGCAGTTGTCTTAGTCTTTTACTGAAAGTGCTCCTCTCTTCAGCCAAGGTGGCACGCAGAGGGTGAGAAACATTGTCAAGAATTGCCAGGATTTTCTGGGAGGTCCTTTGTTCTACCACAGCTTCCAGTGTGTCCAGTCTGACTCCTATAACAGAGCCAGCCTTTCCAATCAGTTTATTGAGCCTGCTGGCATCACCCATGTTGATGCCACTGCCCCAGCACATCATCGCTTAGAAGACTATACTGGTGTCATCAGACTGGTAGAACATGTGAAGAAGAGGCCTGCATGCTCTAAAGGACTTTAGTCTCCTCCAGATGTAGAGGACCCCTTAGTATGCAGACTGGCAAGTGAGTGAATTCAGTTGAAACTACATGACATGCTGGACTTGGCCTTTGAGAGAGAACAAAAAAGTGCAGTAGTTTCATTTAGAGTACAGGTCCTAGATAGAAGCAAGAAGCAACACGACAGAAATGATAATGGTGCTCTGCATTTCTTCATCCACTTGGTTGCTACAAGTGGATTTAGACCAGGAGTTCCCAACACGGAGTCCACGGACCCCTTGGTTAATGGTGGGGTCTATGGCATAAAAAAAGTTGGAAGCCCCTGGAACCCCTGGTTTAAAGATTGACAATTAAAGATAGATCAATCTATTTGTCTTACATAGTTGTGAGTCAGGAGCAAAAGGCAGGAAACTGAAAGTCATATTGTTGAAAAAGCCATGGATTTTATTGGAGGCTCCTACCCTAACTTTGTTTTATAACCTCCTGCATGACACTATATTGCAAACTTTCTAAAAGTTCAAATACAAAATCTCTTGGCCAAGGATATACCCTTTGCACTTTGGCCCTAGAGGAACGCTGTTGCATTTGGTATATTCATCTGTATGGTTGAATGACAATTAAACTTGAACTTGATCCATAGGTTCATTTTATCTGTTCTGCTCATTGCAATCTCCAAAATCTCTAGATTTCCTTTCATAACTTCATGTTGAGCTTTGTCCACCTCCCCATTTTATAAATGCCTATTAACATTTCTTTCATAATAGACTTAACCTCCTACTGTACTGTAGCTATCAGGCTAACTGGTTAAACTCATTTCTCTGTTTCTCTTTTTAAAAGTAAAGTTATACTGGAGCCATTTTTTAAATCCTTGGTATTTTGGAGGATGAGATTCAACAATTGACTATTACCACTATCACCTATTCAAAGTCTTCAGATTCAGCTCATCACCTAAAGGAAACATCAGCTTTCAATCACATTGTTTCTTTTCTAATATTAATTTCACCCATCTGCTTACTTATTCTGAACCTCATTCTGAGGAGAAATGGAGGGGAGCCAGAGTGGGGAATGGAAGAAGAGGGATGTCGGAGGGGGAAAATTATCAGAAGTCAGAGAAATTGATGTTCTTCTTAAACTCCTTTTTGGCTACCTTATAACTAAAGAGAGGCACATACTTTAGGTCTGAGAAGCAAAAATCTGTCTGATTTTTGCTTCTCAGACCTAAAGTATGTGCCTTTCTTCCTCCTGACTAAACGTTTCACCTCTCGTGTCAACCGTAGTTCCTTCAGCCTACCATGAACAGATGTCTTGTATGTTAAAGATGAACTTTTGATCTCTCAACCCATTTCATCAAGGCCTTCGCACCTGATTATCTACCTGCACCACACTCTTGCTGTAAATGTTAAGACTACTCTATATTCTGCATCCTGTTAATGCTGTTCCTGGTTTTGAAATTATCTGTACAGACAGCTTGCAAAACCAGGATTTCCACTTTACATGTGACAATCATAAATTAATATTAATACCAGACATGAATATGTGCAAAATTTATAGATTTGACTTTAAGAAAACAGAGGGCAGGCTAGGATATGTTATATAGTTTTATTCTAAGGCTGTTACTTTCAGGATTGTGTGACCGTTTAACTGTTCTCGGGGATAAAGCGATGCTTATGACAAGATCCAGAGAGGCAACATTGAAGAAAGAATATATCTCGTTTTGAGCTCTGGCCATTTCAAGATTCAAGATTGTTAGTGCATAAGTACAAAGGAGATTGAAATAATTATTACTCTGGATTCAATGCAGCATCTAAAAACACAATAAAATAAAAATAAATACTTAAGAGTTGCTTATATACATAGACTGGTTGTAAGTCCATAAAGTGACCCTAGACACAGGAATGTCTGTACATGTGGTTGCTAATAGGAAATGTCAAGGTAGTGGTGGTGGGGTGGGTTGGTAGGTAAAGGTGTTGATCAGACAGACCGGTTTGGAGAAGTAGGTGTTTTTGTCTCCATACTCTGCAAATGGACTCCATTGGAATTTAGGAATCCACAGAGAGCATACGTTGTATTGACGCACACCAATTGCCAGCATTCTCCAGTCAATGCTTCTTTTGGAGATTAATCTGGAGTGGGCCAGGGAGTGACTGGTCTCATGTTACAGCACATCCTCCCTTGGACTCCTCAGTGCAGCTCTGGAGAAAGTTCCAGAAACAGTGGTTCCAGTCCAGTCATCAAAGAGGTGATGTTGGCCTTTGAGCTGGGGATCAGTACTTACCAAAACATCACAATCAATCGAAACCCCCGCCGGCCCATAATCACTTCAAACATTGTGGGATCGGATGAGATGGGTGCCGTGTGATTTAGAGGTGAACAGAATTATAAATTCTGGCTGAATTTTCCAAATCAGGGAAACCAAAAGAAATTGTTCCCCCTTTATTGTCCGAAATCATGCAATTCTTTGCAGACTATGCATCAAACATGGTCTCAGCTTGTTTTATATCAAGTGTTTTTTTTATTATGCAGTGACAGAGAGGTTCTTAAATAACACAATTTTTATGTTTTTAAACAAAAATATAGCAATATTTTCATCCAACCCAAGGTAACAGCTGCCACATCTGAATCCAACAACCTCTGCATAGAAACTCCACTTTTCTTACTGCTGTTTTCAATGAGGCGAGACATTCTGATTAGACTGTTATCATCAGTGCATAAAGAGACCCTGTTAATTTTAACCATTTGTCTGAACCTTTCATTTCCCTCCACCGCCCCCCCCCCCCCCATCACCCCACTCCCAACCTCACCTGTTCGTTTGACCTGGAAGGATGCATTCCTCATTTTAACAATTTCCTGCCAGCCCCTACTTCCTCTCTGTGGGGATTCTTGGCGATGATTTTTAAATCCCCAAAATGTTTTAAGGGCTTCCTCAGTGAGGAAGTTCACCCCCACATCTGTGCAATGCTCTTTTGCACTGCTTCTGGCTTTCTCTTTGCCGTCCGGCATCATATCCACATGTGTCTTTCTGTGTCAGTGTGAAATGTAAGTACCAGCTTATCAATCAGTGACGTATCATTGGCTGTGAATTGGCTTTCATTTTTCACATGATGGAAAATTGCACAAAATTAGCAGGACAATACAGATGATGTAGAAAGAGTAGTCATCTGCTCTTCACCCTGAAACTGTATAACATAATAGACCAAATGAATAATCATTAATCCACTATTCTAATACAGGACAAAAGTGAAACTATTTGTGGTTTATCTGAATGCTTTTCTATCAAAATAGAATAATTGCAGGGGAATTTGAAGCAAGTATTTGTACAAAAATAGCATAGATCATAATTTATGCACTGTGTATTAATAGTCCCTTTAATTGAGTCCCAAAACTTTAATAGAGTTGTAAGAAGGAGTTATAAAAATGAGTTTAGTCTTGCAGGGGTGCTAACTAAAGTAAGTTTTGATTTGTGGACAAATATAACATGCGTAAAGAAACCGATTCAACCCACTGTAATTTTGTCAGGTGGATGTCCTCCAAAATGACTGCCATTTTTAGCATTATCTTATACAATTTATTTTTAAAAGACACAATTTGTTGGAATGTGGCTGAGCAGGAAGGGGCAGCTATTACTTTCAACAGATGTGCAATCTGTTTTTCTCATTTAGTTGCTGGCCTCATATTCTTGCAAGCGAGGCCAGCTGTATAATGAACTTCCTGTGTCAAAGATCAGCAGTTCTGAAACCTTGCGGTAATTTTTTCTTTCAACACTGTTTATTTGACTAGTTGAAAATGTGCAGGATTACCATAACCATATTGAAAGGATTATGCAAAAAAAGGGCAAGGCTTTTTCCCTTTCCTGTTACCTTTTCAAAATCTTCCTACTTTGGACACTGTGTGGAACCACATTTATGATAGAAACTTAATTGATGAAGGAGCATTTTTGGAGAGGAGGGGAATTATACCGTGTTATCCCTCTTAATGCTGTTATCTTAATACTAATTTAAGAGACAGTAACTCAACTATCCCATGTTTAACTAGAAGAGGAATTTAATGTCCAGTGGCTAATTATTTCACAATTTTACATTTTTTATCATAAAGCCACAAGACAGGTATGGGCATAGTGGACTAATTTTGGTTTGTGTATGCAGCTGTGGGGCAGACAGTACATCATTCTGTCAGGAAACTATAGATGCTGGGCTTCTGGAACTTCAAATACCGTTTCTATAGCAACAGTGAAACTGTTCGCAGTCTGAGGCACAGCTATGAACCTCTGCCTTGTCTCCAGTGCTTCCTGCATATGACCTGACTTTACTTGCAATGTGGGATTGTAACAGTGACTTACGGAATGAATGATCTATTGTTCTGAACCACCGGTAAAGAACAACAAAGTTTAGTAGTCCAGTCAATTCTGTTTAGCTGTATGCAATAATGGGTGATTATTCTTTGTTATAGAACTAGCTAACAAGTCTCATAACATGCAATTATATTATTGGACATGTCCTCGAAGCTTTCTAGAAAAAAAAGTATTAATGATGTAGCACATAAAAACAGCTTGCAGTTTTATCAAATTGATTATGTTATCAATATTAATTATTTAATTGAAAATTGAATTTGCCTCTAGGTGTGAGTAAATCTTATTGAAGAATAGAGATCAGAGAAGTGTAATAGTTAATTAGAGCTCTAATATCGTTGCCGAAGACAACAGTGCTACTCCATCCAGTGCAAAACAGCATCCTGGCAATTCAATTACTAAAAACACAGTGACTGACTTTAATATAACATCTGGATTATTTAGAATGATATCTAAGTTACAACTAAATTAAAAACAAACAACTCTAAATTTAAAAGAAACAGATGCTATGCCATTCAAATATTGCACCTGTCCATGTTACAGAATACAATGATTAAATATAAAATAGCAGCAAGAATTAATCCCATGTGTTGTACTTAGAGATTGGTCATTATGCCTATGGACTATGGGTGGGGAGAGACATTGTTCAGTTGCATGGCAGCCCTGAGGAAAAGGCTGTTTTTCAGACTGGATGTCCGTGCAGCGATGTTTCTGAATCTGCCGGATGGATGGAGATTGAGCAGGTGATGACTGGGGTGGGATGAGTCCATCACCATTTTGCTGTAGACATTGTAAGTTGTTGATGGTTTCCATATGTAACCCCCTGGGTCGCCTCAGGCTCGCTCAGCTCGTTCTCGTCTAGGGGGAGCAGACTTCGGCCCCGCCAAACTGGGTAATCAGCTGGTGTGGATGCTGTGTGATGTCCCCGCCTCGCCCAAAAACAGACAGTACACCATATGCGATTAAATGAGTACAATTTATAAAGGTTACTATAACTAAGTGATTAATAACGATACAGTATAAATGAAGAGAAAATTAAAGAAAAGGTGCCAAACTTATCAAAGTCCAAACCACTTCATGCACAGCCGTTGGAGCTCAATTTCTGAAGTCTTCTGGCCACCATTCGATCCCCTCCGAACTCCTCGACTCGCAGCTCAGGACCCTCCGAACTCCTTGGACTCTCCAAACAGCTCAGGACCCTCCGAGTGGTCAACCAAGCACATCTAGCTTCATCCCCCCCCTCCTCGGAGAATCTCCCGGCCTCGGACCCCCCTTTGGGGTCCGATCCTCGCCCAGCTTAGAGCATTGCGTCCTCTCTCTCGACCCCCTTGCGCCGATCTGCCCAAAAGCCCGTCAACAAAAGCTTACAGACTCAGAAGAAAGAACATTAATCCCCATTTGGTTTACAAAGGAATACCATTCTCGTTATCAGTAAATTAGCATTCCTGCTAGTAAACAAAAAAGAAGAAACCCTCTTTATACATATCTGGTAACACACACAAAATGCTGGTGGAACGCAGTAGGCCAGGCAGCAACTATAGGAAGAAGCGCTGTCGACATTTTGGGCTGAGACCCTTTGTCCTGATGAAGGGTCTTGGCCTGAAATGTCGACAGCGCTTCTCCTTATAGATGCTGCCTGGCCTGCTGCATTCCACCAGCATTTTGTATGTTGCTTGAATTTCCAGCATCTGCAGATTTCCTTATGTTTTCCATATCTAGTAGTTGTGTCCCAGTGATCAGCAGTCTGATCACCCACTGAACTGCTTTTTGGTCGACCTTGTTGCATCTAGTGAATCATTGTCATAGCTGTTTTTGTTTTTTTGTCGATGGTAAGACACAACAGTTGAGTTAATATCCTCAACCATAAGGAGATTAGCTCTTTGTTTAACCAATATTAGTGAGCCCTTATTAGAAATATGTGGGTCAAAATAAAGACCAAAATATAGTGCTTCATGATCAACACACACACAAGCAGCTTGAGGAACTCAACAGTCAGGCAATAGAAATGCAGGAATTTGAACTGTCAGCATCTTGGGCTGAGAATCTTCATCAGGGCTGAAGTTCCAGAAGCCAGTCTTGGTTCAAGAAGTCAACTGTTCATTTTCCTTCATAGATGCTGCCTGGACCGCTGAGATCTTCCAGCATTCTGTGTGCATTGCTCCAGATTTCCAGCACCTGCAGAACCTCTTGTCTCTGTGGTTTCATAACTAATTTTCAAATAGCTTCCTTCATAGCCTCCAAATGTTTCATATGCAGTGGTTGAGCTCAGTCAATGTCAAATTAAACCCCGCCTGGCAGATGGAATATTATTATCAGAGATCTGAGATATACCATACTGACCCCACAAACACTGATCTTAAGAATACTGCATTTATGTAGCAGGTGAACAAGGAAGGCTTTTCCCCTGCCCTGCCAGGTTCGCCTGGGGGGAAAAGAGTTAGAGAAAAAAGTGATTTTGATTTAGTTTCTCTGTGGAATCAAAAGGCTCGCTTCCTTCCACTTAATCCTGATCCTCTCCCCCACAAGAAATTACTGACTTTATTAAAACATGCGTGGATGAATGTGTGCCTACAAAAACTTAGTGTACATTCCCAAACCAAAAGCCATGGTTGATCTAGGAGGTCCATAGTCTGCCGAGGGCTAGATATGGTGCATTTAAGTCTGGCATCCCAGGTCTGTGTAAGAAAACCAGGTATGACTTGCCGAGGGATAGTTCAAGAGCCAAGAAACAATTTCAAGAGAGGTTGGAGGGGACATCGGATGCATGTCAACTCTGGCAGGGTTTGCAAGATATTTGTTCCTGTAAAGCAAAACCCAACATCATGAATGGCAGTGATGCTTTACTCCCAGACAAACTAAATGCCTTTTATGCCCACTTTGAAAGGGAGAATAATACCACAGTTATGAGGATCCCTACAGTACCTGGTGATCCTGTGATCTCTGTCTCGAAAGCTGATGTCAGGCTGTCTTTCAAGAGGGTGAACCCTTGTAAACGGACAGGCCCAATGGAGTACATAGTAAAGCTCTGAAAACCTGTGCCAACCAACTGCCAGGGTGCTTAAAGACATTTTCAATCTCTCACTGCTACAGTCGGAAGTTCCCATCTGCTTCAAAAGGACATCAATTACACCAGTGCCCAAGAAAAGCAGTGTGAGCTGTCTCAAGGACTATCACCCTGTAGCACTCACATTTACAGTGATGAAATGCTTTGAGAGGTTGGTTATGGCTAGAATCAACACCTGTCTCAGGAAGGACCTGGACCCACTGCAGTTCGCCTATCTCCACAATAGGTCTTCAGCAGACGTGATATCAATGGCTCTTCACTTGGCCTTGGATCACCTGAACAATACAGCTATGTCAGGAGATTGTTCATCGATTATAGCTCAACATTTAACACCATCATCCCAATGTATCAATGCAGCTATAAAGAAGGCAGGACAGCAGCTATATTTCATTGGGAATTTGTCAACTAAAACACTTGAACACTTGTACAACTGTACCATGAAAAGCATTCCCACTGGCTGCATCACTGTCTGGTATGAGGGGGCTACTGCACAGAATCAAAGTAAATTGCAGAAACTTGTAAAATTAGTTAGCTCCATCATAGGTACTAGCCTCCACAGTATCCAAGACATCTTCAAGGAAGTCTTGGGATGTGTTAGGAAAGCAGTGTCTGTTATTAAGGATCCCCACCACCCAGGACATGTCCTCTATTCATTGTCACCATCAGGAAGGAGATACAGGAGCCTGAGGACACATACTCAGCAATCAGGAACAGCTTCGTCCCCTCTGCCATCCAATTTCTTACTGGACTTTAAACCCATGAGCACTACCTCACTACTTTTTTATTTCTGTTTTTTTGGTACTACTTATTTTAATTTTATTATTTAATAGATGTACATACATGTGTGTGTATGTGTATATATACTGCAATTAATTTTGTCTCTGTTATTTATCATGTATGTTATTGTACTGCTGCCATAAAGTTAACAAATTTCACAACACACGCTGATGATATTAAACCAGAGCTTCACTTACAAAATGCTGGAGGAACTCAACAGGCCACGCTGCCTGGCCTAAAGGTTCCTCCAGCATTTTGTGTGTGTTGCTTGGATTTCTGGCATTGCAGATTTTCTCTTATTTGATATTTTGATTCTGATACGGATCTGAAGATTTGTAGATGGCACAAGGTGAGGCAGGCCAGAGAAGCTTGCAAAGTGATGTGGGCCAGCTGGGGTAAAAGCCTGAGGAATGGTGATAAAATTTAATGAGAGATGGTGCACTTTGGAAGGATACACCAGACTTAAGACTTACTTAGTGAATGGTGTGATACGGTGTGGTAGAACAAAGGGACCTAGAAATGCAGGTCCATAATTCCACAAAAGTGGCATCGCAAACAGATAGGGTCATAAAGAGAGCTTTTGGCACTTTGGCCTTCATAAATCAGGCACTGTGAGAGCTTGGGAGTTGCTGAAGTTGTGTAAGATGTTGATAAAGTCAAATTTGGACAATTACTGTATTTGCAATTCTGGTTACCTACAGCCAGGAACTACAATTGAAAGAGGAAAGAGAAATTTACAGGGATGTTGCCAGGACTTGAGGACCTGAGATGCAGAGATAGGTTGAATAGATTTGGACCAAGAATTTCACAGATAATTTTTAAGGTGACGTACTATGCTGTGTTAACTGTGTTCAAAAATATAATAAAACTGCTTCTAGTCTGTCTACCAATAATATCCAGCAATAGGACCCTGCCAGCAAGCACAAGAGTAATCCATGCCACTCAGGGAAGGAAAATATATTTTGCAAAAGTGGTGGTGAGTTGAGAGGGAAATGGGTTCTCAATGAACATCACACAAAAACTCAGCAGATCAGGCGGCATCTATGGAAATGAATAAACTGTTGATATTTTGGGCTGAGACCCTGAATAAGCACTCCTCTCACATTTCATTCCATAAGGAATCAAATAAAACAAGAGTGGAATGCTCCTGAGGGTGGAATCTTGGGAGAGCCCATAGTCCTGACCTCCACGGGAAAAGCAAATGGGAGTTCATGGAGCTTTTTACAGGTTTCAGCAAGGGCATAGAAGGCAGATTGGTTATTTATTTAATCAAATCAAGCCATTTATTCAGTACGGCTTTAGGAAAACCTTAACTTTTGTAGAAAGCTAAGAAGCTTCTTGAGAAGAGCATTGAGAAACTTCTGCTGCATCATTGCCTGGTATGGCAACTTGAATGCACAAGAATGAAAGAAGCTGCAGAGAATACTGGTCTCAACCCAATACATCATGGACATATCCTGCCCATCATCAGAAGTAGTTACTTGAGGTGCTGCCTAAAGAAGGTAACATTGCTCATCAAAGATGCCCACCATCCAGGCCACACCATCTTCTCTCAGCTGCCTTCAGGTAGAAGGTAAAGAAGGCTGAAGCTGCACACCACCAGGTTCAAGAACAGCTTCAACCATTTGAACCAACCTACATGACACTAAACACTATCTCAGCATGGCAACTTCGCTTTTTTTTATATAGTTCTAACTGTGTCCCTTTTGTAAACAATCATGGATAATTGATGACCTGTTTGTTTTTCTTGTGAATACTGATTATCTGATCCGATGTGCCTGTGCTGCTAGTACAAGTGACTTTTTCACTGCACCTGTGCACACATGCACTTATGCATATGACAATAACTTTGTCTTTGACAAAATCTGGCTGTTGTGTGAGTAAATAGAATTATTAGATTATAGACCAGTGAAAATGAAAATTATACCAAATAGATCATTGTATTTTTGTGGACGTAGTCTAGGAGAGTTTTAGATCTGAAAAATTGTTCTCTGGCAAACAAAAATGCCATCAAGAGTCAGGAGTCAAATATCCTGGTTTGCAGCATGTACAATTAAAGTATGCACAAACAATAGATTATTACAAGATATTAGTAATTATATTCTCATGTTATTATTAACAACAATTTAAAAAAAAATTGATTTGTTGTATAATTCTTAATTAATGGCAGCTAAAGTCTTGTCATCTAATTAATCATTAGTTTTTTGAAGTAGGCCCTGATCAGTAGAATAAATGGGACTGAATATGTATCATATAATGGGAGTATAGTGGGAGTATAATAGGAGTGAGAATGTATCATATAACAAGAGTTCTTTATTGTGAGTTGAAATTAGCAAAGACCACCCAGGCTTTCATTCGGATATTTAAAACCTGAAAAAAGAATTTAGCAACATTGGAAGCAGTTCAAAGATTCCTAAGACAAGAGGGTTGTCCTACCAGGAAAGATATTAACCAGTTTGAGTCTTTGTCCACTGGAATTTAGAAGAATGAAAGGTGACATCATTCAAAGTTCAAGTTCAAGTTGGTTTTTTATTATTGTTTGGACCATAACTGCTGGTACAGTACGCAGTAAAAATGAGACAACATTTTTCAGGACCATGGTGCTACATGAACAATACAAAAACTACACTGAACTACGTAAATCAACACAAAAACTACACTAGACTACAGACCTACCCAGGACTGCATAAAGTACACAGAACAGTGCAAGCATTACAATAAATAATAAACAAGACAATAGGCACAGCAGAGGTTAGTAGGTTGGTAGTCCGATAGCTTGGGGGAAAATCTGTTACATAAATAATCAGCTGAATGGCGATGCACGGGATTCCGTCCGTTTCTGTACTCCCGCTGAGTATTTCGTTGCCACATAGGTAGTCAATTTAATGTCCATTTGAGAGCAGAATGGACGGGAGGGCCGGCCGGCTAGGCCTTGCTTTTTTCTTGCCACGGACTCCTGCCCACTCGCCTCGCTTCCGCTTCCTTGAACGCCGAGGTAGAAGGGGGGTTTTACAGGGTGAATGTTGGGTTGTTTTAACCAGTAGGAGAGTCCTGAACAAAGGGACTTAACTACAAGAGGTTGTTAATTTAATACTGAGATATGTAGACTATTTTTTCTCCCGGGGGGGGGGGGGTGGTGAATCTCTGGAAGTCTGCCTTGGTGGTGGAAGCTGGATCATTAGAAGCATTTGAAGTGGAGGTGGATAAATATTTGATAGATTGGGGGATAGAAGGGTATGGAGAAATGGCAAAGAAAAGGAGTTGAGGTCACCATAGATCAGGCATGATAATGGTGAACATGGCATGAAAGGCCAGAAGGCCTACTTCTGCTCCTACTTTCTTCTGTTCTTGCGTTCAGTTACTCTGGTTCCCAGTTCTTCAAAATACAGTAACTCCATGTAATTTGAAGGCAAAGAATGCGATTTCAGAATTAAGAAAATAATAAAGATAAGACTGAAGTTATCCCTCCCCATTCTAACTGAACATTGAATTGAGACTTGCAAAGCACAAGAGAACATAACATTGCTCAGAACCTGAGATATTATTCACTAAGCTCTTGGTAAGACTGGCAGGAATTCTGCAAAGACAAGTGAGGGAGCATTCTATATGTATGCCTGTGGTGAGGTCGTGAATCTGGGGGAGACTGCAGACTCTGCTAACTATTTTTGTCCATTGTGTCTTTGCAGGGACACAGTTCGGCTCTCACCTTCTGAGGTTTAGTGTGGGTTTGGCTGAAGCTCAAGACAGGCCTCAGAACTTCTACAGCCAGATATAATTAATTCCAGATGGAATTAATTAACTTAACTTTGGTTTGAAAAGCTTCCTGAGAAGAAACCTTTATATTCTTGGCTTGCCGAGCTATCTAGCTATAGCACTTCCCAGGCCACTGTTCCATTCTGGCAACAAAAGGAATTGCTCCAATTTTGTTGCCCACTGTTGACCATCTGTGCCAAGAAGCCCTACAAATCCAGCAAGTGATCTCATTCATGCAATTTGGGTCAGAGTTATGGTTTCCAGACACTGGCACATCTGCTGGTGGGTCTGCCCAGTTAGAATATTAATCTCCTTTCTAAGTAAATATATAGAGCAATAGTTGCCAAATCCAATGTTCAGTCTGTGCTATATTTGTAGACATCATCCAGGGAGAGAAAAGTTGCTATAATTGGAATTACTTTCTGAGCCAATATGAAAAAAAAGTTACTCTAGAGTTCCTGCTCCTGAGTGCTATCCAATGTCATTCTACATTATAGCAATGACTGCATTCTAAACCATTTAATTAGCTGTAAAGCAATTTAAAATGCCATAAGTTTACAAAACACATTTTAATTCTGTTTTATTAACTTTCGGGCATATACATGTAAGCATCAGGTGAGAACAAAATTACTACAGCTGTGGTACCTCTTTGTATGAATGTCGGGCAATTGTCTCAGAGACCAAAAGAAAATTAATGTGTCAAAATTGAGTTTCATTTAAGAATATGAAGATTGCAAACTTATTTGAATGAATAATTAAAAAATGCATGTTGTCAGGCATCAAAACCATTGCTTTAATAAATATTCCTCTAATTGTTTTACTCCTTTGTTCCTTTTCCTTCACAATCCTCCATCCTAACAACGCCAGGCTTCACAATCCTCCATCCTAACAACGCCAGGCTACACAATCCTCCATCCTAACAACGCCAGGCTACACAATCCTCCATCCTAACAAAACCAGGCTTCACAATCCTCCATCCTAACAATGCCAGTCTTATCTTGCCACTGAACCTCTAATTTTCAAACATGGATCTCTCTTTTCTATTTCTCACTTATTATCAGGATTTATGTATTCTAATAACTTCTGCATAACTAGACCTATTTGACTTGTGCTCTCTTTAAATCCGTTCATGCATATCGAGTGTGCAACAGCATGGTGTTTAAGTTATTGGGCTAGTGAAATTGGACTATTGATCTGGATGTATGAATTCAAATTCCACACTACCAGTTGGAATAACTTATTTCACTTTATTGCTTGAATCAGCATCAAGTCATTCCATCAATCAAGGTGATCACTGGTGACTTTGAAATTACCTATTGTTTTAACAATATTTTTCAGAGAAGGAAATTTGGCTTTCTATAAGGTGTTAGTTTCCAGTAAGACGATGGCCTCTTTGGGGCTAACCAAAGGTGTCTTTTGTCTTACTTAAATCATTTTTTTATGATCACTAGACAACTGAACATTAATAACTTCATGTATTGCGGGTCTAACCATCTGTGAGTTGCTTATTGACAGAGGAGCTGGACTTTGTGTGGACCATGCTGCTGTCTGCTACAGAGAGGCGGTGGAGTGAGTGCACAAAGGCAGCATGCAGTCTAACAGCGAGTGACTATCTTGGACACTTTTGAGGCTGACGGTGGGGTAGCTGTGTGGCCTCTTGCCGTGAGTTTGAATGTTGCAGGAGTCCAGGAGGGGAGATGCCAGAGGCAATGAACAATCATCTATGTATGCTCATTTGTGGACTGCTGAGAACTGCTTGCTCTTGCCAACAACACTTATGCACCATCAATTTACAGGACATGTCACTCAGGAACTTGGCTAGATTATATTTTTGGTATGACTGTATGTTTACTATCTTATCTGTGCTATGTGTGTCATATGCTGTGTGTGACTGTTGGTATGGAGTTTTGCATTTTGGTCCTGGACAACCACTGTTTCGTTTGACTGTTTTCATGGATATTCATCTATGGTTGAATGTGTAAGGAGCTTGTATGTTATCTTTGTGAACCTGAAGGTTTCCTTCAGGTGCTCTGGTTTCCTCACACATTCCAAAGATGTACAAGTTGGGGCTGGTAAGTTGTGGGCATGCTGTATTGGCACCGGAAGTGTTGCTCCCAACACATCTTCGATGCAAACAGCACATTTCACTAGACATGTGACAAGTAAAGTTAATCTTTAAACTAGTCTCCAAAATCCTTCATTTGAAAGGATTTAGGGATGGACAGCAATTGTTGGCTTTGCAAGTCACATTTGCATGCTGTAAAGGAACAGGCCTGTAAATGGACATAAGATTCTGCAGATGCAGGAATCTGCGGCAACAAACAAGCTGCTGGAGGAATCAGCAGGTTGAACAGCATCTGTAGGGGTGGTGGAAGGAATTGCCAGTGTGTGAGATTGATGCAAAATGTTGATATTTCCTTTCCTCACAGAGATAAGCACAGCTCTGTAGCTAAGCCTATTTTTCACAACTTTTTCTTTGGTGTTCTGCCCTACAAAACTCTATCCTGTTTGCTCTTCAGATTATTGAAATTTATTTTGTTTATTTTTCTTTTACTTTTTATTCAGTTTAATAAAACTACGCATGCTACTGCAAGGACTTTACCCAAGCGGTCTCCCATCTCTTTCCCGCCAGGAACTATGACCCCCTGAGTACTCCCAGTAGTTTGTTCTCTGCTCACTAGTTCACCATTCTTCTCCATTTCCCAGTTCTTAAGGAGACATAGACTGCTGGCCCCAGAGTTCACTAAATTTAATTTTCCATTGTTCACTCCACAACTTTATCACTTTGTAATTCCAACAATCCGCAGGGCAATATGTTCCAAGGCAGTTGAGGAAGAAGTGTAAGTAGCAGGTACAATGAGGCACCCCTTGTTAGCCCACTGTATGTAACAGGAAACTGAAAAACCTTATGGGGAAATCAAAGTGAGAGGGTTAATGCACACAAGATTAACTTCAGTAATTATACAGCCGTAATCCTATTTTGGCCCACAGATAGTTAGTGAGGAAGTAACATTTAATTAAACGTGTTGATTGACCGCGAGCCAGAGCTTGCTGTTGTTACACAGCTGATTGAGCACACAGGAAGTGGAATGGAATAGATCAAATGTGAACAATGTTGGCTTGAGGTTTGACCTTCTCTCAAATGACAAGGTAGGCGACCTCTCTCTCTGGCCTTTATTTGGTTAATAATTGTACAGCATCAGCATTGATAATTTTTCACTGATTATTCAACTAAGATTTTTTTCTAGTGGTTTTATGAAATATACAGCAAATTACTTGTAATGACTTCAACATTTAATTATTTCTTGTGTGCTCAATAAGCACACTTTTTAAATGTTTGTTTTTACATTTTCCTCTTGCTTGTCTTTATAAAGCAGACTCTCAACTGAATTGTCCTGGGCCAAGAGGACAAAAAATGACCATGGGGAGTATTTTAATAATTTCCATTTGGTTAGAGATCAAATTTCTGTCACAATCTATCATATAGCTTTCACTCCACAAGTTCTGGATATGCCCATCATTGTGGTCTCAGCCCTGAGCAGTACTGGAAAAATAGCAGTTATCAACCGTGGATATGATGTGTTGTGGAACTGGGTAATAATCTCCTCTGTTCAGAATCAGGTTTAATATCATTGGCATATATCATGAAATTTATTGCTATACAGGAGCAGTACATTGTAATACATAATAAAAACTGGTGGTGGACTTTAGGAGACCTAGGCCTCATGTGGAGCCAGTGATCATTAATGGAGAATGTGTGGAGCAGGTTAAGACCTACAAGTATCTGGGAGTGCAGTTAGATGAGAAGCTAGACTGGACTGCCAACACAGATGCCCTGTGCAGGAAAGCACAGAGTCGACTGTACTTCCTCAGAAGGCTGGCGTCATTCAATGTTTGTAGTGAGATGCTGAAGATGTTCTATCGGTCTGTTGTGGAGAGCGCCCTCTTCTTTGTGGTGGCGTGCTGGGGAGGCAGCATTAAGAAGAGGGACGCCTCACGTCTTAATAAGCTGGTAAGGAAGGCGGGCTCTGTCGTGGGCACAGAACTGGAGAGTATGACATCGGTGGCAGAGCGGAGGGCGCTGAGTAGGCTATGGTCAATCATGGAAACCCCTGAACATCCTCTGCACAGCACCATCCAGAGACAGAGAAGCAGCTTCAGCGGCAGGTTGCTTTCAATGCAATGCTCCTCAGACAGGATGAAGAGATCATTACTCCCCAACACCATTCGGCTCTACAATTCAACCACCAGGGGCAAGACATTTTAAAGTGCCGGGGTTAGGACTGAGCTTAAGATACCACTCAATGCACTTTAGTAAACTATTTAAGAACTTTTTTTTAAAAGCTAATTATCATTTTAGATGCATATCATATTTATACTGAGTTAAATACTGTATGTAATTAGTTTTGCTACAATAAGTGTATGGGACACTGGAAAAATGTTGAATTTCCCCTTGGGGATGAATAAAGTATCTATCTATCTATTACATATATTAACAAGTCAAGGTAAATAAGTAGTGCAAAAAAAAAAGGAAAAAAAGTGATATGAGTTCATGGATGTAAAGTTCATTCAGAAATCTGATGGCAGAGGGGAAGAAGCTGTTCCTGAATCACTGATTGTGTGTCTTCAGGCTCCTGTACCTCCTCCCTGATGAAAAGAGAGCATGTCCTGGGTGATAGGGATCCTTAATGATGGATGCTGCATTTTTGAGGCACACTCCTGAAAGGTGTCCTGGAAGCTGGGAAGGCTCATGCCCATGATGGAGTTGATTGAGTTTATAACTTTCTGCAGCTTATTTTGATCAACAGTTCATAATCTTGCTGAGTCCACTCAGACCTCATGAGATTCATCTTATTTGGTTTCAGTTCTTGACTCTGTTTCTACTTTGTTTTTTAAAAAAAGTAAACTGACCCCACTTGTTCATGCTCCCATTTGTGTTCCACCACTTGGGGTCTTCCATTGGTCGGGGTCAACAAGCGCTGAATTCAATATAGGACTGCCTTAGAGTCTCCAGGTCCAGATTTTTCCTCAAAGTTTACTCCTGAAGCCTTCCCCATGAGTAGGTATAGCCACAAGACAGTGGAAGTTTGAAAACAGAGTTTTCCTTCTCCTAGATGAGCTGCCAACCACAGCTGATGAGTCCCATCTGCCTGAAGAGATAGTAGCTAAGGCTGGGCTTAGTAGCTAAGCCCTAAGTGAAGGGCCGTAGCTGGACGTGTTTGTCAGACATCCTTAAGGAACCAAACACCACTATATACTTTATATTCACACCAAAGTCCAAATTAAGATCCTATACATTAAATTCAAGAGTGCAGGTATGTTTCAAATTTCTGCCAAGTTTCCATCAGTGATATACACTCAGTTTGTTCATTATTTTTACAAAGTCTTTGCTTGTTTGTCCTAATAACTCGATCTTCTGCCTTCTCCAGCATCACATTTTGTTTGATAATCATTCCTGTGAAGTTCCTTGGAGATCTTAAAAGAAGCATGAAGACTTGATGCCAAAAGCAACACTTTCTGCCAAACTGGGAATGTATCACACGCAAAGCAGGAAAAACTAAGAACTTATTTGCAATATTTCTGGCTTGGCATTGCCACATAGAACATGGCATGAAGAACAATATTTTGTGAATTTTCAAAGATTGTAGCCCAGTCTATAATCTTTCCTTTCAGAACTCAATCTCATTATTGTAATAGAAAGTAAGACGATAAAAGAATCAAAATATCAATATTTTGATGTTACTTTTCCTAATGACTCGAGCCACAGAACCATTATGGCACACACACACCATAGAGCGGTTATAGTCATAGTCTATTGAATCTCTGTTGGCTTTATCAGACTAATCCATCATATATATTTTTAAATTTTTTTATTCATTTACGGGATGTGGGCATTGCCAGCTAAGCCAGAATTTATTGCCTATCCCTAGTTGCCCTTGTGAAGGTGGTGATGAGCTGCCTTCTTGAACTGCTGCAGTCCCTGAGGTATAAATACACCCACAGTACTGTTAGGGAGGGAATTTCATGATTTTGACCCAGCGACAATGAAGGAACAGTGCTGGGTTTCCAAGTCAGGATGGGGAGTGACTTGGAGGGGCATTTCCAAGTGGTGGTGTTTCTGCTGATCTGGTCCTGGATGGTAATGGTCGTGAATCTGGACCATTCTTTCTCAAACAACCTGGAAACCTATTATTACTCAAATAATTATCTAATTCCCCCTTGGAAAGCATGAAACTTCACTATTAGCCATTGCATTGCAGATTATGATAATTAGCGTTAAAATAAAAACTGGAACTTTTTCTAGTCAAGCTTCTGTCTTCAATCACTTGATTCCTCTGCTAATGGAAACAAGCTATCCCTATTTTTCATAACCTTCCCTCAAACTCTCTTAGCCAAGAGCAACAACCTCATTTTCTCTAAACTATCCTTATAATTCACACTCCTCAATCGCGAGAATAATTTTAGCAAATAACACCTCAACACTTTGCACCTTGAATTCGTCTGTCTTCTTAGATCCCATTTGACCATTTCACCCTCCTGCAATTTATCCTCCTCCTCTTTGTTTCCTTTCCCATCAACCTAAACTGGCCCAGCTTTGGAATATGAGGAAGAAATCTCCTGGGATCTCACCAACCAGAAGAAACCTCTAAACATCTTATTAGTGTATATGTTGTCAGGAGTTACAATAGGAGCAAAGTTCACAGGACATTTACAATGACCAATTAACCTTCCTAGTATGTCTTTGGACAGTGGCAGAAACAGGAGGACTCAGAGAAAACCCCTATATTTCCTGGGAGGGACATACAGAGACTCCTCACAGAGTGGCACTGGAACTGATCTCCGGCATGTCCCGAACTGTAATAGTGTCACGCTAACCGCTACACTACTGCAGCAGATTCCACGGGGAGGATGTACGGAGACTCCTAACAGAACGGCACTGTAACTGAACTCCAACACCCCAAGCTGTAATAGCATCATGCTAACTGCTACTCTACAGCGGCACCCATAAGTTGAGACAGAGTTGAGGAAGCAATCAAAGGGAAAATTGGGAAGTATGAAAGACCTTTGAATTTTATTTCTGTGGTGTATTTGAGTAATATTGTAAACATATTGTTTTATTATGCATTTTTTATGGTATAAATAATTCATCGTGGGCTATAAGTAAAAATGCACTCTCATTCTGGACTCTGTGTTTTCCTTTCAAGTAGTTTAATGTTTCAGAGTTACAAAATACAACTTTAGAGAAGGGTAAGTTTTAAAACAAACCCAAGACAACTACATAACTGTTGAAGTACAGTGAGACATCTGAGTTTATAAAAAGTACAGTGATAAATTGTCGAGTAAAGAAAATGGTGCATGACATGATTCTTCAGGAATAGGCAGATAATGTCATTTAAAAAAAGGCAGAAAATGGAAGAATTCAAGTGTTCCTAGGCAGTGAGTACTGTGTGATGATAATCATTAAAACAAAAGCAGAAATGGCTGGCTACATCGCAAAGATTGACATGTTTGATTATCCAACAGATAACTGGATATTATATACAAAATGGATTTGGCAGTATTTTAAAGCAAATGGAATAGCAAATGAGAAACAAGTACCTATTTTACTGAGTGCATTGGGTTTAAAAACGTACAGTTTGCTTTGAAGTTTAACTGTTTCAACCATATCAGCTGAAATTAGCTTTGTTGAAATCGTGAAAGTAATAAAGGAACATTTAGGACAAAACCATTGTTGATTGCAGAACACTTTAGGTTTCATTATCGGAATCAAAAGGAAGGGGAGTCCATTTCAGCATATGTGGCTGAATTGAAGTTGTCTGATCATTGTCGGTTTGGTAGTTTGGTGATGGGCTTAATGATGCACTCAGATCATTTAGTTTGTGGAATCTTAGACGAAAGCATTAAAAAATGGAAGTGCAACTTGCATTTAAAAGAAACAATTGAAATTGCTGTATCAACAGACAGAAATGCAATTGAGTTGTAGTCAGGAGTGAGCATGAACAAAACTGCAATACTGAAACAGGCCAAACAAATTATATTATCATTATGGCAGGGGCTCACATACACCAAACAAATGCTGATTTAAAGGTAAAACTTGCAGAAAATGCAACAAAGTATTTTGGGCATCCAAAAATAAATAGAACGCACAGAGAAGACAAAAAGGTTAAAAGTTGAGTTGCATTTTCAAAAAGAGCACTAATCTGCATGCTGTAAATGAAAAAAAAAACTGATAATGATGAGAGTGACACAGGACTGAGTATCCTAGAGATTTACAATGTGGAAATTAACAATAGACAAGCAATATGGCTTATACAGAAGTGAATGGTAAATTAATTAACATGGAATTGGACACAGGTTCAACTCTTTCAGCCATTCCACAAAATAAGTTTGAATGGCATTTCAAAGACAATAAACTGAAGCCTGCAGATAACTTATGCTGGAGAAAAGATAACTCCTGTGGAACATTTATAAATCTTGTACACCTCAATCATGGTTTATAAACTACCATGGTAGTTCATGTATATCATGTACCATGTATATCATGGTAGTTTATAAACTACCAAGCTGACAATGATCAGACAACTTCAATTCAGCCACATATGCTGAAATGGACTCCCTGTCCTTTTGATTCCGATAACGTAACCTAAGGTGTTCTGCAATCAGCAATGGTTTTGTTCTAAATGTTCCTTTATTACTTTCACGAATTATAATGTCCCACAGGAGTTATAAAGACATTTATAACAGTGCAATACAACAAGCAACAAGCCACTTTGGGTTTGAATGTGGTAAAACAGGGCCAGTATTGTTGGGATGTGATTGGCTGAGACAACTACAACTTGATTGGAGATCCACCTGTCACTTGCATGCCACATCCCCTGCAAGACAATCAACTGAAAACAGATTAAGAAAGATATTGGATGATGCCACAAATAGAAAGGGTACAGAGGAGATTTACCAGGATGCTGCCTGGTTTAGAGAGAATGGATTATGATCAGAGATTAAGGGAACTAGGGCTTTACTCTTTGGAGAGAAGGAGGATGAGAGGAGACATGATAGAGGTGTACAAGATATTAAGAGGAATAGACAGAGTGGACAGCCAGCGCCTCTTCCTCAGGGCACCACTGCTCAGTACAAGAGGACATGGCTTTAAGGTAAGGGGAGGGAAGTTCAAGTGGGATATTAGAGGAAGGTTTTTCACAGAGAGTGGTTGGTGCATGGAATGCACTGTCTGAGTCAGTGGTGGAGGCAAATACACTAGTGAAGTTTAAGAGACTACTAGACAGGTATATGGAGGAATTTAAGGTGGGGGGTTATTTGGGGGGCGGAGTTTGAGGGTTGGCACAAGATTGTGGGCCGAAGGGCCTGTAATGTGCTGTACTATTCTATGTTCTATATGTCTCCACGTTGTACACGATGAACTGTTGCCCAAAAGAGGACAATTGGGTATTGGTGCCAAACTCTGTGCCTCTTGTTTGAAAACATATTGGGCCAAGGAAGAACCATGCTGCTCAGAGGAAGCGTGACAGTGATGAAAGCCGTGTTCTGACTACAACAATTTTTGTAGACAACATATCTGAGACAACTTCCAGTGTGGTTGGGTTAAATTGTTCTCTGATCTTGGCAATTTATTTGCAAGTGTTTTGTCACCAATTGAGGAGAAATTATCAGTGTGCTGTTAGTTGTGGCATGTTCTCTGAATGCTTGGCCTTTATGTACTTATCAATCAGCTGACTGAAACTCAGTTGTGATGTGGAGAGGAAATCTCATCGCTGATTGGTTGTTCGGCAAACTTCATGTGTTGTGATCTGGAATTTTGTCCTCATTGGCTCAAAAACAGGATAGGGGTCTAAATGTTCATTTGTAGAATTGTTTGCAGAAAACCACACTTCTAGGAATTCTTGTGCAAACACATGGCATATCACAACTGAGTTTCTGAAATGGCAATGAATCAGCTGGTTGGTAGGTATATAGAGGCCTTGCATTGAGAGTACACACCTCAATTAAAAGCGCACTGATGTTGTCTCCTAATATGGTGACAAAACATTTGCAAGTAAATTGCTGAGATCGGAGAACAACTCAACCCAATCATCAACCATCTGAGTCACACACTTTCCAAATTAGTTCCAGCTTCTGATATGTCAATCAGGCAGTTCCTTGTGAAATGTGGCTTGGAGTTAAGCTGGAAGAGAGTTCAAGGAGCTTCCTAAAATTTGCAAACATTTGGCTTTTGTGAGTATAAAGAACCAGAATCTACTCTGTGTGCAATAAGATTATTGCAAGAACTTCAAGAGGGAGACAAACTTCTGCTTGTAAAAATAGATGTAAAGACCAAAGCCCAGCTCAGTGAATGGAAGGCCAAAAAGAAAGGAGTCAATGGAGATACGAAAACAAAGGATTCGGCAGATGATGTTGTGGATGAGGAAGTCAAGAGGAGAGACCATATTGTAAAGGGAACAATTGGACTAATAAGAGAAAACTCCAGAGAACTAAATGCACCTTCCAAAGATCAAGATGCACAAACTAGAAAGAAGAAGGAAAAGAGAGAGGAGTATTGTGTATTTAATAATTCAGTAATATTTGAGTAATATTGTGTTTGTATGTATATACATATTTAGTTTGAGCAAGCATTCTTTGTTGTTTAAATGATTCATTATGGGTTATATATATCTAATGCCCTGGTTAAGGATACATTTTATTGCATTTCTACTGCTAAGTCGTTAGGTATTTTGCTTTAGTAGCTTTCCTGCAAACACTGTGTGTTCTGTTAGTTAAGCTTCCTAGACTAGTGCTTTGGCTAAGATAAGGAGCCATTTGTTAAGCTTAGGGATGTTGTGTCAGCCAATTGGGTGTGCCTTGGTGATATTCTGTCAAGTGGGATGTGATGAAACATTTGAGGGAGCTGGATGGGGTTAGATTTCTGAGGGACAGTGGTCTGGTTTTGGGTCTTTGGTTAGCAGAGGTTGGAAGAAGAAGAAATGGTGGACAGCAAAATTAATTGTGTGTTAAAGTTGAAATATCTGTAATTTTATGCCAGTGTAAGGTCTGTTACTTCTTGGAGAATGATAACTTTGCATGGGGCAATATCGATACAGCATTCACCATAATTTTCATTCCGTCAGCAGAATAGTCCAAATCTCCTGTTTTGCAACACAAATCATACCTACCTGAGATATGGGTTGCTTTTTGAAAATGGCTGTCTCACTTTGACATGTGATGCCGAGTCACATGTCTGTTAGCTAATGAGCCTGGTTTATTGCGAGAGGGTTACATGTAAAAATACATGAATTGTGCATGTCATCATGCTATCACGCGATATGTGTACATCTCACTTAAAGTAAAAATGAAGTTCGATTTGTATTCTGGAGTCACCATGTTCTCCCTTCAATTAGTTTAATATTTTGGAATTACAGAACATAACAATTTTAATTAAGTCACAAAGTCACCAAGAGAGAAATTGAAGTCTACTGGTACTAAATATCTGGAAATCCATGTCTTTTACATTCAATCTCTAATTCTGGTGCCACAGTAGTGTTTTAATTTGTGTTGATCGATGGACATTCAGTCCAGCTCAGTTATTGTTGGAAGGTTGGAAATGAAATTAGTTTCTACACTGAGCAATCTCAGATCAGATTCTTGCCCTTGCAAAGTCCCAGTAGGGCTTTCCAGATATATGGTTACATCAGTCTCAGAAAATGGTGGAAATTATATTGCGTTCTCATGCCATCCCACAGGAATCTTAATAATTTGTATGGGGAGCTAGAATTCAAGCTGTTTCAATTTAACTGCTCTGCTTTAATATTCTCAGTGACCGGCAAAGAGTTAAAAATCACTCCTTTTGATTTTTTACTAAATTGAAAATGAAGACCCAGCTGTATAAATAATATTTATAATGGAACATGATATGTAAAAATTAAAGACATTAAAGAATTCAGGAAAAATGCACAGAATTTTCCATTGAGGTCAACAATTGATTCCTATAATAGCTTTGAAGGAATTTCCCCCAGACTACCTTACTCTGTGCATCCACATAGAGCCATAGAGTCATAAAACACGCCAGCACAGAAACAGGCCCTTTGGCCCATCTAGTCTGTTGCAAAATATTATTCTGCCTAACCCCAAGGACCTGCAAGGACCTGGACCAGAGCCCTCTGCAGCCTTCCCATCCCTGCACCTACCCTAATTGCTTTTAAATATTGAAATTGAACCAGCATCCTCCTCTTCTGCTGGTAGTTCATTCCACACTCACCACTGTCTGAGTGGAGAAATTTTCCCTCATGTTGTCTTTAAACAATTCACCTTTCATCCTTAACCAGTTACCCCTAGTGCTAGTCTCAGTGGAAAAAAGCCTGCTTGCATTTACCCTGTCTATATCCCTCATAATTTTGTACACCTCTATCAAATCTCCCTTCATTCTCTTATGTTCCAGGGAATAAATCCTAACCTTCTCTACCTTACCCGACAAGCAGGTCGTCAGGTCAGAGTCAGAATCAAGTTTTTATCAATGGGATACATCATAAAATTTGTTAACTTTACGGCAGCAGTACAATGCAATATAATGATAAATATAGAGAAAAGACTGAGTTACAGTATAGTATATTTGTCTATAAAATAGCTAAGTTAAAATAAATAGTGAAATAAATAAATTTCTGGGAAAAACCCAGAAATAAAAGTAGACTTCAATGTTCATTTAGGAATCAGATGACAGAGGGGAAGAAGCTGTTCCTGAATTGCTGAGTGTGTGTCTTCAGGCTTCTGTACCTCCTTCCTGATGGTACCATTGAGACGAGGGCATGCCCTGGGTGCTGGAGATCCTTAATGATGGATGCTGCCTTCCTGAGGCACTATTCCTCAAAGATGTTTTGGATACTATGGAGGCTGGTACCCATGATGGAGCTGACTAATTTTACAAATTTCTGCAACGTACTTCGATCCCATACCAGACAGTGATGCAGCCGGTGAGAATGCTCTCCAAGGTACATTTGTAGAAGTTTCTCAGTGTTTTAGTTGACAAAACAAATCTCCTCAAACTCCTAATGAAATGTAGCTGCTATCTTACCTTCTTTATGACTACATTGATATACTGCGTCCAGGTTAGGTCCTCAGAGATCTTGACACCCAGGAACTTGAAACTGCTCACTCTCTCTACTTCTGATCCCTCGATGAGGATTGGTATGTGTTCCTTCATCTTAGAACCATAGAACCATAGAACATTACAGCACAGAAACAGGCCTTTTGGCCCCTCTTGGCTGTGCCAAACCATTTTTCTGCCTAGTCCCACTGATCTGCACCTAGACCATATCCCTTTATAACCCTCTCATCCATCTACCTGTCCAAGTTTTTCTTAAATGTCAAAAGTGAGCCCGCATTCACCACTTCATCTGGCAGCTCATTCCACACTCCCACCACTTTCTGTGTGAAGAAGCCCCCCCAATGTTCCCTTTAAACTTTTCCCCCTTCACCCTTAACCCATAACCTCTGGTTTTTTTCTCCCCTGGCCTCAGTGGAAAAAGCCTGTTTGCATTCACTCTATCTATACCCATCATAATTTTATACACCTCTATCAAATCACCCCTCATTCTCCTACGCTCCAGGGAATAAAGTCCTAACCTATTCAACTTTTCTCTGTAACTCAGTTTCTCAAGTCTCGGCAACATCCTTGTAAACCTTCTCTGCACTCTTTCAATCTTATTAATACCTTCCTGTAATTAGGTGCCCAAAACTGCACACAATACTCCAAATTCGGTCTCACCAATGTCTTATACAATCTCACCATTACATTCCAACTCTTATATTCAATACTTAGATTTATAAAGGCCAATGTACTAAAAGCTCTCTTTACGACCCTATCTACTTGTGATGCCACTTTTAGGGAATTATGTATCTGTACTCCCAGATCCCTCTGTTCTACTGCACTCCTCAGTGTCCTACCATTTACATTATATGTTCTACCTTGGTTTGACCTTCCGAACTGCAATACCTCACACTTGTCCACATTAAACTCCATCTGCCATTTTTCAGCCCATTCCTCCAGCTGGTCCAAATCCCTCTGCAAGCTTTCAAAACCTTCCTCACTGTCCACTACACCTCCAATCTTTATATCATCAGCAAATTTGCTGATCCAATTTGCCATATTATCATCCAGATCATTGGTATAAATGACAAATAACAATGGACCCAGCACTGATCCCTGTGGCACACCACTAGTCACAGGCCTCCATTCAGAGTAGCAATCCTCCACTACCACACTCTGGCTTCTTCCATTGAGCCAATGTCTAATCCAATTTACTACCTCACCATGTATACCTAGCAACTGAATCTTCCTAACTAACCTCCCAGGCGGGACCTTGTCAAAGGCCTTACTGAAGTCCATGTAGACAACATCCACAGCCTTCCCTTCATCCACTTTCCTGGTAACTTGCTCGAAAAACTCTTAATACGTTGGTTAAACATGACCTACCACACACAAAGCTACGCTGACTGTTTCTAATAAGTCCCTGTCTATCCAAATACTTGTAGATCCTATCTCTTAGTATTCCTTTCAATAATTTACCTACTACTGATGTCAAACTTACCAGCCTATAATTTCCCGGCTTACTTTTTGAGCCTTTTTTAAACAACGGAACTACATGAGCTATCCTCCAATCCTCCTGACCCGTGGATATCGACATTTTAAATATTTCTGCCAGGGCCCCTGCAATTTCAACACTAGTCTCCTTCAAGGTCCAAGGGAATACCCTGTCAGGTCCTGGGGATTTATCTACCCTGATTTGCCTCAAGACAGCAAGCACCTCCTCCTATTTAATCTGTATAAGTTCCATGACCTCCCCACTTGTTTGCCTTGTTTCCATGGACTCCATTCCAGTTTCCTTAGTAAATACAGATGTAAAAAACCCATTTAATATCTCTCCCATTTCTTTTGGTTCCATACATAGCCGACCACTCTGATCTTCAAGAGGACCAATTTTATCCCTTACTATCCTTTTGCTCTTAACATACCTGTAGAAGCTCTTAGGATTATCCAAAGCAACCTCATGTCTTCTTTTAGCCCTCCTGATTCCTTTCTTAAGTATTTTCTTACTCTTTTTATACTCCTCAAGCATCTTATTTCCCCCTTGTTGCCTATAGACGTTATACATCTCTCTCTTCTTCTTTATCAGAGTTCCAATATCCCTTGAGAACCAAGGTTCCTTATTATTATTCATTTTGCCTTTAACCCTGACAGGAACATACAAACTCTGCACTCTCAAAATTTCTCCTTTGAAGGCCTCCCACTTACCAATCACATCCTTGCCAGAGAACAACCTGTCCCAATCTACGCTTTTTAGATCCTTTCTCGTTTCTTCAAATTTGGCCTTTTTCCAGATCAGAACTTCAACCCGAGGACCAGATCTATCTTTATCCATGATCAAGTTGAAACTAATGGCGTTATGATCACTGGGACCAAAGTGTTCCCCTACACACACTTCCGTCACCTGTCCTAACTCATTTCCTAATAGGAGATCTAATATTGCATCCTCCCTAGTTGATACATCTATATATTGATTTAGAAAACTTTCCTGAACATATTTTACAAACTCTAACCCATCTAGACCTTTAACAGTATGGGAGTCCCAATCAATGTGTGGAAAATTAAAATTCCTTACAATCACAACTTTCTGTCTCCTGCAGTTGTCTGTTATCTGTCTGCAGATTTGCTCCTCCAATTCTTGCTTACTATTGGGTGGTCTATAAAATAACCCTATTAATGTGGTCTTACCCTTCCTGAAGTCCACAATCAGCTCTTGTATCTTACTGACGTTGAGTGCCAGGTCGCTGCTGCGGCACCATTCCACTAGTTGGCATATCTCACTCCTGTACTCCCTCTTGTCACCACCTGAGATTCTACCAACAATGGTTGTATTGTCAGCAAATTTATTGAAGCTGATTAAACTATGCCTAGGTGCACATTCATGTATATATAGAGCGTAGAGCAGTGGGCTAAGCACACACCCCTGAGGTGCACCGGTGTTGATCTTCAGCGAGGAGGAGATGTTATCACCAATCCACTAGTTTTCCATTTATGAAGTCAAGGATCTAGTTGCAAGGGAGGTACAGAGACCCAGGTTCTGTAGCTTTCCGATCAGGACTGTGGAATGATGGTGTTAAATGCTGAGCTGCGTCCGGCTGCATGGAGAGCCACTGGGATCTCATCTGCTGTAGACTTGCGGCGATAAGCAAACTGCGGTGGGTCCAGTTCCTTCCTGAGGCAGGAGTTGATTCCAGCCAGGACCAAACTCTCAAAGCATTTCATCACTGTAAATGTGAGTGCTACTGGATGATAGCTGTTAAAACAACTCTTTCTGCTCTTCTTGGGCACCGGTATAGCCAATGAAATTTACATCAGCACGGAATGGTGTAAGAGACCACATCTCTGTTATGCTAATCCCAGCATACAGATCGCTCGTCAGGCGCTCCAGACCAGTTCAGAAGCAGGCGAAAACCTGGCCAGCAGGAGCCATCTCTGCCCTTCAAGACTGCTTTGAGAACGCTGACTGGCACATGTTCAGAGAGGCTGCAACCGATGGCGACTCTACCAACTTAGAGGAGTACACAGCATCAGTGACCAGCTACATCAGCAAATGCATTGATGATGTTATTCTGTCCAAGACCATCACTAAACGCGCTAACCAGAAGCCGTGGATGACCGCAGAGGTGCGTGCGCTGCTGAGGTCCCGAGAGTCCTCCTTAAGAGCAGGCGACAAGGCAGCTCTAACAACAGCAAGGGCCAAACTGTCCCGAGCCATCAGAGGGGCAAAGCGTGCACACGCCCAGCTAATCCACAGTTACTTCCAGGACAGCGATGACATACGGCACATATGGAAGGGCATCCAGGACATTACCAATTACAGGACAACATCACCTGACTGTGCAGGTGATGCCTCCCTCCCAGATGCGCTGAATAACTTCTACGCCCGGTTTGAGGCAGAAAATGACTTGGCAGCGAGGAAGTCCACCCCTCCTACAAATGGGTGGACAAGGTGCTGTGTCTCACCGTGGCCGACGTGAGAAGAACCCTGTGCAGGGTCAACCCACGGAAGGCTGCTGGACCAGACAACATCCCTGGTAGAGTGCTCAGAGGATGTGCAGACCAGCTAGCAGATGTTCTCACTGACATCTTCAACATCTCCCTGAGCAGCGCCACCGTTCCAACGTGCTTCAAGGCCGCCACCATCATCCCCGTGCTGAAGAAGTCTTCAGTGTCCTGCCTCAATGACTACCGTCCCGTTGCACTTACATCCATCATCATGAAGTGTTTCGAGAGGCTCGTCATGAGGCATATCAAGACCCTGCTGCCCCCCTCACTGGACCCCCTGCAGTTTGCGTACCATCCCAACTGCTCAACAGATGACGCCATTGCCACCACCCTCCACCTGGCCCTAAACCACCTGGACAAAAAAGACACATACGTTCGGATGCTGTTCATAGACTTCAGTTCAGTATTCAACACAATCATCCCTCAGAAACTGATTGGAAAGCTGAGCCTACTGGGCCTGAACACATCCCTCTGCAAATGGATCCTGGACTTCCTGACTGGGAGACCTCAGTCAGTTCGGATAGGAGCAGTATCTCCAACACCATCACACTGAGCATGGGGACTTCCCAGGGTTGTGTGCTCAGTCCACTGCTGTTCCCTCTGCTGACCCACGACTGTGCTGCAACACACAGCTCGAACCATATCATCAAGTTCGCTGATTACACCACCGTGGTGGGTCTCATCAGCAAGAACGACGAATCAGCTTACAGAGAGGAGGTGCAGCGGCTAACGGACTGGTGCAGAGCCAACAACCTGTCTCTGAATGTGAACGAAACAAAAGAGATGGTTGTGGACTTCAGGAGGGCACGGAGTGACCACTCTCAACTGAACATCGACGGCTCCTCAGTAGAGATTGTAAACAGCACCAAATTTCTTGGTGTTCACCTGACGGAGAATCTCACCTGATCCCTCAACACCAGCTCCATAGTAAAGAAAGCCCAGCAGCGTCTCTACTTTTTGCGAAGGCTGAGGAAAGTCCATCTCCCATCCCCCATGCTCGTCACATTCTACAGGGGTTGTATTGAGAGCATCCTGAGCAGCTACATCACTGCCTGGTTCAGAAATTACACCATCTTGGATTGCAAGACCCGCGGATAGTGAGGTCAGCTGAGAAGATCATCGGGGTCTCTCTTCCCGCCATCACAGACATTTACACTACACGCTACATCCGCAAAGGAAACAGCATTATGAAGGACCCCATGCACCCCTCATACAATCTCTTCTCCCTCCTGCCGTCTGGGAAAAGACACTGAAGCATTCGGGCTCTCACGACCAGACTGTGTAACAGTTTCTTCCCCCCAAGCTATCAGACTCCTCAATACTCGAAGCCTGGACTGACACCTTGCCCTATTGTCCTGTTTATTATTTATTTTAATGCCTGCACTGTTTTTGTGTACTTTATGCAGTCCTGTGTAGGTCTGTAGTCTAGTGTAGCTTTCTCTGTGTTGTTTTTTTTATGTAGTTCAGTCTAGTTTTTGTACGTGTCATGTAACACCATGGTCCTGAAAAACGTTGTCTCATTTTTACAATGTACTGTACCAGCAGTTATGGTCAAAATGACAATAAAAGTGACTTGACTTGACTTGAAAAGTAATTAAAGTAATGAAACTTTAATTCTACTTTTTACCCTGATCTTTATAAGATGAATTATGCTGGGCCAAGTTTATCATCAGTTCTTGTCACTTCGGCTTTTCCCATGCTTGTATCTATTGACAAAAGTAGGATCTCATTGAGAGTCTGGGTGTCGGAGGCAGCCATGGAAGCCACAACAGTACTTAGAACTCAGAAGTTGTTGTGATTGTGAGTTGCCCTGAGAGTTTTTGACAAATGGCAAAGCTTCAAAAATTTGTAAGACTGTATGTAAGACATAAGAACAGAATTAGGCCATTCAGCTCATTAAGTGTGTTTCGTCATTCCAATATGGCTGATTTATTATCACTCTCTCTCTGAAACCTTTGACACCTTTACTAATCAAGGACCTATCAACCTTCGCTTTCAATGTACCGAGTGACTAGGCCTCTGCAAGCGTCTGTCCCAGTGAATTTCATAGATTCACCTTCCTCTGGTTAAAGAAATTCCTTCTTGTCTCTGTTCTAAATGAATGTTCCTCTAGTTTGAGGCTGTGCCCTCCCCCACTAGACTCCCCCACTATAGAAAATATCCATGCCCACTCTATTAGAAAAAATATTTTTACGGAATAAAGTAACTATATTTCGACACATATATTCTCTCATCAATTAAAAATAAACATTAAACCAAAGTAAATTAGCATTAAAAAAGGTTATTTTTCTCACTCCAAAGACTGAGAATGAATGGGGACTTGGATCCTGACTTGGCGAAGAATCAGAGAGTCAGATTTCCCAATGGAAAACAAATGACTGACCTGGTACCTCTTGTCACTATGTATGTCCTTTCTACAGCAGCATGATCCAGTCCATGGTGTTCTTCGCAATTCTAGGCATTATTGCCATTACTGGCTCTTAATATCTGTCGTCAGTGTCCCTGAGAAGGTGGTGACGTGCTTGAACTGCATGGAGCTTATACCACAATGTTTTCAGCTGGCAATTCCTGTGTTTTATGCAATGTCACTGGTAGAATGGCCAAATGTAATTATATGTGGGGAGGAAGCTGGATGTGTTGGCTTCATAGGTATTGTCATAGAAACCTCAGTGAGCTGTGGTCATACAGACTGGAGTAACATTGTACCAGCGGTAGAGAAGAACGTAAACTGGGACACTTGGCACATGTATCTATTTTAATTATACATGGTATAAATCAAAGGTTGTTTCTTCTTTTTCACAGCCAGGATTGAGAGGAAGCTCAGAACTACTGTATATAAAGTATTAAAGAGAAAGCTGAAAAATTAAGAAGTGCAAACTCAAAGTACACAATGAGTATCTAGACCATCGCATTAATCCACAAGGCAAAGATCTAGTGAAGGTAACTGAGGCTAGTTTGCTAAGGACAAAGGTTGGCACAGACTTTTGTTGAATAAAATACTGCACACTGAGGCTGAATGGCTTCTACACCCAGTTTGATGTGGAGAACAAAGTGCTGGTGAGGAAGCAGACGCTGCATCTGGCTGAAGCTGAGCTGAGGAAGACCCTGGCCAGAGTCAACCCACGCGAAGCTGTGGGGACGATAATATGCCAGGTCATGTTCTGAAAGACTGCACAGCCTAGCTGATGGATATATTTAACATCTCTCAGGAACAATCCACTGACCCCTTGGTTTTCAAGGTAGTGTAGCCTGGGGAAAAGTACACACTCAGGACAACAAACACTTTTTTGAGTTTTAATTCCTTTATCTGTTTTAGATATTGAAGTGCCAGAAGAGGGTCTTAAAACAAAACAAACAACTTTGCAATCAGGTCCTGCCATTACAATCTCCATTTAACCTTTGATCAACACACTTGTGTATCGACAAATTGCGTATGCAGTATAAAAATACATAAAGGAAACTGCACAAAACTAATACAGAACTAATACGGTAGTGGCAATTCTGAAGGAACACAATACAAACAACATTAGAATACCCCCCAACCCTGTATCTTATACACAGCAGCAAAAAATGTAGTGAATATATCTCATCTAAGATGTCTACTACTCTTTAGTACACAGGTGCTAAACCCCCGAACAGAGACTAAGCACTCACGTTACGCTGTTACATGCACAATCAGTCATGATACAATAAAGTTAGACAAAAGGTACACTTTGGCATAATTTTACAAGATATTGCCTTGTAGTTAAATTACAGGAAGACTGACCTGCTTGGCTGGTGAGGAACTTTGCATGAGCCACGCTATCCAGCGCCGATGCTTTCACTCATGAAAATCTAAAGCATCCACATGTAGAACATGTCAAATTATCAATATTCTCGATTCGCCAACGAGCATAAACGAATTCACATGGATATCGTCAATTAATGCTCACCTTTCCTCACCATGCCCTGCATCTCTGGGAGGAACTCAATTCCAAAGCCCCACCAGCTTCTTCAGCAGAAAACAAAGTGGTCTCCCTACTATCCCGTGCATGTGTCATAACATCACTGTCTCCCCTTAACGGCACAGACAAAATTCTAGCATTACCTGGATGGATGCCTAAGTATGCTTTTAATGATACTAAATAAGACTTGATGGTCACCTGGTTACAGTAGCAACCATCATTCCAGTGCCAAAGAAGGCAACAGTAACCTGCCTAAATGACTATCAACCGGTGGCATTAAATTCAACCATTATGAAATGCTTTGAGTGTCTGGTCATGGACCACATTAAAGCCTTTCTTCCGGCTACACTGCACCCTTTCCAGTTCACTTATCGCTCAAATCGATCCACTGATGATGCATTTGCCTCTGCCCTCCACTCTGTCCTGTCCCGTCTCCTTCTGCAATTGGATACTGTTCTTCTTAACTGTGCAGCCACAGTCAATTGGAGGCCAAGTCCCTGGATGCTTTCAAGAGAGAGTTAGATAGAGCTCTTATAGATAGCGGGGTCAAGGAATATGGGGAGAGGGCAGGAATGGGGTACTGATTGTGTATGATCAGTATGAATGGTGGTAAGGTTAGAAGGGCCGAGTGGCCTACTCCCGCACCTACTGTCTGTTGTCTATAATTCGTGTCTCATCCCATTACGCTGAGCACCGGTGCTCCCCGAGGATGTATGCCCATCTCACTGCTGAACCGTGACTGTGTCACAGGATCCTGCTTAAACTGTATTTTCAACTTTGCGGATGACACAACAGTGGTTGGCCTTATCAAGAATGATGATGAGGCAGAGTATAGAGAGGAAGTGGAGCCATTAATGAATTGGTGTGAGAAGAACAACCTAGCCCTGAACATGGAGAAGGCAAAGGAAATCGTTGTGGATCAGGGAGGTGCAGCCAAACCATGCCCCCCCACCTCCCCGCAAATACATGGCTCCTCCGTAGAGAAGGTTATGTGTACCAAGTTCACATCATGGATGACCTCACCTGTTCCCTTAAAATCACCTTCCTGAACAAGAAACACAGCAGCACCTCCACTTCCTATGAAGGCTCCCCTGTCCCCCTATCTTCAATGTGTTTTGCAGGAGCACCACTGAGAGCGTCCTGAGAAGTTGCATCTCCATCTGGTGTGGGAGCAGTCGAGCATTGGACCAGAAATCCCTTCAAAGGACTGAGAGCAGCTGAGAGGATCATAGAAGTTTCCTTTGGGGACATTTATCAGGAGCACTACGTAAACAGGGCCCTTAGTATTGTTAAGGATCCCAACCTTCCATCCAACATTCTCTTTGCATAAAGACAAGGATGGGAAACAGTTTCTTCCTGCAGGCCATCAGGCTTCTGAACTCCCTGCCACATCATATTTGAAGTATCGCTGGTTAATCTGATCTGTACCTTCCAATACTTAATATTAATGCACTTTATTTTGTTATTTATGTGTAATTCATCTGTAGATTTTATAGGCTGCCCAATAGTAACAGGGATATCAAGGAGCAGATAGGGAAACTGAACCTGGAAAGGTGTAATAATAACAGAGTTGTCGTGATGGGAGATTTTAATTTCCCAAATATCGATTGGTATCTCCCTAGAGGAAGGGATTTAGACGGGGTGGAGTTTGTTAGGTGTGTCCAGGAAGGTTTCTTGACACAATATGTAGATAAACCTACAAGAAGAAAGACTTCTTGATTTGGTATTGGGAAATGAACCTGGTCAGGTGTCAGGTCTCTCAATGGGAGAGAATTTTGGGGATAGTGATCACAATTCTATTTCCTTTACAATAGCATTGGAGAGAGATAGGAACAGACAAATTAGAAAAGCGTTTAATTGGAGTAAGGGGAATCATGAGGTTATCAGGCAGGAAATTGGAAACTTAAATTGCAAACAGATGTTCTCAGGGAAAAGTACAGAAGAAATGTGGCTTCGAGAATAAATTATTCGTGAAGGGGGAGAAATGTGAATTCCACGTCCCCTCGGTCAGCTTCCAAGGGTATATCATTGAGAGGGGACACGTGAGAGCTGATCCCGAGAAGATCCGGGCTGTGGCGGAGTGGCCCAAACCCACCGACCGCAAACAACTCCAACGGTTCCTGGGGTTTGTGAACTTCTGTCGCCGGTTCATCAAAACTGCAGCCAGGTGGTGGCTCCCCTTACCCGGCTTACCTCACCTGCCACACCTTTCCTTTGGAACTCTGAGGCGAACTCAGCATTCGCCGAACTGAAGAGGCGTTTCATGTCTGCCCCTGTTCTGATTCAACCGGACTCCTCCTGTCAGTTCATTGTGGAGGTTGACGTCTCTGACTCCAGGGTGGGAGCGGTACTATCCCAACGTTTGGGCTCGAATAAGAAACTACATCCCTGTGCCACCTTCTCTCACCTACTGTCTCCCACTGAATGAAATTACCTCGTGACGAACCGGGCGCTACTAGCGGTCAAACTGGCATTGGAAGAGTGGAGGCATTGGTTGGAGGGGGCAGAACACCTATTCATCGTCTGGACACAAGAATCTAGAATATATCCAGACCACCAAACGCCTGAATTCCCGCCAGGCCCGTTGGGCATTACTTTTTGGCCGGTTCTGGTTCTCCCTCACCTATCATCCAGGGTCTAAGAACGGGAAGCCTGACGCCGCCTCCCGCCAATACATTTCCGCGGAGGATCTTCCCAACCCCAAGACCATTCTTCCACCATCCTGTGTAGTGGCTGCCCTCACCTGGGAGATCGAGTCCAAAGTCAGAGGCCCAAAGGACGCAACCCAACCCAGACACTGGACCTCCCAATCGCCTCTTTGTACCCGATGCTGTTCGATCACAGGTCCTACAGTTGGGGCACACTATCTCTTCGCCTGCCACCCCGGAGCCGATTGGATCCTGACCCTCCTGAAGAGGCATTTCTGGTGGCCCTCAATGGACGCTGACATCCGTTCCTATGTTTCCACATGTTCCATCCATGTCCATGGAAAGGCCTCCCATTGGCCACCTGCGGGATTACTCCGTCCCCTGGGCGTCCCTGGTCGCACGCGACTTTAGACTTCATCACCGGTCTACCCCCTTCCCGCAGAAACACAACTGTCCTCACCGTGGTAGACAGATTCTCAAAGGCGGTGCACTTTGTGGCCCTCCCTAAACTCCCATCCTCACAAGAAACCGCAGATCTTCTAGTCCGCTACGGTCTTCCGCATCCGCGGAATCCCCGTGGACATCGTCTCCGATCGGGGTCCCCAGTTCATCTCGCAGGTATGGAAGGCTTTCTGTCAAGCCTTAGGTGTAACGGTCATTGTCATCCGGTTTTCACCCCCAGACAAACGGGCAGACAGAATGGGTCAACCAAGACCTGGAGGTAATGTTACGCTGCGTAATAGCAAACCACCCATCAACCTGGAGCGATCATCTCCCGTGGGTTGAGTACACCCACAACTCCCTGGTGAGCTCTGCCATTGGGAGGTCCCTGTTCGAGTGCTCCCTTGGGTACTAACCCCCGCTGTTCCCCGCTCAGGAAGAAGAGATCGCGGTACTGTTGGTTTGGGACCATGTTGATCGGTGCCGGAAGACTTAGGAGGAGACCCGCATGGCCCTACTCAGATCGACAAACCAAAATAAGAAAACGGTCGACCGACACCGGACTCCAGCACCAGAGTACCAACTGGGGCAGATGGTGTGGCTTTCCGCCAAGGACATCCCGCTCAAATGCGAACCTAGGAAACTCGCCCCCCGCTTCATGGGACCATTCAAGATTGAAAGGATTATCAACCCCACAGCGGTCCGCCTCATGCTGCCTAAATCCGTGCGTATTCACCCAACCTTTCATGTGTCCCAGCTAAAACCAGTCTCCGTCAGCCCTTTGTGTCCCCCAGCTGAGACTCCTCCCCGGCCTGGCTCATAGACAACCATCCGGCATACACCGTCCGACGACTGCTAGACGTGCGCCGTCAGGGCAGGGGTTTCCAATACCTGGTGGACTGGGAGGGGTATGGTCCTGAAGAGTGTTCCTGGGTCCCCTGCTCCTTTATCCTAGACCCTTCCTTCATCCAGGACTTTCATCGGGACCATCCAGACAGGCCTGGAGGAACGCTGGGAGGCTCCCATTGGGGGGTGGTGTGGGGGGGGTTCTGTCATGGTTCCGATTGGCCATTCCCCTTTAACACTTCTTTCTCCCTGATCATGCCCCAATTTCAGTCAGTTTCTGCTAGTTACCCAATAATCGTACATCTGGCCTTCATCAGAGACTGGAAAATAAATACGATGGTGACTCTATCACAGGTTGGTTAATTCTCGTGTGATACTTCATTCCCGGTTCCAATTACAACCGGTAGTTCTAAGTTCCGCTCTAGTTTCTAGAGAGTCCCTGTGAATCCTGTCTCCTTGTCAAAATCCTTCTGGTTTCCTGCTCTACGTTCAGGTCTACACCAGCCTCTCCAACTGAGTCGATGTGCCAGTGTCCTGCACTTGGGTTCTCCTCCGTCGCCCCCATGTAACATTTGGCAAATATTCAGCAGAAATTTGTGTGGAGTTCTGTATAGGTATGTTCCAATGAGACAGGGAAGTTATGGTAGGGTACAGGAACCGTGGTGTACAAAGGCTGTAGTAAATCTAGTCAAGAAGAAAAGAAAAGCTTACAAAATGTTCAGAGAGCTAGGTAATGTTAGAGATCTAGAAGATTATAGAGCTACTAGGAAGGAGCTTAAGAAGAAAATTAGGAGAGCCAGAAGGAGCCATGAGAAGGCCTTGGCAAACAGGATTAAGGAAAATGCCAAGGCATTCTACAGATATGTGAAGAGCAAGGGGATGAGACATGAAAGAACAGGACCTGTCAAGTGTGACAGTGGGAAAGTGTGTATGGAACTGGAGGAAATAGCAGAGGTACTTAATGAATACTTAACTTCAGTATTCTCTATGGAAAAGGATTTTGGTGATTGTAGTGATGACTTGCAGCGGACTGAAAAGCTTGAGCATGTAGATATTAAGAAAGAGGATGTGCTGGAACTTTTGGAAAGCATCAGGTTGGATAAGTCACCGGGACCGGATGAGATGTACCCCAGGCTACTGTGGGAGGCGAGAGAGGAGATTGCTGAGCCTCTGGCGATGATCTTTGCATCATCATTGGGGATGGGAGAGGTTCCGGAGGACTGGAGGGTTGCGAATGTTGTTCCTTAATTCAAGAAAGGGAGTAGAGATAGCCCAGGAAATTATCGGCCAGTGAGTCTTACTTCAGTGGTTGGTAAGTTGATGGAGAAGATCCTGAGAGGCAGGATTTATGAACATTTGGAGAGGTATAATATGATTAGGAGTAGTCAGCATGGCTTTGTAAAGGGCAGGTCGTGCCATACGAGCCTGATTGAATTTTTTCAGAATGTGACTAAACACATTGATGAAGGAAGAGCAGTAGATGCAATGTATATGGATGTCAGCAAAACATTTGAGAAAGTAAGGAAGCATGGGATCCAAGGGGACGTTGCTTTGTGGATCCAGAACTGGCTTGCCCACAGAAGCAAAGAATGGTTGTAGACGGGTCATATTCTGCATGGGGATCGGTCACCAGTGGGGTGCCTCAGGGATCTGGTCTCAGACCCCTACTCTTTGTGATTTTTATAAATGCCCTGGATGAGGAAGTGGAGGGATGGGTTAGTAAGTCTGCTGATGACACAAAGTTTGTAGGTGTTGTGGATAGTGTGGAGGGCTGTCAGAGGTTCCAGCGGGACATTGGATGCAAAACTGGGGAGATGGAGTTCAACCCAGAAAAGTGTGAAGTGGTTCATTTTGGTAGATCAAATATGATTGCAGAATATAGCATTAATGGTAAGACTCTTGGCAGTGTGGAAGATCAGAGAGATCTTGGGTTCCGAGTCTGTAGGATGCTCAAAGCAGCTGTGCAGTTTGACTCTGTGGTTAAGAAGGTATATGGTGCATTGGCCTTCATCAATCATGGAATTGAATTTAGGAGCCGAGAGGTAATGTTGCAGCTATATAGGACCCTGGTCAGACCCTACTTGGAGTACAGTGCTCAGTTCTGGTTGCCTCACTACAGGAAGGATGTGGAAACCATAGAAAGGGTGCAGAGGAGATTTACAAGGATGTTGCCTGGATTGGGGAGTATGCCCTATGAAAATAGGTTGAGTGAACTTGGCCTTTTCTCCTTGAAGCGACGGAGGATGAGAGGTGACCTGATAGAGGTGTATAAGATGATGAGAGACATTGATCGTGTGGACAGTCAGAGGCTTTTTCCCATGGCTGAAATGGTTGCCTCGTAGGTACAGAGCAGATGTCAGGGGTAAATTTTTTACTCAGAGTAATGAGTGCATGGAATGGGCTGCTAGCAATGGTGGTGGGGGTGGAAATAATAGGGTCTTTTAAGAGACTTTTAGATAGGTACATGGAGCTTAGTAAAATAGAGGGTTATAGGTAAGCCTAGTAGTTTCTAAGATAGGGACATGTTCGGCACAACTTTGTGGGCTGAAGGACCTGTATTGTGCTGTAGGTTTTCTATGTTTCTATGTCATCGAAGATGCCGACTCATAATCTGGTGGCGTTATTCCCATGACCCATTGTGGAGCTCCCAGGAAAGTAAATTCTTTGGGTTCCACAGGGAGTATGGTTCCGAAGCTGAAAGGTAAAGCAATTGACAAAAGGGCACCGCCTGGAGAGGAGCCTGTGGCTTAACCTGGACATAACATAGTAAACGCAGCACAGACACAGAAAGCATTGATTGGACTTTCTCAACTTGGTGGGTGATGTATACTCATTCTCAGTTGGTGGAGTGATTTGTCTGGTTAATTTCAAGAATGGGGAGACTCCCACAAGCTGAATAGAGAGAATGGGATTGTAAGGAATTTGTTGGACTATCAGTTCTTTCTATCAGGCTGTTAAAAGTATTCTGAACATTTGCAACAGAGAACTTAGCAGGACGGCCAGAAGACAAGGAGTTGCCAAGTTACTTTGGCCACTGGCAGGATTGAACTGCAGGGGAAAAATAAGGTGAAAATAATTGTAACAGCTTCTTCTTATTAAGAATGTGGTGCCATAGCAAAAACTCAGAAAAATGCAAACATATCAGATGTGTGTACGGTAGCAAATGGAGTCGACATTTATAATAAAAGTCATTAGATTCAGATTAACATGAAATGGTCTGTGAGGGTAATTTTAGTTCTTAAAATATTGCAAAAATAGATTCAATTATAGATCATTAAAGGCCAGTCAGCCTAGCAAGTTTAGACTGCAGTGTGTTTTTTACTTTGGGGCATCAAGATAGTTCTGTTACCTGAAAGTGATGCACTCCCACTGACACTCACATCCCTCACATCTCCGACTGACCCTCACTTTCCCCCAAATCTCCCACTGATCCTCACTCATCCAACATCCCCCACTGACCCTCACTTTCCCCCACATCTCCCACTGACTGTCACTTTCCCCCACATCTCCCACTGACCCTCACTTTCCCACACATCTCCCACTGACCCTCACTCCCCCCACATCTCCCACTGACTCTCACTTTCCCACACATCTCCCACTGACCCTCACTCCCCCCACATCTCCCACTGACACTCACATCCCTCACATCTCCGACTGACCCTCACTTTCCCCCACATCTCCCACTGACTGTCACTTTCCCCCACATCTCCCACTGACCCTCACTTTCCCACACATCTCCCACTGACCCTCACTCCCCCCACATCTCCCACTGACTCTCACTTTCCCACACATCTCCCACTGACCCTCACTCCCCCCACATCTCCCACTGACTCTCACTTTCCACCACATCTCCCACTGACTCTCACTTTCCCACACATCTCCCACTGACCCTCACTCCCCCCACATCTCCCACTGACACTCACATCCCTCACATCTCCGACTGACCCTCACTTTCCCCCACATCTCCCACTGACTGTCACTTTCCCCCACATCTCCCACTGACCCTCACTTTCCCACACATCTCCCACTGACCCTCACTCCCCCCACATCTCCCACTGACTCTCACTTTCCCACACATCTCCCACTGACCCTCACTCCCCCCACATCTCCCACTGACACTCACATCCCTCACATCTCCCACTGACCCTCACTTTCCCACACATCTCCCACTGACCCTCACTCCCCCCACATCTCCCACTGACTCTCACTTTCCCCCACATCTCCCACTGACTCTCACTTTCCACCACATCTCCCACTGACCCTCACATCCCTCACATCTCCCACTGACCCTCACATCCCCCACTGACACTCACTTGCCCACAACTCTAACTGATCCTCACTCACCCCACGTCTCCCACTGACCCTCACTTCCCTCACATCTCCCACTGACACTCACTTTCCCCCACATCTCCCACTGACACTCACTTTCCCCCACATCTCCCACTGACACTCACATCCCTCACATCTCCCACTGACCCTCACATCCCCCACTGACACTCACTTGCCCACAACTCCAACTGATCCTCACTCACCCCACGTCTCCCACTGACCCTCACTTCCCTCACATCTCCCACTGACTCTCACATCCCCCACTGACACTCACTTGCCCACAACTCCAACTGATCCTCACTCACCCCACGTCTCCCACTGACCCTCACTTCCCTCACATCTCGCACTGACCCTCACATCCCCCACTGACACTCACTTGCCCACAACTCTAACTGATCCACACTCACCCCACGTCCCCCACTGACCCTCACATTCCCCCACATCTACTACTGAACCTCATTCACCCCACGTCTCCCACTGAACCTCACTTTCACCCATATCTCCCACTGACCCTCACTTCCCCCACATCTCCAACGGACTACAACTTTATCCCCCATCTCCCGCTGACCCTCACTCACCCCGCGTTTCCCACTGACCCTCACATTCCTTCATCTCCCACTTACCCTCACGTTCCGCCACATCTCCCACTGACACTCACTTCCCCCACATCTCCCACTGAACCTCACTCACACAACGTCACCCACTGACCCTCACTTTCACCCACATCTCCCACTGACCCCCACTTTCCCCCACATCTCCCACTGACCCTCACTCCCCCCACATCTCCCACTGACACTCACATCCCTCACATCTCCCACTGACCCTCACTTTCCCACACATCTCCCACTGACCCTCACTCCCCCCACATCTCCCACTGACTCTCACTTTCCCCCACATCTCCCACTGACTCTCACTTTCCACCACATCTCCCACTGACCCTCACATCCCTCACATCTCCCACTGACCCTCACATCCCCCACTGACACTCACTTGCCCACAACTCTAACTGATCCTCACTCACCCCACGTCTCCCACTGACCCTCACTTCCCTCACATCTCCCACTGACACTCACTTTCCCCCACATCTCCCACTAACACTCACTTTCCCCCACATCTCCCACTGACACTCACATCCCTCACATCTCCCACTGACCCTCACATCCCCCACTGACACTCACTTGCCCACAACTCCAACTGATCCTCACTCACCCCACGTCTCCCACTGACCCTCACTTCCCTCACATCTCCCACTGACTCTCACATCCCCCACTGACACTCACTTGCCCACAACTCCAACTGATCCTCACTCACCCCACGTCTCCCACTGACCCTCACTTCCCTCACATCTCGCACTGACCCTCACATCCCCCACTGACACTCACTTGCCCACAACTCTAACTGATCCACACTCACCCCACGTCCCCCACTGACCCTCACATTCCCCCACATCTACTACTGAACCTCATTCACCCCACGTCTCCCACTGAACCTCACTTTCACCCATATCTCCCACTGACCCTCACTTCCCCCACATCTCCAACGGACTACAACTTTATCCCCCATCTCCCGCTGACCCTCACTCACCCCGCGTTTCCCACTGACCCTCACATTCCTTCATCTCCCACTTACCCTCACGTTCCGCCACATCTCCCACTGACACTCACTTCCCCCACATCTCCCACTGAACCTCACTCACACAACGTCACCCACTGACCCTCACTTTCACCCACATCTCCCACTGACCCCCACTTTCCCCCACATCTCCCACTGACCCTCACTCACCCACATTTCCCACTGACTCTCACTTTCTCCCACATCTCCCACTGACCCTCACATTCCTTCATCTCCCAGAGACCCTCACCCCCACATCTCCCACTAACTCTCACGTTCCCCCACATCTCCCACTGACCCTCACTCACCCCCACATCTCCCAATGACCCTCACATCCCCACATCTACCACTGACCTTCACTTTACCCCACATCTCCCACAGATCCTTACTCCGCCACCTCCCACTGACCCTCACTTTACCCCACATCTCCCACTCACTCTCACTTTCCCCCACATCTCCCACTGACACTCACATCCCTCACATCTCCCACTGACCCTCACATCCCCCACTGACACTCACTTGCCCACAACTCCAACTGATCCTCACTCACCCCACGTCTCCCACTGACCCTCACTTCCCTCACATCTCCCACTGACTCTCACATCCCCCACTGACACTCACTTGCCCACAACTCCAACTGATCCTCACTCACCCCACGTCTCCCACTGACCCTCACTTCCCTCACATCTCGCACTGACCCTCACATCCCCCACTGACACTCACTTGCCCACAACTCTAACTGATCCACACTCACCCCACGTCCCCCACTGACCCTCACATTCCCCCACATCTACTACTGAACCTCATTCACCCCACGTCTCCCACTGAACCTCACTTTCACCCATATCTCCCACTGACCCTCACTTCCCCCACATCTCCAACGGACTACAACTTTATCCCCCATCTCCCGCTGACCCTCACTCACCCCGCGTTTCCCACTGACCCTCACATTCCTTCATCTCCCACTTACCCTCACGTTCCGCCACATCTCCCACTGACACTCACTTCCCCCACATCTCCCACTGAACCTCACTCACACAACGTCACCCACTGACCCTCACTTTCACCCACATCTCCCACTGACCCCCACTTTCCCCCACATCTCCCACTGACCCTCACTCCCCCCACATCTCCCACTGACACTCACATCCCTCACATCTCCCACTGACCCTCACTTTCCCACACATCTCCCACTGACCCTCACTCCCCCCACATCTCCCACTGACTCTCACTTTCCCCCACATCTCCCACTGACTCTCACTTTCCACCACATCTCCCACTGACCCTCACATCCCTCACATCTCCCACTGACCCTCACATCCCCCACTGACACTCACTTGCCCACAACTCTAACTGATCCTCACTCACCCCACGTCTCCCACTGACCCTCACTTCCCTCACATCTCCCACTGACACTCACTTTCCCCCACATCTCCCACTGACACTCACTTTCCCCCACATCTCCCACTGACACTCACATCCCTCACATCTCCCACTGACCCTCACATCCCCCACTGACACTCACTTGCCCACAACTCCAACTGATCCTCACTCACCCCACGTCTCCCACTGACCCTCACTTCCCTCACATCTCCCACTGACTCTCACATCCCCCACTGACACTCACTTGCCCACAACTCCAACTGATCCTCACTCACCCCACGTCTCCCACTGACCCTCACTTCCCTCACATCTCGCACTGACCCTCACATCCCCCACTGACACTCACTTGCCCACAACTCTAACTGATCCACACTCACCCCACGTCCCCCACTGACCCTCACATTCCCCCACATCTACTACTGAACCTCATTCACCCCACGTCTCCCACTGAACCTCACTTTCACCCATATCTCCCACTGACCCTCACTTCCCCCACATCTCCAACGGACTACAACTTTATCCCCCATCTCCCGCTGACCCTCACTCACCCCGCGTTTCCCACTGACCCTCACATTCCTTCATCTCCCACTTACCCTCACGTTCCGCCACATCTCCCACTGACACTCACTTCCCCCACATCTCCCACTGAACCTCACTCACACAACGTCACCCACTGACCCTCACTTTCACCCACATCTCCCACTGACCCCCACTTTCCCCCACATCTCCCACTGACCCTCACTCCCCCCACATCTCCCACTGACACTCACATCCCTCACATCTCCCACTGACCCTCACTTTCCCACACATCTCCCACTGACCCTCACTCCCCCCACATCTCCCACTGACTCTCACTTTCCCCCACATCTCCCACTGACTCTCACTTTCCACCACATCTCCCACTGACCCTCACATCCCTCACATCTCCCACTGACCCTCACATCCCCCACTGACACTCACTTGCCCACAACTCTAACTGATCCTCACTCACCCCACGTCTCCCACTGACCCTCACTTCCCTCACATCTCCCACTGACACTCACTTTCCCCCACATCTCCCACTAACACTCACTTTCCCCCACATCTCCCACTGACACTCACATCCCTCACATCTCCCACTGACCCTCACATCCCCCACTGACACTCACTTGCCCACAACTCCAACTGATCCTCACTCACCCCACGTCTCCCACTGACCCTCACTTCCCTCACATCTCCCACTGACTCTCACATCCCCCACTGACACTCACTTGCCCACAACTCCAACTGATCCTCACTCACCCCACGTCTCCCACTGACCCTCACTTCCCTCACATCTCGCACTGACCCTCACATCCCCCACTGACACTCACTTGCCCACAACTCTAACTGATCCACACTCACCCCACGTCCCCCACTGACCCTCACATTCCCCCACATCTACTACTGAACCTCATTCACCCCACGTCTCCCACTGAACCTCACTTTCACCCATATCTCCCACTGACCCTCACTTCCCCCACATCTCCAACGGACTACAACTTTATCCCCCATCTCCCGCTGACCCTCACTCACCCCGCGTTTCCCACTGACCCTCACATTCCTTCATCTCCCACTTACCCTCACGTTCCGCCACATCTCCCACTGACACTCACTTCCCCCACATCTCCCACTGAACCTCACTCACACAACGTCACCCACTGACCCTCACTTTCACCCACATCTCCCACTGACCCCCACTTTCCCCCACATCTCCCACTGACCCTCACTCCCCCCACATCTCCCACTGACACTCACATCCCTCACATCTCCCACTGACCCTCACTTTCCCACACATCTCCCACTGACCCTCACTCCCCCCACATCTCCCACTGACTCTCACTTTCCCCCACATCTCCCACTGACTCTCACTTTCCACCACATCTCCCACTGACCCTCACATCCCTCACATCTCCCACTGACCCTCACATCCCCCACTGACACTCACTTGCCCACAACTCTAACTGATCCTCACTCACCCCACGTCTCCCACTGACCCTCACTTCCCTCACATCTCCCACTGACACTCACTTTCCCCCACATCTCCCACTGACACTCACTTTCCCCCACATCTCCCACTGACACTCACATCCCTCACATCTCCCACTGACCCTCACATCCCCCACTGACACTCACTTGCCCACAACTCCAACTGATCCTCACTCACCCCACGTCTCCCACTGACCCTCACTTCCCTCACATCTCCCACTGACTCTCACATCCCCCACTGACACTCACTTGCCCACAACTCCAACTGATCCTCACTCACCCCACGTCTCCCACTGACCCTCACTTCCCTCACATCTCGCACTGACCCTCACATCCCCCACTGACACTCACTTGCCCACAACTCTAACTGATCCACACTCACCCCACGTCCCCCACTGACCCTCACATTCCCCCACATCTACTACTGAACCTCATTCACCCCACGTCTCCCACTGAACCTCACTTTCACCCATATCTCCCACTGACCCTCACTTCCCCCACATCTCCAACGGACTACAACTTTATCCCCCATCTCCCGCTGACCCTCACTCACCCCGCGTTTCCCACTGACCCTCACATTCCTTCATCTCCCACTTACCCTCACGTTCCGCCACATCTCCCACTGACACTCACTTCCCCCACATCTCCCACTGAACCTCACTCACACAACGTCACCCACTGACCCTCACTTTCACCCACATCTCCCACTGACCCCCACTTTCCCCCACATCTCCCACTGACCCTCACTCCCCCCACATCTCCCACTGACACTCACATCCCTCACATCTCCCACTGACCCTCACTTTCCCACACATCTCCCACTGACCCTCACTCCCCCCACATCTCCCACTGACTCTCACTTTCCCCCACATCTCCCACTGACTCTCACTTTCCACCACATCTCCCACTGACCCTCACATCCCTCACATCTCCCACTGACCCTCACATCCCCCACTGACACTCACTTGCCCACAACTCTAACTGATCCTCACTCACCCCACGTCTCCCACTGACCCTCACTTCCCTCACATCTCCCACTGACACTCACTTTCCCCCACATCTCCCACTAACACTCACTTTCCCCCACATCTCCCACTGACACTCACATCCCTCACATCTCCCACTGACCCTCACATCCCCCACTGACACTCACTTGCCCACAACTCCAACTGATCCTCACTCACCCCACGTCTCCCACTGACCCTCACTTCCCTCACATCTCCCACTGACTCTCACATCCCCCACTGACACTCACTTGCCCACAACTCCAACTGATCCTCACTCACCCCACGTCTCCCACTGACCCTCACTTCCCTCACATCTCGCACTGACCCTCACATCCCCCACTGACACTCACTTGCCCACAACTCTAACTGATCCACACTCACCCCACGTCCCCCACTGACCCTCACATTCCCCCACATCTACTACTGAACCTCATTCACCCCACGTCTCCCACTGAACCTCACTTTCACCCATATCTCCCACTGACCCTCACTTCCCCCACATCTCCAACGGACTACAACTTTATCCCCCATCTCCCGCTGACCCTCACTCACCCCGCGTTTCCCACTGACCCTCACATTCCTTCATCTCCCACTTACCCTCACGTTCCGCCACATCTCCCACTGACACTCACTTCCCCCACATCTCCCACTGAACCTCACTCACACAACGTCACCCACTGACCCTCACTTTCACCCACATCTCCCACTGACCCCCACTTTCCCCCACATCTCCCACTGACCCTCACTCACCCACATTTCCCACTGACTCTCACTTTCTCCCACATCTCCCACTGACCCTCACATTCCTTCATCTCCCAGAGACCCTCACCCCCACATCTCCCACTAACTCTCACGTTCCCCCACATCTCCCACTGACCCTCACTCACCCCCACATCTCCCAATGACCCTCACATCCCCACATCTACCACTGACCTTCACTTTACCCCACATCTCCCACAGATCCTTACTCCGCCACCTCCCACTGACCCTCACTTTACCCCACATCTCCCACTCACTCTCACTTTCCCCCACATCCCCACTGACCCTCACTTTCCCTCAGATCTCCCACTGACTCACTCACCCCACATTTCCCACTGACTCTCACTTTCCCCCACATCTCCCACTGACTCTCACTTTCCCCCACATCTCCCACTGACCCTCACTCACCCCCACATCTCCCAATGACCCTCACATCCCCACATCTACCACTGACCTTCACTTTAACCCACATCTCCCACAGATCCTCACTCCCCCACCTCCCACTGACCCTCACTTTCCCCCACATCTCCCACTGATCCTCACTAACCCAACATCCCCCACTGACCCTCACTTTCCCCCACATCTCCCACTGACCCTCAAATTCCTTCATCTCCCGGAGACCCTCACTTCCCCCACATCTCCCACTGACCCTCATTTACCCAAACATCTCCTACTGACCCTCACTTTCCCCCACATCTCCCACTGACCCTCACTTCCCTTCACATCTGCAACTGACCCTCACTCACCCCACATCCCCCACTGACACTCACTTCCCCCATATCTCCCACTGATCCTCACGTTACCCCACATCTCCCACTGATCCTCACTCACCCAACATCCCCCACTGACCCTCACTTTCCCCCACATCTCCCACTGACCCTCAGTCACCCCACATCCCCCACTGACCCTCACTTTCCCCCACCTCCCACTGTCTCTCACTTTCCCCCACCTCCCACTGTCTCTCACTTTCCCCCACCTCCCACTGTCTCTCACTTTCCCCCACATCTCCCACTGTCCCTCACTTCCCCCATATCTCCCACTGACCCTCACTTCCCGACATCTGCCACTGACCCTCACATCCTCCATATCTCCCACTGACCCTCACTTTCCCCCACATCTCCCACTGACCCTCAAATTCCTTCATCTCCCGGAGACCCTCACTTCCCCCACATCTCCCACTGACCCTCATTTACCCAAACATCTCCTACTGAACCTCACTTTCCCCCACATCTCCCACTGACCCTCACTTCCCTTCACATCTGCAACTGACCCTCACTCACCCCACATCGCCCACTGACACTCACTTCCCCCATATCTCCCACTGATCCTCACGTTACCCCACATCTCCCACTGATCCTCACTCACCCAACATCCCCCACTGACCCTCACTTTCCCCCACATCTCCCACTGACTCTCACTCACCCCACATCTCCCACTAACCCTCACTTACCCCACATCCCCCACAGACCCTCACTTTCCCCCACATCTCCCACTGACCCTCACTTTCCCCACCTCTCCCACTGATCCTCACTCACCCCACATTTCCCACTGACTCTCACTTTCCCCAACATCTCCCACTGACTCTCACTTTCCCCCACATCTCCCACTGACCCTCACTCACCCCCACATCTCCCAATGACCCTCACATCCCCACATCTACCACTGACCTTCACTTTACCCCATATCTCCCACAGATCCTCACTCCCCCACCTCCCACTGACCCTCACTTTCCGCCACATCTCCCACTGATCCTCACTAACACAACATCCCCCACTGACCCTCAAATTCCTTCATCTCCCGACCCTCACTTCCCCCACATCTCCCACTGACCCTCATTTACCCAAACATCTCCTACTGACCCTCACTTTCCCCCACATCTCCCACTGACCCTCACTTCCCTTCACATCTGCAACTGACCCTCACTCACCCCACATCCCCCACTGACACTCACTTCCCCCATATCTCCCACTGATCCTCACGTTACCCCAAATCTCCCACTGATCCTCACTCACCCAACATCCCCCACTGACCCTCACTTTCCCCCACATCTCCCACTGACCCTCACTTTCCCCCACATCTCCCACTGACTCTCACTCACCCCACATCTCCCATTGACCCTCACTCACCCCACATCTCCCACTGACCCTCACTTTCACCCACATCTCCCACTGACTCTCACTTTCCCCCACATCTCCCACTGACCCTCATTTTGCCTGACATCCCCCAGTGACACTCACATTCCTTCATCTCTCAGAGACCATCACTTACCTCACATCTCCCATTGACCCTCACTTTCACCCACATTTCCCACTGACCCTCACTTTCACCCACATCTCCCACTGACCCTCACTTTCCCCACATCTCACACTTACTCACACTTTCCCCGACATCCCCACTGACACTCATGTTCCCTCAGATCTCCCACTGACTCACTCACCCCACATTTCCCTCTGACTCTCACTTTCCCCCACATCTCCCACTGATCCTCACTCACCCCACATTTCCCACTGACTCTCACTTTCCCCCACATTTTCCACTGACTCTCACTTTCCCCCACATCTCCCACTGACCCTCACTCACCCCCACATCTCCCAATGACCCTCACATCCCCACATCTACCACTGACCTTCACTTTACCCCACATCTCCCACAGATCCTTACTCCGCCACCTCCCACTGACCCTCACTTTCCCCCACATCTCCCACTGACTCTCACTTTCCCCCACATCCCCACTGACCCTCACTTTCCCTCAGATCTCCCACTGACTCACTCACCCCACATCCCCCACTGACCCTCACTTTCCCCTACCTCCCACTGTCTCTCACTTTCCCCCACCTCCCACTGTCTCTCACTTTCCCCCACATCTCGCACTGTCCCTCACTTCCCCCATATCTCCCACTGACCCTCACTTTCCCCCACATCTCCCACTGACCCTCAAATTCCTTCATCTCCCGGAGACCCTCACTTTCCCCCACATCTCCCACTGACTCTCACTCACCCAACATCCCCCACTGACCCTCACTTTCACCCACATCTCCCACTGACTCTCACTCACCCCACATCTCCCACTGACTCTCACTTTCCCCCACATCTCCCACTGACCCTCAGTCACCCCACATCCCCCACTGACCCTCACTTTCCCCCACCTCCCACTGTCTCTCACTTTCCCCCACCTCCCACTGTCTCTCACTTTCCCCCACATCTCCCACTGACCCTCACTTCCCTTCACATCTGCAACTGACCCTCACTCACCCCACATCCCCCACTGACACTCACTTCCCCCATATCTCCCACTGATCCTCACGTTACCCCACATCTCCCACTGATCCTCACTCACCCAACATCCCCCACTGACCTTCACTTTCCCCCACATCTCCCACTGACCCTCAGTCACCCCACATCCCCCACTGACCCTCACTTTCCCCCACCTCCCACTGTCTCTCACTTTCCCCCACCTCCCACTGTCTCTCACTTTCCCCCACATCTCCCACTGTCCCTCACTTCCCCCATATCTCCCACTGACCCTCACTTCCCGACATCTGCCACTGACCCTCACATCCTCCATATCTCCCACTGACCCTCACTTTCCCCCACATCTCCCACTGACCCTCAAATTCCTTCATCTCCCGGAGACCCTCACTTCCCCCACATCTCCCACTGACCCTCATTTACCCAAACATCTCCTACTGAACCTCACTTTCCCCCACATCTCCCACTGACCCTCACTTCCCTTCACATCTGCAACTGACCCTCACTCACCCCACATCGCCCACTGACACTCACTTCCCCCATATCTCCCACTGATCCTCACGTTACCCCACATCTCCCACTGATCCTTACTCACCCAACATCCCCCACTGACCCTCACTTTCCCCCACATCTCCCACTGACTCTCACTCACCCCACATCTCCCACTAACCCTCACTTACCCCACATCCCCCACAGACCCTCACTTTCCCCCACATCTCCCACTGACCCTCACTTTCCCCACCTCTCCCACTGACTCTCACTCACCCCACATCTCCCAATGACCCTCACATCCCCACATCTACCACTGACCTTCACTTTACCCCACATCTCCCACAGATCCTTACTCCGCCACCTCCCACTGACCCTCACTTTCCCCCACATCTCCCACTGACTCTCACTCACCCAACATACCCCACTGACCCTCACTTTCACCCACATCTCCCACTGACTCTCACTCACCCCACATCCCCCACTGACTCTCACTTTCCCCCACATCCCACTGTCTCTCACTTTCCCCCACCTCCCACTGTCTCTCACTTTCCCCCACATCTCCCACTGTCCCTCACTTCCCCCATATCTCCCACTGACCCTCACTTCCCGACATCTGCCACTGACCCTCACATCCTCCATATCTCCCACTGACCCTCACTTCCCCCACATCTCCCACTGACCCTCAAATTCCTTCATCTCCCGGAGACCCTCACGTCCCCCACATCTCCCACTGACCCTCATTAACCCAAACATCTCCTACTGACCCTCACTTTCCCCCACATCTCCCACTGACCCTCACTTCCCTTCACATCTGCAACTGACCCTCACTCACCCCACATCGCCCACTGACACTCACTTCCCCCATATCTCCCACTGATCTTCACGTTACCCCACATCTCCCACTGATCCTCACTCACCCAACATCCCCCACTGACCCTCACTTTCACCCACCTCCCACCGTCTCTCACTTTCCCCCACATCTCCCACTGTCCCTCACTTCCTCCATATCTCCCACTGACCCTCACTCCCCCCACATCTCTCATTGACCCGCACATTCCTTCATCCCCTAGAGACCCACCCCGACATCTCCCACTGACCGTCACTTTCCCCCACATCTCCCACTGACCCTCACTCACCCCACATCTCCCATTGACCCTCACCTTCCCCACATCTCCAACTGACACTCACCTTCCCCACATCTCCCAATGACCCTCACTCCCTCCACGTCTCCCACTGACCCTCACTTTCCCCCACATCTCCCACTGACTCTCACTTTCCCCCACATCTCCCACTGACCCTCACATTCCTTCATCTCCCAGACCCTCACCCCCACATCTCCCACTGACACACATTTTCCCCCACATCTCCCACAGACCCTCACATCCCCACATCTCCCAATGACCCTCACACCCCTACATCTACCACTGACCTTCACTTTACCCCATATCTCCCACAGATCCTCACTCCCCCACCTCCCACTGACTCTCACTTTCCCCCACATCTCCAACTGACCCTCACTTCCCGACATCTCCCACTGACCCTCACTTTCCCCCATATCTCCCACTGACCCTCATATTCCTTCATCTCCCAGACCCTCACCCCCACATCTCCCACTGACCCTCACTTTCCCCCACATCTCCCACTGACCCTCAAATTCCTTCATCTCCCGGAGACCCTCACTTCCCCCACATCTCCCACTGACCCTCATTTACACAAACATCTCCTACTGACCCTCACTTTCCCCCACATCTCCCACTGACCCTCACTTCCCTTCACATCTGCAACTGACCCTCACTCACCCCACATCCCCCACTGACACTCACTTCCCCCATATCTCCCACTGATCCTCACGTTACCCCACCTCCCACTGATCCTCACTCACCCAACATCCCCCACTGACCCTCACTTTCCCCCACATCTCCCACTGACCCTCACTTTCCCCCACATCTCACACTGATCCTCACTCACCCAACATCTCCCACTGACCCTCACTCCCCCCACATCTCCCACAGACCCTCACTTTCCCCCACATCTCCAACTGACACTCACCTTCCCCACATCTCCCACTGACCCTCACTTTCCCACACATCTCCCACTGACCCTCAGTTTCCTCCACATCTCCCACTGACCCTCACTCACCCGACATCTCCCACTGACTCTCACTTTATCCCACATCTCCAGCTGATTGTCACTTACCCCCACATCTCCCACTGACCCTCACATTCCTTCATCTCCCAGAGACCCTCACCCCCACATCTCCCATTGACACTCACTTTCCACCACATCTCCCACTGACCCTCACTTGCCCCCACATCTCCCACTGACCCTCACATTCCTTCATCTCCCAGAGACCCTCACCCCCACATCTCCCACTGACTCTCACTCACCTCACATCTCACACTGACTCACACTTTCCCCCACATCCCCACTGACTCTCAGTTTCCCCCACATCTCCCACTGATCCTCACTCACCCACATTTCCCACTGACTCTCACTTTCCCCCACATCTCCCACTGACTCTCACTTTCCCCCACATCACCACTGACCCTCACTCACCTCCACGTCTCCCAATGACCCTCACATCCCCACATCTACCACTGACCTTCACTTTACCCCACATCTCCCACAGATCCTCACTCCCCCACCTCCCACTGATCCTCACTAACCCAACATCCCCCACTGACCCTCACTTTCCCCCACATCTCCCACTGACCCTCACTCACCCCAAATCCCCCACTGACCCTCACTTTCACCCACATCTCCCACTGACTCTCACTCACCCCACATCTCCCACTGACTCTCACTTTCCCCCACATCTCCCACTGACCCTCACTCACCCCACATCCCCCACTGACCCTCAGTTTCCCCCACCTCCCACCGTCTCTCACATTCCCCCACATCTCCTACTGTCCCTCACTTCCTCCATATCTCCCACTGACCCTCACTCCCCCCACATCTCTCATTTACCCTCACATTCCTTCATCCCCTAGAGACCCACCCCGACATCTCCCACTGACCCTCACTTTCCCCCACATCTCCCACTGACCCTCACTCACCCCCACATCTCCCAATGACCCTCACACCCCCACATCTACCACTGACCTTCACTTTACCCCACATCTCCCACAGATCCTTACTCCGCCACCTCCCACTGACCCTCACTTTCCCCCACATCTCCCACTGACTCTCACTTTCCCCCACATCCTCACTGACCCTCACTTTCCCTCAGATCTCCCACTGACTCACTCACCCCACATTTCCCACTGACCCTCACTTTCCCCCACCTCCCACTGTCTCTCACTTTCCCCCACCTCCCACTGTCTCTCACTTTCCCCCACATCTCCCACTGTCCCTCACTTCCCCCATATCTCCCACTGACCCTCACTTCCCGACATCTGCCACTGACCCTCACATCCTCCATATCTCCCACTGACCCTCACTTTCCCCCACATCTCCCACTGACCCTCATTTACCCAAACATCTCCTACTGACCCTCACTTTCCCCCACATCTCCCACTGACCCTCACTTCCCTTCACATCTGCAACTGACCCTCACTCACCCCACATCGCCCACTGACACTCACTTCCCCCATATCTCCCACTGATCTTCACGTTACCCCACATCTCCCACTGATCCTCACTCACCCAACATCCCCCACTGACCCTCACTTTCACCCACCTCCCACCGTCTCTCACTTTCCCCCACATCTCCCACTGTCCCTCACTTCCTCCATATCTCCCACTGACCCTCACTCCCCCCACATCTCTCATTGACCCGCACATTCCTTCATCCCCTAGAGACCCACCCCGACATCTCCCACTGACCGTCACTTTCCCCCACATCTCCCACTGACCCTCACTCACCCCACATCTCCCATTGACCCTCACCTTCCCCACATCTCCAACTGACACTCACCTTCCCCACATCTCCCAATGTCCCTCACTCCCTCCACGTCTCCCACTGACCCTCATTTTCACCCACATCTCCCACTGACTCTCACTTTCCCCCACATCTCCCACTGACCCTCACATTCCTTCATCTCCCAGACCCTCACCCCCACATCTCCCACTGACACACATTTTCCCCCACATCTCCCACAGACCCTCACTCATCCCCACATCTCCCAATGACCCTCACACCCCTACATCTACCACTGACCTTCACTTTACCCCATATCTCCCACAGATCCTCACTCCCCCACCTCCCACTGACTCTCACTTTCCCCCACATCTCCAACTGACCCTCACTTCCCGACATCTCCCACTGACCCTCACTTTCCCCCATATCTCCCACTGACCCTCATATTCCTTCATCTCCCAGACCCTCACCCCCACATCTCCCACTGACCCTCACTTTCCCCCACATCTCCCACTGACCCTCAAATTCCTGCATCTCCCGGAGACCCTCACTTCCCCCACATCTCCCACTGACCCTCATTTACACAAACATCTCCTACTGACCCTCACTTTCCCCCACATCTCCCACTGACCCTCACTTCCCTTCACATCTGCAACTGACCCTCACTCACCCCACATCCCCCACTGACACTCACTTCCCCCATATCTCCCACTGATCCTCACGTTACCCCACCTCCCACTGATCCTCACTCACCCAACATCCCCCACTGACCCTCACTTTCCTCCACATCTCCCACTGACCCTCACTTTCCCCCACATCTCACACTGATCCTCACTCACCCAACATCTCCCACTGACCCTCACTCCCCCCACATCTCCCACAGACCCTCACTTTCCCCCACATCTCCAACTGACACTCACCTTCCCCACATCTCCCACTGACCCTCACTTCACTTTCCCACACATCTCCCACTGACCCTCAGTTTCCTCCACATCTCCCACTGACCCTCACTCACCCGACATCTCCCACTGACTCTCACTTTATCCCACATCTCCAGCTGATTGTCACTTACCCCCACATCTCCCACTGACCCTCACATTCCTTCATCTCCCAGAGACCCTCACCCCCACATCTCCCATTGACACTCACTTTCCACCACATCTCCCACTGACCCTCACTTGCCCCCACATCTCCCACTGACCCTCACATTCCTTCATCTCCCAGAGACCCTCACCCCCACATCTCCCACTGACTCTCACTCACCCCACATCTCACACTGACTCACACTTTCCCCCACATCCCCACTGACTCTCAGTTTCCCCCACATCTCCCACTGATCCTCACTCACCCCACATTTCCCACTGACTCTCACTTTCCCCCACATCTCCCACTGACTCTCACTTTCCCCCACATCACCACTGACCCTCACTTCCCTTCACATCTCCAACTGACCCTCACTCACCCCACATCCCCCACTGACACTGACTTCACCCATACCTCCCACTGATCCTCACGTTACCGCACCTCCAACTGATCCTCACTCACACAACATCCCCCACTGACCCTCACTTCCCCCATATCTCCCAATGACCCTCACATTCCTTCATCTCCCAGAGATCCTCACCCCCACATCTCCCACTGACACTCATTTTCCACCACATCTCCCATTGACCCTCACTCATCCCCACATCTCCAGATGATCCTCACACCCCCAAATCTACCACTGAACTTCACTTTATCCCATATCTCCCACAGATCCTCACTGCCCACCTCCCACTGACTCTCACTTTCCCCCACATCTCCCACTGACTCTCACATTCCCCCACATCTCCCTCTGACCCTCACATTCCCCACATCTCCCACTGACCCTCACTTTCCCACACATCTCCCACTGACCCTCACTTTCCTCCACATCTCCCACTGACTCTCACTTTACCCCACATCTCCCACTGACCCTCAAATTCATTCATCTCCCAGAGACCCTCACTTCCCCCACATCTCCAACGGACCCTCACTTACCCACACATCTCCCTCTGACCCTCACTTTCTCCCACATCTCCCACTGAACCTCACTCACCCCACATCTCCCACTGACTCTCACTTTCTCCCACATCTCCAACTGATCGTCACGTTCCCCCACATCTCCCACTGACCCTCACATTCCTTCATCTCCTGGAGACCCTCACTTCCCCCACATCTCCCACTACCCTCATTTACCCAAACATCTCCTACTGACCCTCACTTTCCCCCACATCTCCCACTGACCCTCACTTCCCTTCACATCTGCAACTGACCCTCACTTTCCACCATATCTCCCACTGATCCTCACTCACCCAACATCCCCCACTGACCCTCACTTTTCCCAACATCTCCCACTGACCCTCACTCCCCCCACATCTCCCACAGACCCTCACTTTCCCCCATATCTCCCACTGACCCTCACATTCCCCCACATCTCCCACTGACCCTCACTTACCCAAACATCTCCCACTGACCCTCACTTTCCCACACATCTCCCAATGACCCTCACTTTCCTCCACATCTCCCACTGACCCTCAAATTCCTTCATCTCCCAGAGACCCTCACTTCCCCCACATCTCCAACGGAACCTCACTTACCCACACATCTCCTACTGACCCTCACTTTCCCCCACATCTCCCACTGACCCTCACTTCCCTTCACATCTGCAACTGACCCTCACTCACCCCACATCCCTCACTGACACTCACTTCCCCCATATCTCCCACTGATCCTCACGTTACCCCACCTCCCACTGACCCTCACTTTCACCCACATCTCCCACTGACTCTCACTCACCCCACATCTCCCACTGACTCTCACTTTCTCCCACATCTCCAACTGATCGTCACTTTCCCCCACATCTCCCACTGAACCTCACATTCCTTCATCTCCCAGAGACCCTCACCCCCACATCTCCCATTGATTCTCACTTTCCCCCACATCTCCCACTGACCCTCACTTCCCCCACATCTCCCACTGACCCTCACATTCCTTCATCTCCCAGAGACCCTCACCCCCACATCTCCCATTGATTCTCACTTTACCCCACATCTCCCACTGACCCTCACTCACCCACACATCTCCCAATGACCCTCACACCCCCACATCTACCACTGACCTTCACTTTATCCCACATCTCCCACAGATCCTCACTCCACCACCTCCCACTGACTCTGACTTTCCCCCACATCTCCAACTGACACTCACCTTCCCCACATCTCCCACTGACCCTCACTTTCCCACACATCTCCCACTGACCCTCAGTTTCCTCCACATCTCCCACTGTCCCTCACTCACCCGACATCTCCCACTGAATCTCACTTTATCCCACATCTCCAGCTGATCGTCACTTACCCCCACATCTCCCACTGACCCTCACATTCCTTCATCTCCCAGAGACCCTCACCCCCACATCTCCCATTGACACTCACTTTCCACCACATCTCCCACTGACCCTCACTTGCCCCCACATCTCCCACTGACCCTCACATTCCTTCATCTCCCAGAGACCCTCACCCCCACATCTCTCACTGACTCTCACATTCCCCCACATCTCCCCCTGACCCTCACTTTCCACCATATCTCCCACTACCCTCACTTACCCAAACATCTCCCACTGACCCTCACTTTCCCCCACATCTCCCACTGACCCTCAAATTCCATCATCTCCCGGAGACCCTCACTTCCCCCACATCTCCCACAGACCCTCATTTACCCAAACATCTCCTACTGACCCTCACTTTCCCCCACATCTCCCACTGACCCTCACTTCCCTTCACATCTGCAACTGACCCTCACTCACCCAACATCCCCCACTGACCCTCACTTTCCCCACATCTCCCACTGACCCTCACTTTCCCCGACATCTCCCACTGATCCTCACTCACCCCACATCGCCCACTGACACTCACTTCCCCCATATCTCCCACTGATCCTCACGTTACCCCACATCTCCCACTGATCCTCACTCACCCAACATCCCCCACTGACCCTCACTTTCCCCCACATCTCCCACTGACCCTCACTTTCCCCCACATCTCCCACTGATCCTCACTCACCCAACATCTCCCACTGACCCTCACTCCCCCCACATCTCCCACAGACCCTCACTTTCCCCCACATCTCCAACTGACACTCACCTTCCCCACATCTCCCACTGACCCTCACTTTCCCACACATCTCCCACTGACCCTCAGTTTCCTCCACATCTCCCACTGACCCTCACTCACCCGACATCTCCCACTGAATCTCACTTTATCCCACATCTCCAGCTGATCGTCACTTACCCCCACATCTCCCACTGACCCTCACATTCCTTCATCTCCCAGAGACCCTCACCCCCACATCTCCCATTGACACTCACTTTCCACCACATCTCCCACTGACCCTCACTTGCCCCCACATCTCCCACTGACCCTCACATTCCTTCATCTCCCAGAGACCCTCACCCCCACATCTCCCACTGACTCTCACTCACCCCACATCTCACACTGACTCACACTTTCCCCCACATCCCCACTGACTCTCACTTTCCCCCACATCTCCCACTGATCCTCACTCACCCCACATTTCCCACTGACTCTCACTTTCCCCCACATCTCCCACTGACTCTCACTTTCCCCCACATCACCACTGACCCTCACTCACCTCCACGTCTCCCAATGACCCTCACATCCCCACATCTACCACTGACCTTCACTTTACCCCACATCTCCCACAGATCCTCACTCCCCCACCTCCCACTGATCCTCACTAACCCAACATCCCCCACTGACCCTCACTTTCCCCCACATCTCCCACTGACTCTCACTCACCATACATCTCCCACTGACCCTCACTCACCCCAAATCCCCCACTGACCCTCACTTTCACCCACATCTCCCACTGACTCTCACTCACCCCACATCCCCCACTGACCCTCAGTTTCCCCCACCTCCCACCCTCTCTCACATTCCCCCACATCTCCCACTGTCCCTCACTTCCTCCATATCTCCCACTGACCCTCACTCCCCCCACATCTCTCATTGACCCTCACATTCCTTCATCCCCTAGAGACCCAACCCGACATCTCCCACTGTCCCTCACTTCCTCCATATCTCCCACTGACCCTCACTTTCCCCCACATCTCCCACTGACCCTCACTCACCCCCACATCTCCCAATGACCCTCACACCCCCACATCTACCACTGACCTTCACTTTCCCCCACATCTCCAACTGACCCTCACTTCCTCCATATATCCCACTGACCCTCAAATTACTTCATCTCCCGGAGACCCTCACTTTCCCACACATCTCCCACTGACCCTCAGTTTCCTCCACATCTCCCACTGACCCTCACTCACCCGACATCTCCCACTGACTCTCACTTTATCCCACATCTCCAGCTGATCGTCACTTACCCCCACATCTCCCACTGACCCTCACATTCCTTCATCTCCCAGAGACCCTCACCCCACATCTCCCATTGACACTCACTTTCCACCACATCTCCCACTGACCCTCACTTGCCCCCACATCTCCCACTGACCCTCACATTCCTTCATCTCCCAGAGACCCTCACCCCCACATCTCCCACTGACTCTCACTCACCCCACATCTCACACTGACTCACACTTTCCCCCACATCCCCACTGACTCTCACTTTCCCCCACATCTCCCACTGACCCTCAAATTACTTCATCTCCCGGAGACCCTCACTTCCCCCACATCTCCCACTGACCCTCATTTACCCAAACATCTCCTACTGACCCTCACTTTCCCCCACATCTCCCACTGACCCTCACTTCCCTTCACATCTCCAACTGACCCTCACTCACCCCACATCCCCCACTGACACTGACTTCCGCCATACCTCCCACTGATCCTCACGTTACCGCACCTCCAACTGATCCTCACTCACACAACATCCCCCACTGACCCTCACTTCCCCCATATCTCCCAATGACCCTCACATTCCTTCATCTCCCAGAGACCCTCACCCCCACATCTCCCACTGACACTCATTTTCCACCACATCTCCCATTGACCCTCACTCATCCCCACATCTCCAAATGATCCTCACACCCCCAAATCTACCACTGAACTTCACTTTATCCCATATCTCCCACAGATCCTCACTGCCCACCTCCCACTGACTCTCACTTTCCCCCACATCTCCCACAGATCCTCACTGCCCACCTCCCACTGACTCTCACTTTCCCCCACATCTCCCACTGACTCTCACATTCCCCCACATCTCCCACTGACCCTCACATTCCCCACATCTCCCACTGACCCTCACTTTCCCACACATCTCCCACTGACCCTCACTTTCCTCCACATCTCCCACTGACTCTCACTTTACCCCACATCTCCCACTGACCCTCAAATTCATTCATCTCCCAGAGACCCTCACTTCCCCCACATCTCCAACGGACCCTCACTTACCCACACATCTCCCTCTGACCCTCACTTTCTCCCACATCTCCCACTGAACCTCACTCACCCCACATCTCCCACTGACTCTCACTTTCTCCCACATCTCCAACTGATCGTCACGTTCCCCCACATCTCCCACTGACCCTCACATTCCTTCATCTCCTGGAGACCCTCACTTCCCCCACATCTCCCACTACCCTCATTTACCCAAACATCTCCTACTGACCCTCACTTTCCCCCACAACTCCCACTGAACCTCACTTCCCTTCACATCTGCAACTGACCCTCACTTTCCACCACATCTCCCACTGATCCTCACTCACCCAACATCCCCCACTGACCCTCACTTTCCCCCACATCTCCCACTGACGCTCACTTTCCCCCACATCTCCCACTGATCCTCACTCACCCAACATCTCCCACTGACCCTCACTCCCCCCACATCTCCCACAGACCCTCACTTTCCCCCACATCTCCCACTGACCCTCACATTCCCCCACATCTCCCACTGACCCTCACTTACCCAAACATCTCCCACTGACCCTCACTTTCCCCCACATCTCCCACTGACCCTCACTTTCCCACACATCTCCCAATGAACCTCACTTTCCTCCACATCTCCCACTGACCCTCAAATTCCTTCATCTCCCAGAGACCCTCACTTCCCCCACATCTCCAACGGACCCTCACTTACCCACACATCTCCCTCTGACCCTCACTTTCCCCCACATCTCCCACTGATCCTCACGTTACCCCACATCTCCCACTGATCCTCACTCACCTAATATCCCCCACTGACCCTCACTTCCCCCCATATCTCCCAATGACCCTCACATTCCTTCATCTCCCAGAGACCCTCACCCCCACATCTCCCACTGACACTCACTTTCCCCCACATCTCCCACTGACCCTCACTTTCCTCCACATCTCCCACTGACTCTCACTTTCCCCCACATCTCCCACTGACCCTCAAATTACTTCATCTCCCGGAGACCCTCACTTTCCCACACATCTCCCACTGACCCTCAGTTTCCTCCACATCTCCCACTGACCCTCACTCACCCGACATCTCCCACTGACTCTCACTTTATCCCACATCTCCAGCTGATCGTCACTTACCCCCACATCTCCCACTGACCCTCACATTCCTTCATCTCCCAGAGACCCTCACCCCCACATCTCCCATTGACACTCACTTTCCACCACATCTCCCACTGACCCTCACTTGCCCCCACATCTCCCACTGACCCTCACATTCCTTCATCTCCCAGAGACCCTCACCCCCACATCTCCCACTGACTCTCACTCACCCCACATCTCACACTGACTCACACTTTCCCCCACATCCCCACTGACTCTCACTTTCCCCCACATCTCCCACTGACCCTCAAATTACTTCATCTCCCGGAGACCCTCACTTCCCCCACATCTCCCACTGACCCTCATTTACCCAAACATCTCCTACTGACCCTCACTTTCCCCCACATCTCCCACTGACCCTCACTTCCCTTCACATCTCCAACTGACCCTCACTCACCCCACATCCCCCACTGACACTGACTTCACCCATACCTCCCACTGATCCTCACGTTACCGCACCTCCAACTGATCCTCACTCACACAACATCCCCCACTGACCCTCACTTCCCCCATATCTCCCAATGACCCTCACATTCCTTCATCTCCCAGAGACCCTCACCCCCACATCTCCCACTGACACTCATTTTCCACCACATCTCCCATTGACCCTCACACATCCCCACATCTCCAAATGATCCTCACACCCACAAATCTACCACTGAACTTCACTTTATCCCATATCTCCCACAGATCCTCACTGCCCACCTCCCACTGACTCTCACTTTCCCCCACATCTCCCACAGATCCTCACTGCCCACCTCCCACTGACTCTCACTTTCCCCCACATCTCCCACTGACTCTCACATTCCCCCACATCTCCCACTGACCCTCACATTCCCCACATCTCCCACTGACCCTCACTTTCCCACACATCTCCCACTGACCCTCACTTTCCCCCACATCTCCCACTGATCCTCACTCACCCAACATCTCCCACTGACCCTCACTCCCCCCACATCTCCCACAGACCCTCACTTTCCCCCACATCTCCCACTGACCCTCACATTCCCCCACATCTCCCACTGACCCTCACTTACCCAAACATCTCCCACTGACCCTCACTTTCCCCCACATCTCCCACTGACCCTCACTTTCCCACACATCTCCCACTGACCCTCAAATTCATTCATCTCCCAGAGACCCTCACTTCCCCCACATCTCCAATGGACACTCACTTACCCACACATCTCCCTCTGACCCTCACTTTCTCCCACATCTCCAACTGATCGTCACGTTCCCCCACATCTCCCACTGACCCTCACATTCCTTCATCTCCTGGAGACCCTCACTTCCCCCACATCTCCCACTACCCTCATTTACCCAAACATCTCCTACTGACCCTCACTTTCCCCCACAACTCCCACTGACCCTCACTTCCCTTCACATCTGCAACTGACCCTCACTTTCCACCACATCTCCCACTGATCCTCACTCACCCAACATCCCCCACTGACCCTCACTTTCCCCCACATCTCCCACTGACGCTCACTTTCCCCCACATCTCCCACTGATCCTCACTCACCCAACATCTCCCACTGACCCTCACTCCCCCCACATCTCCCACAGACCCTCACTTTCCCCCACATCTCCCACTGACCCTCACATTCCCCCACATCTCCCACTGACCCTCACTTACCCAAACATCTCCCACTGACCCTCACTTTCCCCCACATCTCCCACTGACCCTCACTTTCCCACACATCTCCCAATGACCCTCACTTTCCTCCACATCTCACACTGACCCTCAAATTCCTTCATCTCCCAGAGACCCTCACATCCCCCACATCTCCAACGGACCCTCACTTACCCACACATCTCCCTCTGACCCTCACTTTCCCCCACATCTCCCACTGATCCTCACGTTACCCCACATCTCCCACTGATCCTCACTCACCTAATATCCCCCACTGACCATCACTTCCCCCCATATCTCCCAATGACCCTCACATTCCTTCATCTCCCAGAGACCCTCACCCCCACATCTCCCACTGACACTCACTTTCCCCCACATCTCCCACTGACCCTCACTTTCCACCACATCTCCCACTGACTCTCACTTTCCCCCACATCTCCCACTGACCCTCAAATTACTTCATCTCCCGGAGACCCTCACTTTCCCACACATCTCCCACTGACCCTCAGTTTCCTCCACATCTCCCACTGACCCTCACTCACCCGACATCTCCCACTGACTCTCACTTTATCCCACATCTCCAGCTGATCGTCACTTACCCCCACATCTCCCACTGACCCTCACATTCCTTCATCTCCCAGAGACCCTCACCCCCACATCTCCCATTGACACTCACTTTCCACCACATCTCCCACTGACCCTCACTTGCCCCCACATCTCCCACTGACCCTCACATTCCTTCATCTCCCAGAGACCCTCACCCCCACATCTCCCACTGACTCTCACTCACCCCACATCTCACACTGACTCACACTTTCCCCCACATCCCCACTGACTCTCACTTTCCCCCACATCTCCCACTGACCCTCAAATTACTTCATCTCCCGGAGACCCTCACTTCCCCCACATCTCCCACTGACCCTCATTTACCCAAACATCTCCTACTGACCCTCACTTTCCCCCACATCTCCCACTGACCCTCACTTCCCTTCACATCTCCAACTGACCCTCACTCACCCCACATCCCTCACTGACACTCACTTCCCCCATATCTCCCACTGATCCTCACGTTACCCCACCTCCCACTGATCCTCACTCACCCAACATCCCCCACTGACCCTCACTTTCCCCCACATCTCCCACTGACGCTCACTTTCCCCCACATCTCCCACTGATCCTCACTCACCCAACATCTCCCACTGACCCTCACTCCCCCCACATCTCCCACAGTCCCTCACTTTCCCCCACATCTCCCACTGACCCTCACATTCCCCCACATCTCCCACTGACCCTCACTTACCCAAACATCTCCCACTGACCCTCACTTTCCCCCACATCTCCCACTGACCCTCACTTTCCCACACATCTCCCAATGACCCTCACTTTCCTCCACATCTCCCACTGACCCTCAAATTCCTTCATCTCCCAGAGACCCTCACATCCCCCACATCTCCAACGGACCCTCACTTACCCACACATCTCCCTCTGACCCTCACTTTCCCCCACATCTCCCACTGATCCTCACGTTACCCCACATCTCCCACTGATCCTCACTCACCTAATATCCCCCACTGACCATCACTTCCCCCCATATCTCCCAATGACCCTCACATTCCTTCATCTCCCAGAGACCCTCACCCCCACATCTCCCACTGACACTCACTTTCCCCCACATCTCCCACTGACCCTCACTTTCCACCACATCTCCCACTGACTCTCACTTTCCCCCACATCTCCCACTGACCCTCAAATTACTTCATCTCCCGGAGACCCTCACTTTCCCACACATCTCCCATTGACCCTCAGTTTCCTCCACATCTCCCACTGACCCTCACTCACCCGACATCTCCCACTGACTCTCACTTTATCCCACATCTCCAGCTGATCGTCACTTACCCCCACATCTCCCACTGACCCTCACATTCCTTCATCTCCCAGAGACCCTCACCCCCACATCTCCCATTGACACTCACTTTCCACCACATCTCCCACTGACCCTCACTTGCCCCCACATCTCCCACTGACCCTCACATTCCTTCATCTCCCAGAGACCCTCACCCCCACATCTCCCACTGACTCTCACTCACCCCACATCTCACACTGACTCACACTTTCCCCCACATCCCCACTGACTCTCACTTTCCCCCACATCTCCCACTGACCCTCAAATTACTTCATCTCCCGGAGACCCTCACTTCCCCCACATCTCCCACTGACCCTCATTTACCCAAACATCTCCTACTGACCCTCACTTTCCCCCACATCTCCCACTGACCCTCACTTCCCTTCACATCTCCAACTGACCCTCACTCACCCCACATCCCCCACTGACACTGACTTCCGCCATACCTCCCACTGATCCTCACGTTACCGCACCTCCAACTGATCCTCACTCACACAACATCCCCCACTGACCCTCACTTCCCCCATATCTCCCAATGACCCTCACATTCCTTCATCTCCCAGAGACCCTCACCCCCACATCTCCCACTGACACTCATTTTCCACCACATCTCCCATTGACCCTCACTCATCCCCACATCTCCAAATGATCCTCACACCCCCAAATCTACCACTGAACTTCACTTTATCCCATATCTCCCACAGATCCTCACTGCCCACCTCCCACTGACTCTCACTTTCCCCCACATCTCCCACAGATCCTCACTGCCCACCTCCCACTGACTCTCACTTTCCCCCACATCTCCCACTGACTCTCACATTCCCCCACATCTCCCACTGACCCTCACATTCCCCACATCTCCCACTGACCCTCACTTTCCCACACATCTCCCACTGACCCTCACTTTCCTCCACATCTCCCACTGACTCTCACTTTACCCCACATCTCCCACTGACCCTCAAATTCATTCATCTCCCAGAGACCCTCACTTCCCCCACATCTCCAACGGACCCTCACTTACCCACACATCTCCCTCTGACCCTCACTTTCTCCCACATCTCCCACTGAACCTCACTCACCCCACATCTCCCACTGACACTCACATTCCTTCATCTCCCAGAGACCCTCAGCCCCACATCTCCCACTGACTCTCACTTTCCCCCACATCTCCCACTGACTCTCACTTTCCCCCACATCTCCCACTGAACCTCACTCACCCCATATCTCCCACTGACTCTCACTTTCTCCCACATCTCCAACTGATCGTCACGTTCCCCCACATCTCCCACTGACCCTCACATTCCTTCATCTCCTGGAGACCCTCACTTCCCCCACATCTCCCACTACCCTCATTTACCCAAACATCTCCTACTGACCCTCACTTTCCCCCACAACTCCCACTGACCCTCACTTCCCTTCACATCTGCAACTGACCCTCACTTTCCACCACATCTCCCACTGCTCCTCACTCACCCAACATCTCCCACTGACCCTCACTCCCCCCACATCTCCCACAGACCCTCACTTTCCCCCACATCTCCCACTGACCCTCACATTCCCCCACATCTCCCACTGACCCTCACTTACCCAAACATCTCCCACTGACCCTCACTTTCCCCCACATCTCCCACTGACCCTCACTTTCCCACACATCTCCCAATGACCCTCACTTTCCTCCACATCTCCCACTGACTGTCACTTTCCCCCACAACTCCCACTGACCCTCAAATTCCTTCATCTCCCAGAGACCCTCACTTCCCCCACATCTCCAACGGACCCTCACTTACCCACACATCTCCCTCTGACCCTCACTTTCCCCCACATCTCCCACTGAACCTCACTCACCCCACATCTCCCACTGACTCTCACTTTCCCCCACATCTCCCACTGAACCTCACTCACCCCACATCTCCCTCTGACCCTCACTTTCCCCCACATCTCCCACTGAACCTCACTCACCCCACATCTCCCATTGACTCTCACTTTCTCCCACATCTCCAACTGATCGTCACTTTCCCCCACATCTCCCACTGACCCTCACATTCCTTCATCTCCCAGAGACCCTCACCCCCACATCTCCCACTGATTCTCACTTTCCCCCACATCTCCCACTGACCCTCACTCACCCCCACACCTCCCAATGACCCTCACATCCCCACATCTACCACTGACCCTCACTCACCCCCACATCTCCCAATGACCCTCACACCCCCACATCTACCACTGACCTTCACTTTATCCCACATCTCCCACAGATCCTCACTCCCCCACCTCCCACTGACTCTGACTTTCCCCCACATCTCCAACTGACCCTCACTTCCCGACATCTCCCACTGACCCTCACATCCTCCATTTCTCCCCCTGACCCTAACTTTCCACCATATCTCCCACTACCCTCACTTACCCAAACATCTCCCACTGACCCTCACTTTCCCCCACATCTCCCACTGACCCTCAAATTCCTTCATCTCCCGGAGACCCTCACTTCCCCCACATCTCCCACTGACCCTCATTTACCCAAACATCTCCTACTGACCCTCACTTTCCCCCACATCTCCCACTGACCCTCACTTCCCTTCACATCTGCAACTGACCCTCACTCACCCCACATCCCTCACTGACACTCACTTCCCCCATATCTCCCACTGATCCTCACGTTACCCCACCTCCCACTGATCCTCACTCACCCAACATCCCCCACTGACCCTCACTTTCCCCCACATCTCCCACTGACCCTTACTTTCCCCCACATCTCCCACTGATCCTCACTCACCCCACATCGCCCACTGACACTCACTTCCCCCATACCTCCCACTGATCTTCACGTTACCCCACATCTCCCACTGATCCTCACTCACCCAATATCCCCCACTGACCCTCACTTCCCCCCATATCTCCCAATGACCCTCACATTCCTTCATCTCCCAGAGACCCTCACCCCCACATCTCCCACTGACACTCACTTTCCCCCACATCTCCCACTGACCCTCACTCACCCCCACATCTTCCAATAACACTCACACCCCCAAATCTACCACTGAACTTCACTTTATCCCATATCTCCCACAGATCCTCACTGCCCACCTCCCACTGACTCTCACTTTCCACCACATCTCCCACTGACTCTCACTTTCCCCCACATCTCCCACTGACCCTCACATTCCCCACATCTCCCACTGACCCTCACTTTCCCACACATCTCCCATTGACCCTCACTTTCCTCCACATCTCCCACTGACTCTCACTTTCCCCCAAATCTCCCACTGACTCTCACTTTCCCCCACATCTCCCACTGACCCTCACTTTCCTCCACATCTCCCACTGACTCTCACTTTACCCCACATCTCCCACTGACCTTCAAATTCCTTCATCTCCCAGACCCTCACTTCCCCCACATCTCCAACGGACCCTCACTTACCCACACATCTCCCAGTGACCCTCACTTTCCCCCACATCTCCCACTGAACCTCACTCACCCCACATCTCCCACTGACTCTCACTTTCTCCCACATCTCCAACTGATCGTCACGTTCCCCCACATCTCCCACTGACCCTCACATTCCTTCATCTCCTGGAGACCCTCACTTCCCCCACATCTCCCACTACCCTCATTTACCCAAACATCTCCTACTGACCCTCACTTTTCCCCACATCTCCCACTGACCCTCACTTCCCTTCACATCTGCAACTGACCCTCACTTTCCACCACATCTCCCACTGATCCTCACTCACCCAACATCCCCCACTGACCCTCACTTTCCCCCACATCTCCCACTGACCCTCACTTTCCCCCACATCTCCCACTGATCCTCACTCACCCAACATCTCCCACTAACCCTCACTCCCCCGACATCTCCCACTGACCCTCACTTACCCAAACATCTCCCAATGACCCTCACTTTCCTCCACATCTCCCACTGACCCTCAAATTCCTTCATCTCCCAGAGACCCTCACTTCCCCCCACATCTCCAACAGACCCTCACTTTCCCCCACATCTCCCACTGAACCTCACTCACCCCACATCTCCAACTGATCGTCACTTTCCCCCACATCTCCCACTGACCCTCACATTCCTTCATCTCCCAGAGACCCTCACCCCCACATCTCCCACTGATTCTCACTTTCCCCCACATCTCCCACTGATTCTCACTTTCCCCCACATCTCCCACTGACTCTCACTCACCCCCACATCTCCCAATGACCCTCACACACCCACATCTACCACTGACCTTCACTTTATCCCACATCTTCACAGATCCTCACTCCCCCACCTCCCACTGACTCTGACTTTCCCCCACATCTCCAATTGACCCTCACTTCCCGACATCTCCCACTGACCCTCACATCCTCCATATCTCCCACTGACCCTCACATCCACCATATCTCCCACTACCCTCACTTACCCAAACATCTCCTACTGACCCTCACTTTCCCCCACATCTCCAACTGACCCTCAAATTCCTTCATCTCCCGGAGACCCTCACTTCCCCCACATCTCCCACTGACCCTCATTTACGCAAACATCTCCTACTGACCCTCACTTTCCCCCACATCTCCCACTGACCCTCACTTCCCTTCACATCTGCAACTGACCCTCACTCACCCCACATCCCCCACTGACACTCACTTCCCCCATATCTCCCACTGATCCTCACGTTACCCCACCTCCCACTGATCCTCACTCACCCAACATCCCCCACTGACCCTCACTTTCCCCCACAGCTCCCACTGATCCTCACTAACCCAACATCCCCCACGGACCATCACTTTCCCCCACATCTCCCACTGACCCTCACTCACCCCAAATCCCCCACTGACCCTCACTTTCACCCACATCTCCCACTGACTCTCACTCACCCCACATCTCCCACTGACTCTCACTTTCCCCCACATCTCCCACTGACCCTCACTCACCCCACATCCCCCACTGACCCTCACTTTCCCCCACCTCCCACCGTCTCTCACTTTCCCCCACATCTCCCACTGTCCCTCACTTCCTCCATATCTCCCACTGACCCTCACTCCCCCCACATCTCTCATTGACCCTCACATTCCTTCATCCCCTAGAGACCCACCCCGACATCTCCCACTGACCCTCACTTTCCCCACATCTCCCACTGACCCTCACTCACCCCACATCTCCCATTGACCGTCACCTTCCCCACATCTCCAACTGACCCTCACATCATTTCTCCCAGTGACCCTCACTTTCCCCCATACCTCCCACTGACCCTCATATTCCTTCATCTCCCAGACCCTCACCCCCACATCTCCCATTGACCGTCACCTTCCCCACATCTCCCAATGACCCTCACTCCCTCCACGTCTCCCACTGACCTTCACATCCCCCATATCTACCACTGACCTACACTTTCCCCCACATCTCCCACTGACACTCACTTCCCCCATATCTCCCACTGACCCTCACATTCCTTCATCTCCCATTGACCCTCACTCATCCCCACATCTCCAAATGATCCTCACACCCCCAAATCTACCACTGAACTTCACTTTATCCCATATCTCCCACAGATCCTCACTGCCCACCTCCCACTGACTCTCACTTTCCCCCACATCTCCCACAGATCCTCACTGCCCACCTCCCACTGACTCTCACTTTCCCCCACATCTCCCACTGACTCTCACATTCCCCCACATCTCCCACTGACCCTCACATTCCCCACATCTCCCACTGACCCTCACTTTCCCACACATCTCCCACTGACCCTCACTTTCCTCCACATCTCCCACTGACTCTCACTTTACCCCACATCTCCCACTGACCCTCAAATTCATTCATCTCCCAGAGACCCTCACTTCCCCCACATCTCCAACGGACCCTCACTTACCCACACATCTCCCTCTGACCCTCACTTTCTCCCACATCTCCCACTGAACCTCACTCACCCCACATCTCCCACTGACACTCACATTCCTTCATCTCCCAGAGACCCTCAGCCCCACATCTCCCACTGACTCTCACTTTCCCCCACATCTCCCACTGACTCTCACTTTCCCCCACATCTCCCACTGAACCTCACTCACCCCATATCTCCCACTGACTCTCACTTTCTCCCACATCTCCAACTGATCGTCACGTTCCCCCACATCTCCCACTGACCCTCACATTCCTTCATCTCCTGGAGACCCTCACTTCCCCCACATCTCCCACTACCCTCATTTACCCAAACATCTCCTACTGACCCTCACTTTCCCCCACAACTCCCACTGACCCTCACTTCCCTTCACATCTGCAACTGACCCTCACTTTCCACCACATCTCCCACTGCTCCTCACTCACCCAACATCTCCCACTGACCCTCACTCCCCCCACATCTCCCACAGACCCTCACTTTCCCCCACATCTCCCACTGACCCTCACATTCCCCCACATCTCCCACTGACCCTCACTTACCCAAACATCTCCCACTGACCCTCACTTTCCCCCACATCTCCCACTGACCCTCACTTTCCCACACATCTCCCAATGACCCTCACTTTCCTCCACATCTCCCACTGACTGTCACTTTCCCCCACAACTCCCACTGACCCTCAAATTCCTTCATCTCCCAGAGACCCTCACTTCCCCCACATCTCCAACGGACCCTCACTTACCCACACATCTCCCTCTGACCCTCACTTTCCCCCACATCTCCCACTGAACCTCACTCACCCCACATCTCCCACTGACTCTCACTTTCCCCCACATCTCCCACTGAACCTCACTCACCCCACATCTCCCTCTGACCCTCACTTTCCCCCACATCTCCCACTGAACCTCACTCACCCCACATCTCCCATTGACTCTCACTTTCTCCCACATCTCCAACTGATCGTCACTTTCCCCCACATCTCCCACTGACCCTCACATTCCTTCATCTCCCAGAGACCCTCACCCCCACATCTCCCACTGATTCTCACTTTCCCCCACATCTCCCACTGACCCTCACTCACCCCCACACCTCCCAATGACCCTCACATCCCCACATCTACCACTGACCCTCACTCACCCCCACATCTCCCAATGACCCTCACACCCCCACATCTACCACTGACCTTCACTTTATCCCACATCTCCCACAGATCCTCACTCCCCCACCTCCCACTGACTCTGACTTTCCCCCACATCTCCAACTGACCCTCACTTCCCGACATCTCCCACTGACCCTCACATCCTCCATTTCTCCCCCTGACCCTAACTTTCCACCATATCTCCCACTACCCTCACTTACCCAAACATCTCCCACTGACCCTCACTTTCCCCCACATCTCCCACTGACCCTCAAATTCCTTCATCTCCCGGAGACCCTCACTTCCCCCACATCTCCCACTGACCCTCATTTACCCAAACATCTCCTACTGACCCTCACTTTCCCCCACATCTCCCACTGACCCTCACTTCCCTTCACATCTGCAACTGACCCTCACTCACCCCACATCCCTCACTGACACTCACTTCCCCCATATCTCCCACTGATCCTCACGTTACCCCACCTCCCACTGATCCTCACTCACCCAACATCCCCCACTGACCCTCACTTTCCCCCACATCTCCCACTGACCCTTACTTTCCCCCACATCTCCCACTGATCCTCACTCACCCCACATCGCCCACTGACACTCACTTCCCCCATACCTCCCACTGATCTTCACGTTACCCCACATCTCCCACTGATCCTCACTCACCCAATATCCCCCACTGACCCTCACTTCCCCCCATATCTCCCAATGACCCTCACATTCCTTCATCTCCCAGAGACCCTCACCCCCACATCTCCCACTGACACTCACTTTCCCCCACATCTCCCACTGACCCTCACTCACCCCCACATCTTCCAATAACACTCACACCCCCAAATCTACCACTGAACTTCACTTTATCCCATATCTCCCACAGATCCTCACTGCCCACCTCCCACTGACTCTCACTTTCCCCCACATCTCCCACTGACCCTCACATTCCCCACATCTCCCACTGACCCTCACTTTCCCACACATCTCCCATTGACCCTCACTTTCCTCCACATCTCCCACTGACTCTCACTTTCCCCCAAATCTCCCACTGACTCTCACTTTCCCCCACATCTCCCACTGACCCTCACTTTCCTCCACATCTCCCACTGACTCTCACTTTACCCCACATCTCCCACTGACCTTCAAATTCCTTCATCTCCCAGACCCTCACTTCCCCCACATCTCCAACGGACCCTCACTTACCCACACATCTCCCAGTGACCCTCACTTTCCCCCACATCTCCCACTGAACCTCACTCACCCCACATCTCCCACTGACTCTCACTTTCTCCCACATCTCCAACTGATCGTCACGTTCCCCCACATCTCCCACTGACCCTCACATTCCTTCATCTCCTGGAGACCCTCACTTCCCCCACATCTCCCACTACCCTCATTTACCCAAACATCTCCTACTGACCCTCACTTTTCCCCACATCTCCCACTGACCCTCACTTCCCTTCACATCTGCAACTGACCCTCACTTTCCACCACATCTCCCACTGATCCTCACTCACCCAACATCCCCCACTGACCCTCACTTTCCCCCACATCTCCCACTGACCCTCACTTTCCCCCACATCTCCCACTGATCCTCACTCACCCAACATCTCCCACTAACCCTCACTCCCCCGACATCTCCCACTGACCCTCACTTACCCAAACATCTCCCAATGACCCTCACTTTCCTCCACATCTCCCACTGACCCTCAAATTCCTTCATCTCCCAGAGACCCTCACTTCCCCCCACATCTCCAACAGACCCTCACTTTCCCCCACATCTCCCACTGAACCTCACTCACCCCACATCTCCAACTGATCGTCACTTTCCCCCACATCTCCCACTGACCCTCACATTCCTTCATCTCCCAGAGACCCTCACCCCCACATCTCCCACTGATTCTCACTTTCCCCCACATCTCCCACTGATTCTCACTTTCCCCCACATCTCCCACTGACTCTCACTCACCCCCACATCTCCCAATGACCCTCACACACCCACATCTACCACTGACCTTCACTTTATCCCACATCTTCACAGATCCTCACTCCCCCACCTCCCACTGACTCTGACTTTCCCCCACATCTCCAATTGACCCTCACTTCCCGACATCTCCCACTGACCCTCACATCCTCCATATCTCCCACTGACCCTCACATCCACCATATCTCCCACTACCCTCACTTACCCAAACATCTCCTACTGACCCTCACTTTCCCCCACATCTCCAACTGACCCTCAAATTCCTTCATCTCCCGGAGACCCTCACTTCCCCCACATCTCCCACTGACCCTCATTTACGCAAACATCTCCTACTGACCCTCACTTTCCCCCACATCTCCCACTGACCCTCACTTCCCTTCACATCTGCAACTGACCCTCACTCACCCCACATCCCCCACTGACACTCACTTCCCCCATATCTCCCACTGATCCTCACGTTACCCCACCTCCCACTGATCCTCACTCACCCAACATCCCCCACTGACCCTCACTTTCCCCCACAGCTCCCACTGATCCTCACTAACCCAACATCCCCCACGGACCATCACTTTCCCCCACATCTCCCACTGACCCTCACTCACCCCAAATCCCCCACTGACCCTCACTTTCACCCACATCTCCCACTGACTCTCACTCACCCCACATCTCCCACTGACTCTCACTTTCCCCCACATCTCCCACTGACCCTCACTCACCCCACATCCCCCACTGACCCTCACTTTCCCCCACCTCCCACCGTCTCTCACTTTCCCCCACATCTCCCACTGTCCCTCACTTCCTCCATATCTCCCACTGACCCTCACTCCCCCCACATCTCTCATTGACCCTCACATTCCTTCATCCCCTAGAGACCCACCCCGACATCTCCCACTGACCCTCACTTTCCCCACATCTCCCACTGACCCTCACTCACCCCACATCTCCCATTGACCGTCACCTTCCCCACATCTCCAACTGACCCTCACATCATTTCTCCCAGTGACCCTCACTTTCCCCCATACCTCCCACTGACCCTCATATTCCTTCATCTCCCAGACCCTCACCCCCACATCTCCCATTGACCGTCACCTTCCCCACATCTCCCAATGACCCTCACTCCCTCCACGTCTCCCACTGACCTTCACATCCCCCATATCTACCACTGACCTACACTTTCCCCTACATCTCCCACTAACCCACACATCCCCCATATCTACCACTGACCCTCACTTTCCCCCACATCTCCCACTGACACTCACTTCCCCCATATCTCCCACTGACCCTCACATTCCTTCATCTCCCAGAGACCCTCACCCCCACATCTCCCACTGACCCTCATTTTCCCCCACATCTCCCACTGACGCTCACTCATCCCCACATCTCCCAATGACCCTCACACCCCCACATCTACCACTGACCTTCACTTTACCCCATATCTCCCACAGATCCTCACTCCCCCACCTCCCACTGACTCTCACTTTCCCCCACATCTCCAACTGACCCTCACTTCCCGACATCTCCCACTGACCCTCACATCATTTCTCCCACTGACCCTCACTTTCCCCCAAATCTCCCACTGACCCTCATATTCCTTCATCTCCCAGACCCTCACCCCCTCATCTCCCACTGACCCTCACTTTCCCCCACATCTCTCACTGACTCTCACTCACCCAACATCTCCCACTGACCCTCACTTTCCCCCACATCTCCCACTGACCCTCACTCACCTCACATCCCCCACTGACCCTCACTTTCCCCCACCTCCCACTGACTCTCACTTTCCCCCACATCTCCCACTCTCCCTCACTTCCCCCATATCTCCCACTGACCCTCACTCCCCCCCACATCTCCCATTGACCCTCACATTCCTTCATCCCCTAGAGACCCACCCCCACATCTCCCACTGACCCTCACTTTCCCCCACATCTCCCACTGACCCTCACCTACCCCACATCTCCCATTGACCCTCACCTTCCCCACATCTCCAACTGACACTCACCTTCCCCACATCTCCCAATGACCCTCACATCCCCCATATTTACCACTGACCTACACATTACCCCACATCTCCCACAGATCCTCACTCCCCCACATCTCCAACTGACACTCACTTTCCCCTACATCTCCCACTGACCCTCACATCCCCCATATCTACCACTGACCCTCACTTTCCCCCACATCTCCCACTGACTCTCACTTTCCCCCACATCTCCCACTGACCCTCACATTCCCCCACATCTCCCACTGACACTCACTTTCCCACACATCTCCCAATGACCCTCAAATTCCTTCATCTCCCAGAGTCCCTCACTTCCCCCACATCTCCAACGGACCCTCACTTACCCACACATCTCCCTCTGACCCTCACTTTCCCCCACATCTCCCACTGAACCTCACTCACCCCACATCTCCCACTGACACTCACATTCCTTCATCTCCCAGAGACCCTCAGCCCCACATCTCCCACTGACTCTCACTTTCCCCCACATCTCCCACTGACTCTCACTTTCCCCCACATCTCCTACTGACCCTCACTCACCCCCACATCTCCCAATGACCCTCACACCCCCACATCTACCACTGACCTTCACTTTCCCCCACATCTCCAACTGACCCTCACTTCCCGACATCTCCCACTGACCCTCACATCCACCATATCTCCCACTGACCCTCACTTTCCCCCACATCTCCCACTGACCCTCAAATTCCTTCATCTCCCGGAGACCCTCACTTCCCCCACATCTCCCACAGACCCTCATTTACCCAAAAATCTCCTACTGACCCTCACTTTCCCCCACATCTCCCACTGACCCTCACTTCCCTTCATATCTCCAACTGACCCTCACTCACCCCACATCCCCCACTGACACTGACTTCCCCCATACCTCCCACTGATCCTCACGTTACCCCACCTCCCACTGATCCTCACTCACACAGCATCTCCCACTGACCCTCACTCACCCCACATCTCCCACTGATCCTCACTTTCACCCACATCTCCCACTGACCCTCACTTTCCCCACCTCTCCCACTGATCCTCACTCACCCCACATCTCCCACTGACCCTCACTTTCACCCACATCTCCCACTGTCTCTCACTTTCCCCCACATCCCCCACTGATCCTCACATTCCTTCATCTCTCAGAGACCGTCACTTACCTCACATCTCCCATTGACCCTCACTTTCACCCACATTTCCCACTGACCCTCACTTTCACCCACATCTCCCACTGACCCTCACTTTCCCCCACATCTCCCACTGACTCTCACTCACCACACATCTCCCACTGACTCTCACTTTCCCCCAGATCTCCCACTGACTCACACTTTCCCCCACATCTCCCACTGACCCTCACTTTCCCCCAGATCTCCCACTGACTCACACTTTCCCCCACATCCCCACTGACTCTCACTTTCCCTCAGATCTCCCACTGACTCAGTCATCCCAAATTTCCCACTGACTCTCACTTTCCCCCACATCTCCCACTGACCCTCACTCACACCCACATCTCCCACTGACCCTCACTCACCCCACATCCCCCACTGACCCTCACTTTCCCCCACATCTACCACAGATCCTCACCCCCCCACCTCCCACTGATCCTCACTAACCCAACATCCACCACTGACCCTCACTTTCCCCCACATCCCCCACTGACCTTCACTTTACCCCACATCTCCCACAGATCCTCACTCCCCCACCTCCCACTGATCCTCACTAATCCAACATCCACCACTGACCCTCACTTTCCCCCACATCTCCCACTGACTCTCACTCACCCCACATCTCCCACTGACCCTCACTCACCCCACATCCCCCACTGACCCTCACTTTCACCCACATCTCCCACTGACTCTCACTCACCCCACATCTCCAACTGACTCTCACTTTCCCCCACATCTCCCACTGACCCTTACTCACCCCACATCCCCCACTGACCCTCACTTTCCCCCACCTCCCACTGTCTCTCACTTTCCCCCACATCTCCCACAGTCCCTCACTTCCCCCATATCTCCCACTGACCCTCACTCCCCCCACATCTCCCATTTACCCTCACATTCCTTCATCCCCTAGAGACCCACCCCGACATCTCCCACTGACCGTCACGTTCCCCCACATCTCCCACTCACCCCACATCTCCCATGGACCCTCACCTTCCCCACATCTCCAACTGACACTCACCTTCCCCACATCTCCCAATGACCCTCACATCCTCTACGTCTCCCACTGACCCTCACATCCCCCATATCTACCACTGACCTACACTTTACCCCACATCTCCAACTGACACTCACTTTCCCCTACATCTCCCACTGACCCTCACATCCCCCATATCTACCACTGACCCTCACTTTCCCCCACATCTCCCACTGACCCTCACTCATCCCCACATCTCGCAATGACCCTCACACCCCCACATCTACCACTGACCTTCACTTTACCCCACATCTCCCACAGATCCTCACTCCCCCACCTCTCACTGACTCTCAGTTTCCCCCACATCTCCAACTGACCCTCACTTCCCGATATCTCCCACTGACCCTCACATCATATCTCCCACTTACCCTCACTTTCTCCCATATCTCCCACTGACCCTCATATTCCTTCATCTCCCAGACCCTCACCCCCACATCTCCCACTGACCCTCACTCATCCCCACATCTCCCAATGACCCTCAAATTCCTTCATCTCCCGGAGACCCTCACTTCCCCCACATCTCCCACAGACCCTCATTTACCCAAACATCTCCTACTGACCCTCACTTTCCCCCACATCTCCCACTGACCCTCACTTCCCTTCACATCTCCAACTGACCCTCACTCACCCCACATCCCCCACTGACACTGACTTCCCCCATACCTCCCACTGATCCTCACGTTACCCCACCTCCCACTGATCCTCACTCACACAACATCCCCCACTGACCCTCACTTTCCCCCACATCTCCCACTGACCCTCACTTTCCCCCACATCTCCCACTGATCCTCACTCACGCAATATCCCTCACTGACCCTCACTTTCCCCCACATCTCCCACTGACCCTCACTCACCCCACATCCCCCGCTGACCCTCACTTTCCCCCACATCTCCCACTGACTCTCACTCACCCCACATCTCCCACTGACCCTCACTCACCCCACATCTCCCACTGACCCTCACTTTCACCCACATCTCCCACTGACTCTCACTTTCCCCCACATCCCCCACTGATCCTCACATTCCTTCATCTCTCAGAGACCGTCACTTACCTCACATCTCCCATTGACCCTCACTTTCACCCACATTTCCCACTGACTCTCACTTTCCCCCACATCCTCCACTGATCCTCACATTCCTTCATCTCTCAGAGACCGTCACTTACCTAACATCTCCCACTGACCCTCACTTTCCCCCACATCTCCCACTGACCCTCACCTACCCCACATCTCCCATTGACCCTCACCTTCCCCACATCTCCAACTGACACTCACCTTCCCCACATCTCCCAATGACCCTCACATCCCCCATATTTACCACTGACCTACACATTACCCCACATCTCCCACAGATCCTCACTCCCCCACATCTCCAACTGACACTCACTTTCCCCTACATCTCCCACTGACCCTCACATCCCCCATATCTACCACTGACCCTCACTTTCCCCCACATCTCCCACTGACTCTCACTTTCCCCCACATCTCCCACTGACTCTCACTCACCCCACATCTCCAACTGACTCTCACTTTCCCCCACATCTCCCACTGACCCTTACTCACCCCACATCCCCCACTGACCCTCACTTTCCCCCACCTCCCACTGTCTCTCACTTTCCCCCACATCTCCCACAGTCCCTCACTTCCCCCATATCTCCCACTGACCCTCACTCCCCCCACATCTCCCATTTACCCTCACATTCCTTCATCCCCTAGAGACCCACCCCGACATCTCCCACTGACCGTCACGTTCCCCCACATCTCCCACTCACCCCACATCTCCCATGGACCCTCACCTTCCCCACATCTCCAACTGACACTCACCTTCCCCACATCTCCCAATGACCCTCACATCCTCTACGTCTCCCACTGACCCTCACATCCCCCATATCTACCACTGACCTACACTTTACCCCACATCTCCAACTGACACTCACTTTCCCCTACATCTCCCACTGACCCTCACATCCCCCATATCTACCACTGACCCTCACTTTCCCCCACATCTCCCACTGACCCTCACTCATCCCCACATCTCGCAATGACCCTCACACCCCCACATCTACCACTGACCTTCACTTTACCCCACATCTCCCACAGATCCTCACTCCCCCACCTCTCACTGACTCTCAGTTTCCCCCACATCTCCAACTGACCCTCACTTCCCGATATCTCCCACTGACCCTCACATCATATCTCCCACTTACCCTCACTTTCTCCCATATCTCCCACTGACCCTCATATTCCTTCATCTCCCAGACCCTCACCCCCACATCTCCCACTGACCCTCACTCATCCCCACATCTCCCAATGACCCTCAAATTCCTTCATCTCCCGGAGACCCTCACTTCCCCCACATCTCCCACAGACCCTCATTTACCCAAACATCTCCTACTGACCCTCACTTTCCCCCACATCTCCCACTGACCCTCACTTCCCTTCACATCTCCAACTGACCCTCACTCACCCCACATCCCCCACTGACACTGACTTCCCCCATACCTCCCACTGATCCTCACGTTACCCCACCTCCCACTGATCCTCACTCACACAACATCCCCCACTGACCCTCACTTTCCCCCACATCTCCCACTGACCCTCACTTTCCCCCACATCTCCCACTGATCCTCACTCACGCAATATCCCTCACTGACCCTCACTTTCCCCCACATCTCCCACTGACCCTCACTCACCCCACATCCCCCGCTGACCCTCACTTTCCCCCACATCTCCCACTGACTCTCACTCACCCCACATCTCCCACTGACCCTCACTCACCCCACATCTCCCACTGACCCTCACTTTCACCCACATCTCCCACTGACTCTCACTTTCCCCCACATCCCCCACTGATCCTCACATTCCTTCATCTCTCAGAGACCGTCACTTACCTCACATCTCCCATTGACCCTCACTTTCACCCACATTTCCCACTGACTCTCACTTTCCCCCACATCCTCCACTGATCCTCACATTCCTTCATCTCTCAGAGACCGTCACTTACCTAACATCTCCCACTGACCCTCACTTTCCCCCACATCTCCCACTGACCCTCACCTACCCCACATCTCCCATTGACCCTCACCTTCCCCACATCTCCAACTGACACTCACCTTCCCCACATCTCCCAATGACCCTCACATCCCCCATATTTACCACTGACCTACACATTACCCCACATCTCCCACAGATCCTCACTCCCCCACATCTCCAACTGACACTCACTTTCCCCTACATCTCCCACTGACCCTCACATCCCCCATATCTACCACTGACCCTCACTTTCCCCCACATCTCCCACTGACTCTCACTTTCCCCCACATCTCCCACTGACCCTCACATTCCCCCACATCTCCCACTGACACTCACTTTCCCACACATCTCCCAATGACCCTCAAATTCCTTCATCTCCCAGAGTCCCTCACTTCCCCCACATCTCCAACGGACCCTCACTTACCCACACATCTCCCTCTGACCCTCACTTTCCCCCACATCTCCCACTGAACCTCACTCACCCCACATCTCCCACTGACACTCACATTCCTTCATCTCCCAGAGACCCTCAGCCCCACATCTCCCACTGACTCTCACTTTCCCCCACATCTCCCACTGACTCTCACTTTCCCCCACATCTCCTACTGACCCTCACTCACCCCCACATCTCCCAATGACCCTCACACCCCCACATCTACCACTGACCTTCACTTTCCCCCACATCTCCAACTGACCCTCACTTCCCGACATCTCCCACTGACCCTCACATCCACCATATCTCCCACTGACCCTCACTTTCCCCCACATCTCCCACTGACCCTCAAATTCCTTCATCTCCCGGAGACCCTCACTTCCCCCACATCTCCCACAGACCCTCATTTACCCAAAAATCTCCTACTGACCCTCACTTTCCCCCACATCTCCCACTGACCCTCACTTCCCTTCATATCTCCAACTGACCCTCACTCACCCCACATCCCCCACTGACACTGACTTCCCCCATACCTCCCACTGATCCTCACGTTACCCCACCTCCCACTGATCCTCACTCACACAGCATCTCCCACTGACCCTCACTCACCCCACATCTCCCACTGATCCTCACTTTCACCCACATCTCCCACTGACCCTCACTTTCCCCACCTCTCCCACTGATCCTCACTCACCCCACATCTCCCACTGACCCTCACTTTCACCCACATCTCCCACTGTCTCTCACTTTCCCCCACATCCCCCACTGATCCTCACATTCCTTCATCTCTCAGAGACCGTCACTTACCTCACATCTCCCATTGACCCTCACTTTCACCCACATTTCCCACTGACCCTCACTTTCACCCACATCTCCCACTGACCCTCACTTTCCCCCACATCTCCCACTGACTCTCACTCACCACACATCTCCCACTGACTCTCACTTTCCCCCAGATCTCCCACTGACTCACACTTTCCCCCACATCTCCCACTGACCCTCACTTTCCCCCAGATCTCCCACTGACTCACACTTTCCCCCACATCCCCACTGATTCTCACTTTCCCTCAGATCTCCCACTGACTCAGTCATCCCAAATTTCCCACTGACTCTCACTTTCCCCCACATCTCCCACTGACCCTCACTCACACCCACATCTCCCACTGACCCTCACTCACCCCACATCCCCCACTGACCCTCACTTTCCCCCACATCTACCACAGATCCTCACCCCCCCACCTCCCACTGATCCTCACTAACCCAACATCCACCACTGACCCTCACTTTCCCCCACATCCCCCACTGACCTTCACTTTACCCCACATCTCCCACAGATCCTCACTCCCCCACCTCCCACTGATCCTCACTAATCCAACATCCACCACTGACCCTCACTTTCCCCCACATCTCCCACTGACTCTCACTCACCCCACATCTCCCACTGACCCTCACTCACCCCACATCCCCCACTGACCCTCACTTTCACCCACATCTCCCACTGACTCTCACTCACCCCACATCTCCAACTGACTCTCACTTTCCCCCACATCTCCCACTGACCCTTACTCACCCCACATCCCCCACTGACCCTCACTTTCCCCCACCTCCCACTGTCTCTCACTTTCCCCCACATCTCCCACAGTCCCTCACTTCCCCCATATCTCCCACTGACCCTCACTCCCCCCACATCTCCCATTTACCCTCACATTCCTTCATCCCCTAGAGACCCACCCCGACATCTCCCACTGACCGTCACGTTCCCCCACATCTCCCACTCACCCCACATCTCCCATGGACCCTCACCTTCCCCACATCTCCAACTGACACTCACCTTCCCCACATCTCCCAATGACCCTCACATCCTCTACGTCTCCCACTGACCCTCACATCCCCCATATCTACCACTGACCTACACTTTACCCCACATCTCCAACTGACACTCACTTTCCCCTACATCTCCCACTGACCCTCACATCCCCCATATCTACCACTGACCCTCACTTTCCCCCACATCTCCCACTGACCCTCACTCATCCCCACATCTCGCAATGACCCTCACACCCCCACATCTACCACTGACCTTCACTTTACCCCACATCTCCCACAGATCCTCACTCCCCCACCTCTCACTGACTCTCAGTTTCCCCCACATCTCCAACTGACCCTCACTTCCCGATATCTCCCACTGACCCTCACATCATATCTCCCACTTACCCTCACTTTCTCCCATATCTCCCACTGACCCTCATATTCCTTCATCTCCCAGACCCTCACCCCCACATCTCCCACTGACCCTCACTCATCCCCACATCTCCCAATGACCCTCAAATTCCTTCATCTCCCGGAGACCCTCACTTCCCCCACATCTCCCACAGACCCTCATTTACCCAAACATCTCCTACTGACCCTCACTTTCCCCCACATCTCCCACTGACCCTCACTTCCCTTCACATCTCCAACTGACCCTCACTCACCCCACATCCCCCACTGACACTGACTTCCCCCATACCTCCCACTGATCCTCACGTTACCCCACCTCCCACTGATCCTCACTCACACAACATCCCCCACTGACCCTCACTTTCCCCCACATCTCCCACTGACCCTCACTTTCCCCCACATCTCCCACTGATCCTCACTCACGCAATATCCCTCACTGACCCTCACTTTCCCCCACATCTCCCACTGACCCTCACTCACCCCACATCCCCCGCTGACCCTCACTTTCCCCCACATCTCCCACTGACTCTCACTCACCCCACATCTCCCACTGACCCTCACTCACCCCACATCTCCCACTGACCCTCACTTTCACCCACATCTCCCACTGACTCTCACTTTCCCCCACATCCCCCACTGATCCTCACATTCCTTCATCTCTCAGAGACCGTCACTTACCTCACATCTCCCATTGACCCTCACTTTCACCCACATTTCCCACTGACTCTCACTTTCCCCCACATCCTCCACTGATCCTCACATTCCTTCATCTCTCAGAGACCGTCACTTACCTAACATCTCCCATTGACCCTCACTTTCACCCACATTTCCCACTGACCCTCACTTTCACCCACATCTCCCACTGACCCTCACTTTCCCCCACATCTCCCACTGACTCTCACTCACCCCACATCTCCCACTGACTCTCACTTTCCCCCAGATCTCCCACTGACTCACACTTTCCCCCACATCCCCACTGACTCTCACTTTCCCTCAGATCTCCCACTGACTCAGTCACCCCAAATTTCCCACTGACTCTCACTTTCCCCCACATCTCCCACTGACTCTCACTTTCCCCCACATCTCCCACTGACTCTCACTTTCCCCCACATCTACCACTGACCTTCACTTTACCCCACATCTCCCACAGATCCTCACTCCCCCACCTCCCACTGATCCTCACTAACCCCACATCCCCCACTGACCCTCACTTTCACCCACATCTCCCACTGACTCTCACTCACCCCACATCTCCAACTGACTCTCACTTTCCCCCACATCTCCCACTGACCCTTACTCACCCCACATCCCCCACTGACCCTCACTTTCCCCCACCTCCCACTGTCTCTCACTTTCCCCCACATCTCCCACTGTCCCTCACTTCCCCCATATCTCCCACTGACCCTCACTCCCCCCACATCTCCCATTGACCCTCACCTTCCCCACATCTCCAACTGACACTCACCTTCCCCACATCTCCCAATGACCCTCACATCCTCCACGTCTCCCACTGACCCTCACATCCCCCATATCTACCACTGACCTACACTTTACCCCACATCTCCAACTGACACTCACTGCCCCACATCTCCAACTGACACTCACTTTCCCCTACATCTCCCACTGACCCTCACATCCCCCATATCTACCACTGACCCTCACTTTCCCCCACATCTCCCACTGACCCTCACTCATCCCCACATCTCGCAATGACCCTCACACCCCCACATCTACCACTGACCTTCACTTTACCCCACATCTCCCACAGATCCTCACTCCCCCACCTCTCACTGACTCTCACTTTCCCCCACATCTCCAACTGACCCTCACTTCCCGATATCTCCCACTGACCCTCACTTTCTCCCATATCTCCCACTGACCCTCATATTCCTTCATCTCCCAGACCCTCACCCCCACATCTCCCATTGACCCTCACATTCCTTCATCCTCTAGAGACCCACCCCCACATCTCCCACTGACCCTCACTTTCCCCCACATCTCCCACTGACCCTCACCTACCCCACATCTCCCAGACCCTCACCTTCCCCACATCTCCCAATGACCCTCACTCCCTCCACGTCTCCCACTGACCCTCACATCCCCCATATCTACCACTGACCTACAAATTACCCCACATCTCACACAGATCCTCATTCCCCCACATCTCCAACTGACACTCACTTTCCCCTACATCTCCCACTGACCCTCACATCCCCCATATCTACCACTGACCCTCACTTTCCCCCACATCTCCCACTGACCCTCACCCCCACATCTCCCACTGACCCTCACCTTCCCCACATCTCCCGATGACCCTCACTCCCTCCACGTCTCCCACTGACCCTCACATCCCCCATATCTACCACTGACCCTCACTTTCCCCCACATCTCCCACTGACCCTCACTTTCCCCCACATCTCCCACAGACTCTCACTTTCCCCCATATCTCCCACTGACCCTCACTTTCACCCACATCTCCCACTGACTCTCACTTCCCCCTACATCCCCCACTGACTCTCACTTTCCCCCACATCTCACACTGACCCTCATTTTCCCTGACATCCCCCACTGACCCTCACTTTCCCCCACATCCTCCACTGACCCTCACTTTCCCCCACATCTCCCACTGTCCCACACATCCCCCATATCTCCCACTGACCTTCACTTCCCCCATATTTCCCACTGACCCTCACCTTCCCCACATCTCCAACTGACACTCACCTTCCCCACATCTCCCAATGACCCTCACATCCTCCACGTCTCCCACTGACCCTCACATCCCCCATATCTACAACTGACCTACATTTCACCGCACATCTCCCACAGATCCTCACTCCCCCACATCTCCAACTGACACTCATTCCCCTACATCTCCCACTGACCCTCACATCCCCCATATCTTCCACTGACCCTCACTTTCTCCCACATCTCCCACTGACTCTCACTTTCCCCCACATCTCCCACTGACACTCATTTTCCACCACATCTCCCACTGACCCTCACTTTCCACCATATCTCCCACTGACTCTCACTTTCCCCCACATCTCCCACTGACCCTCAAATTCCTTCATCTCCCGGAGACCCTCACTTCCCCCACATCTCCCACTGACCCTCATTTACCCAAACATCTCCTACTGACCCTCACTTTCCCCCACATCTCCCACTGACCCTCACTTCCCTTCACATCTGCAACTGACCCTCACTTTACCCCATATCTCCCACAGATCCTCACTCCCCCTCCTCCCACTGACTCTCACTTTCCCCCACATCTCCAACTGACCCTCACTTCCCGACATCTCCCACTGACCCTCACATCCACCATATCTCCCACTACCCTCATTTACCCAAACATCTCCTACTGACCCTCACTTTCCCCCACATCTCCCACTGACCCTCAAATTCCTTCATCTCCCGGAGACCCTCACTTCCCCCACATCTCCCACTGACCCTCATTTACCCAAACATCTCCTACTGACCCTCACTTTCCCCCACATCTCCCACTGACCCTCACTTCCCTTCACATCTGCAACTGACCCTCACTTTCCACCACATCTCCCACTGACCCTCACTCACCCCACATCCCCCACTGACACTCACTTCCCTCATATCTCCCACTGATCCTCACGTTACCCCACATCTCCCACTGATCCTCACTCACCCAACATCCCCCACTGACCCTCACTTTCCCCCATATCTCCCACTGACCCTCACATTCCTTCATCTCCCAGGGACCCTCACTTCCCCCACATCTCCCACTAACTCTCACTTTCCCCCACATCTCCCACTAACCCTCACATCCCCCATATCTCCCACTGACCCTCACTTTTCCCCACATCTCACACCGAGAGGTGTGGAGTGGGTGAGAGTGGGAGGGAGAGAGGAAGTGAGTTGGTGAGAGGTGGTAGATGAGGTGTGGGAGTGAGAGTGAATGAGTTTGAGCATGAGAGAGTGAGAGAGAGTGCGAGTGTGAGAGTGATTTTCAGAGAATGTGGAAGTGAGAGTAAGCGTTGGAAAGAGAGGGTGAGTGAGAGAGGATACGAGAGGGAGAGTGGAAGAGAGAGACTGAGGAAAAGAGAGAGTGAAGGAGTGTGCGAGGGAGAAAGTGAAGGTGATAGAGAGAGATGGAGAGTGATGGTGAGAGTGAGAGGGAGAGAAAGAATGAGAGCGAGAGTGGTTCAAAGTTCAAAGTAAATTTCTTATTAAAGTCTGTATATGTTCCTGTGATTCATTTTCTTGCTGTCATTCACGGTAGAACAAATAAATATCATTGAATTAATGAAAAACTACACACGAAGATTGACAACCGATGAACAAGAGAAGACAAACTGTGCAAATACAAATAAAACTATTACTTATAATAAATAAATAATGCTGAGGAACTGAGCTGTCGAGTCCCTGGAAGTGGGTTTGTCGTTGCTGGTTGTCCAATGATTACCCGTGTCTATCTCCAATGTGATTGATTTCTCTAATGATGATGCTGGGGCTCGGGATACAGCTATGAGTTCAGCATGTAGCCAGGGAGCAGCTTAAAGTGGTCAATTTTACCCCAATGTTTTGAAAATTCCAACAATGTAATTATAAAATCAACATTTGGTAAAACATTACCAAACTTGTTATTTTAATGGATATCTGAGTCTGAACCTGAATTCCCTGTCTGTGTATGCTTGGATACTGGGAGCATTGACTTGTAAAATTGGCACCACAGCTTTTATTGTGGTGTTTTCTGGCAGTCATTACACCCAATGTACAGTAGACATTCTTGCAGGAATTTCCTCATGGTTTTGAGGATTGATGTGTGGTCTAGGTCTCCATAGACCATAAAGGCAATGAATTTGATCACATGTATGTACTGATTCATTTGGTCTCACTGAAGGGAACGTTAAGCTCTGCTTGAATGGAAAAGAAAGTGAAGCAGGTTGACTATTTTCTATAGCCTGTCTTGGTCCAACATTAATTTTACCACAGTTGACTGCAACTATTGCAGGAGGATCCTGCTTAAGCACTGGTGGCCAGGACAAGCTGCTCTCTTCTCCTGCATCCAACATTGGGAAAGTATCCAATATCAGAACAAAAATTAAAAAAGAAATGAATGGCCTCAGACCAGAAATATTAACTGTTTCTCTTTCCATAGATGCTTCCTGACTTGCTGAGTTTTTCCAGCATTTTCTGAGCTTTTTTCCAGATTTCCAGAGTTGGCAACTTTTGTTTCGATTAACATGTAGCACTAATACTCTCTGCATTGTATGAGAAGAAAGCTTGGAGTCCTGATGAAGGTTCTCAGCTCAAAACGTTGACTGCTTATTCATCTCCATGTATGCTGCCTGACCTGCTGAGTTCACCAGCATTTTGTGTGTGTTACTCTGGATTTCCAGCTTCTGCAGATTCTATTGTGCCTTGGAAATATTAAATGTGGCTTCTGGGTGACAGGGTGGAGAAACATCAATCAAAGGAGGTGCAAGGCTCTCCTTCCCTTGGCTACCTGCATGTCACCCTTGGGCAAGGTGTAGCACCTGCTTAGCACCCCTGCCCCCGATCAGGGTGATGTGAAGCCTTGGGAGAAGGTGGTGAACGGTTAAATGAGGAAGTGGTGCATATCACAAGCCCTGGTTATGCAACCACTTACACCAGGTAGACAATCTCTGAAGAGAATTGATAACAGCTAGGGTCACCCATCTTGTAAAGACGCTGCTCAGAATTAGGCAATGGTGAATCACTTCTGTAGAATATCCCAAGATCAATCGTGGTCAAAAACCATGTTCTCGATGGCACGTGACATGGCACATAATGAAACACTGTTGCTTTTCTGGTATTACGGAAACTAAATTCTCAGGGATTTTCATAAAAATAAATTAAAATAAAAATCAATTAGATTAAAAATGGAGTTATGGTGATTCATTTTACAGGATTTATTAGTGATGATGGAAAAGAATAAAGAGTTATTATCTATAAAATGCCAGCAACTCATGAATGGTGAAGGATCTGAAATGTCAATTGTTTTATCCCCTACAGAAATGCTGTCTGACTTGTAAATAGTGTCATCGAGCACAACAGACCCTTTGGCCCATCTAGTCCATACTGAACTGTTACTCTGCCTACTCCCATTGACCTACACCGGGACCATAGCCTCCATACCCCTCCCATCCATGTACTTATCTAGACTTCTCTTAAATGTTGCTGGCAACTCATCCACCACTCCTACTGGCAGCTGCTTCCACACTCACAAGTGACGAAGTTCCCATGATTTTGCCCTTAAATATTTCACCTTCAACCCTTAACCCATGACCTCTAGCTCGAGTCTCACCCAACCTCAGTGGAAAAAGCCTGCTTACATTAACCCTATCTATACACCTCATAATTTTGCATATCTCTATCAAATCTCCCCTCATGTTCCTATTCTCCAGGGAATAAACTCCTAACCTATTCAACCTTTCCCAAAAACTCAGGTCCTCAAGTCCTGGTAACAACCTTGTAAATTTTTTCTGCACTCTTTCAATCTGATTGATATCTTTCCTGCAGGTAGTGACCAGAACTGCACATTATATCCCAAATTTGGTCTCACCAATACCTTACACAATTTCAATATAACATTTCAGCATTTTCTCATGTTCCTCCAAAATACAGTCTTTTTATTATCTGTTGACATTATTGTGTTAATATTACTTTATGTGGTGTGTGTCATATATGTAATTTGTTTTGCACCTTGGCACCAGAGGAACATTGTTTCATTTTGCTGTGTATATGCGTACAGACAAATGACTATAAACTTAAACTTCAACTTGATTATGGAAATTTTGTGTGTATATTGCTCAAGATTCCCTGTATCTGCAGAATCTCTTGTGTTTATGAATTATTATCCATTTCCAGTGAAGGTCCTATCTGATTCTTTGTGGTTATTGTGGAATTCCCTGCCATGGCATATCACACTTAACCTCTTTAGGGGATTAAGAGATAACCATTCAGAACCAAACTACTGCAGATGCTGAAATGTCAAAAATAATTACCTGAAAATGATGGAAATGCTCAGAAGGAAATTCGGCATCCATGGAGAGAGAAACTGAGTCACCATTTAGGGTCACAGAGCTTTCAACAGGATAATAATGAAGAGAGTTGACTGTGCTGGCCTGGGACAGGAGACACATGTAGTTTCCTTCTCTATCTGACTGATTATGTTTAGAATTTGGGTTTAAGAGTGGAACAGTTGCAATAGCAGCAAAAGTCAATCTGCAGAATGCAGCTTGCAACTAGTTGTAAAACACTGTAAAACAGTCTGGGGGGTGGGGGTCATAAATAAATTGCAACAAGATGATCCAACAAGCATCAACTTTTCCATTTTTGTCTATAATGGAAAGGTTCCCAATGCCATTAAACCTGTTAATTTACCATTTCCAGCCATCGCCTCTGCCTGCAAACTTGTAAGATAAGGAATACTTTATCCTTGTTTTACGTTAACAACTTTTATTGAAGACTTCTGTTCTTCAGGTGTGCGGTATTTTTGAGGTAATATTTTCTGTCCATGTATGTGATTTATGAAGGTTTATACCTTGTAACTCCAGTCTGGAGTAAGATTAAGGAAACAGGCAAGTTTATGCATCATATTTGTAACTTTCAGAAGGCACAATGAAGTCATGTATTTTTTATTGGAACTCATTAGGGATAATCATGGTTTTGGAGTCCAATAAAAGTTGAGATGCTTGTCCCGTCATCACCTGCTTTCTGGCTGACATGCCTCCTTCAAGCAGGTTGAATCCAAACTGACTTCAGCAAAAACTTGTTCAGTAAAAAGTTGAGAGTATAACTTTTTAAAAAATCTTACACTGCAACAGTTGTGCGTTGATATATTTAAAGCTTTTGGAAACAGCTGATCATAAGCCATGTCTTGGTTAAGTCAACCCATCAGGAAGGGCAGATGTAATGAATGAGGCAGACAAACCTACATGGCAATGTATTTCAAACTTCAAGATCCATGTATTTATCACAGATACATCAAGACATACTGTGTATGTGAACAACCAGCACACCTGAGTATGAGCTGGGGGCAGCCTGCAAATGTCACCACACATTCCAGAGTTACCATAGCTTACCTACAATATTCAGCAGACCAGCACAGAACACAAAACACCCCAACAAACAAAAACAACATCAGTGAAACAAGCCCTGTTCCTCACACTAGCTCATGTACATGTACAGTCCTTTAAGTCCAGGACAGGCCTTCAGCCTCCAACAGACTTGGACTTGGAGACATTGGGCTTTAATTTGCCTAGCAGACTTGCAGAGGTTCATTTGGCTCTGGTCAATGGGCCTCAATTTCTGGTCTTCCAATTTGACCCTCAGGCTTTCATCTTCAGTATCAATTGCAGGTTGCGCTGATCACTGAACACTGGCCTCAAACTTTAGACTCCACAGTGGCAGGACCCAGAACACTAGGCCTCGAAATGCAGACTCAACAATGATGGGAACCAGAACACTAGACCTTGACATCCAGACTCACCAGTTTGTGAACCCCCTGAGATTATCAGTATTCATTCTGCCTGACCAAAATCACATATGTTCGATTGACAGTTTACACACTGTGATGTCTAATATAATCTGCTGGGCTGGTTTTGACAACCTTATTAGGTCACAATTTAAAATTTGTTTTCTTTCTCACTATGAGGAAATTACTGAGCTCTCACTGAGTAGGGTAAGTGAAAACAAGTATAAACCAGACAAAGGTATGGACATACTCAATGGACTTGATAGCCCATATCTTCATGTATAACTGTAATTTCTTATGCAGTTGCTCTTTGTTTCCTATAGGGGAGGGGTCCAGGACCAGAGGACAGCCTCAGAATAGAAGGATGGCCCTTTACAGTAGAGTCTAGGTGGAATTTCTTTAACCAGAGATTAGTGACTCTGTGGAGTTCATTATGACAGACAGATGTGGAGGCGGAGTCATTGGATATATTTAAAGTGGAGGTTGATAGTTTCTTGATTAGTAAGGATGTCAAAGTTTATGTGAAGAAGGGAGGAGAAGGATGTTGAGAGACAATCAGACAGGATGGAATGGTGGAGCAGACCCTATGACTTAATAGCTTAATTTTGAAGCTTATGGCTTCTATATATAATTTTTCATAAATTGTGTTGTATTTCTTTACTGTAAATGCAAGAAAATGAATCTCAGGACAATATATGCTAATATATACTATATGTAGTTTGATAATCATTATTACTTTGATTTTGAATAGAGAATTAATCTACAAATGTTTTCAGCCGGAATGTTCAGAATAAGGGACCAGCACCAGGAGATGGATGAAACAATGGAAATGGTAACATAGAGGTTATGTTACTGGGCTAGTATACAGAGATCAGGGGTGTATGAGGTATCCAGAGAGGGGTAGCACCTCTGATGAAGGGGTGTATCGTGTCCATTCTGGGGCAGCTCACTCACCTTTGCTTCCCACAGAGCACTCAGTTCTACCTGTGGCTCCAGGTAGCAATTTAAATGTGACAGTGGTCACACCCTGGTACACCACTTTGACAGTTGGCTGAACCAGATGAGGATAGGCAATGGGCCTCATACCCTGGAGAGAAAGGGACATGCCTGTCCCAGTGTGTGAAGTCAACTCCGACCGTCTGGGCGGATGGGATCTACAGTGAGATCCAATCGGCAGGAAGGCAGTTCCCGCAACGCACCACTGAGAGTGAAGGACATAACAAGGCACCGAAGTAGTCAAGGTTACCCACTACAACCAGGGAAGACCCCAGCTGTGATGACTATTCATACCACTGGACTCAGACTTCAGAGGTCGAGCGAGTGGATCTGCCCAGTACAACAGCTTTTCCACTTTTAAGACTCTTCCTCACAGGTTTCCTGTCATCATCAGATACGATGCGCAACCACCAGGCGGAGGTATGAAATACTGTATTGATTTGGAGACACAAGTTCAAATCCCACTTTGGCGGCTGGGGAGTTTAAACTCCGGTTAATAAATAAATTTGGAAAAAAGTGTCCATTATAATAATCATGAAAATGCATGCAAGAACTGTTCTGGTTCACTAATATTCTCTCTCCCAAGAAGGAAAGCAACCATTCTTTCCTGGCCTTGTCCATGTGACCATGGACCCATCAGAGTAGATCGATCTCGTTTCCTCTCTGAACAGGCACAACAGGCTATTCAATGCAGGAAGCAATTAGGCATGGGTAATAAATTGCAGAATAAATGGCAGTTTGTCAGCAACACCTTCATCCTGTAAACCAACAAATAAAGCAAGAGTACATCGGATAGAATTCAGAATGTCATTTATTCTCATCTCTTCCACTTTAAAATTAATCGTCAGCTGTAAATATTTCTGTTTGCTGAATAAAAGTCAGCTTTAGTTCCAGCAATGTTTTGGTTTTTCCAGGTAATCCCTCAGCTGTGTTTGTAATGATGAGGGCCCTGCCTTTAAAAGCAACAGCAATAAGCTGCAGAAACGTGATAAAAATTAACCCACATTTCCTGCCCTAAATCCTACTGTTTAGAGTTTAGGCAAAACAGAATATAACTTGTCCATGATGGTCTGTAGGGAGAAGAGCCAAATGAGTTTCACTGCTGAGTTCTTGTACAAAGACTGGACATTTGAACCACCTCAAACTCTCAGTCACTACAAAGGACTGGAAACAATTGAGAAGAAAAAGAATAAACTCCTTTGCAATTAGACTCAATACACTTACAGGCCTGGAGCCACGAACATAGTTTTCCAACGTATAGATCCTCTAAGATGTTGACTCCCCAGAAACTGAAAGCTACTCACCTCAGCTTACTTATCCCTCAGATAGAACTTGGTGTGTGTTCTCCTAACTCCTTCTTCCTGAGATCCACAATCAGTTTCTTGGACTTGCTGACGTTGAGTTCAAGGTTGTTGTTGCGACACCACTCAACTGCCCTGTATGCCTCCTTGTCACCAGCCCCCAAATGTTGTGATGTGAACAAAGCCACCAGGGACACTGAAGCTAATGGACATAGAAGCGTTTTATTCAACAAAAATAAGCAACGGGAGTCATATTGGGGCACTCTTGGAAGAAGAGGCACCCCGACCCAACATTACATGACATTTTTGTATGCTAAAGCTCAAAGCTCAGGACAATTCCATAGTTACAATATATCTACAATGCTTTCTTAGAATTACATATAGTTTTCAAACACATCCTTCTTAACACCCACATCCCGGACACCCAACGTGAATGTTAATCTCCATTGACTCGAGGCCATGTTCGTTCCTATGCAGCCATCTGAGGTCTAAGTGGTGTGTTTCTTTGTTTGAAATTGACCCCATCCTGCAGCTTAGAGGAACCCATTGTTCTGAGCTGTGTTTTAAATTTAATCTGCAATTCACATTGAAATCTGAAGAATGGATGCTTTTGAACTTAATATTTGTTATTTACCCTAACTCCAGAATATGCCCTAACAGTCACCATATGAGATGTTTATCCCTCTTTGCTTTGAGCCAATTTAACATGTTACAACTTTCTCCAGTGGTCAGTGATTCACCTTCCTCTTGGCTCCACCTTATTTTGGAGAGGCCCTTAAGGTTGTCACAGCCAGGGGAGGGAGTGGGAATAAACTCCCACCATCTAATAAATGCTTCCAAAGGTGTGCACCTCAAGTAGCTTAGACATCCAAGTCCAGCTCATGGTCTTCACAAGTGGCTTAACTACTGAACCCAATGGAATTGCTTCTACTGACAGGGGAAGAGGAAAAGACAGGTTCCGGCTCCTTAAAACCAGCCCCTTCAGACAGATGTGGCTCATCACCTGTGGCTGGCAGCTCATCTAGGAGAAGGAAAACTCAGGTCTCAAACCTGAGCCTCATGACTCTACCCTCTCATGGGGAAGTCTTCAAGATGATCAATGGAAAAATCTGGAGCTGGACTTCAATGTTGAGATCAACACTGACTGACAACTCCTGCGACACCGTTGGTGCAAAACTGCATCGGTTTCTGCCATTCCTTTGGATTCATCAGAGTGTGAAGGGGGAGCCTGCTGTAAGAACAACAGTTTTCTCTCCATATTGTACTGTCTTGGCTTGTGTATCACGTAGACAACTAGGACGCAACATCCATGGGCGACCCCGACCAACGGAGGGCCTCAGATCTTGGAGCAGTCTAGACAGTCTATCAACAGAGACTTCCACAGCACAGATCAGTCTCTGCATCACATATTTGTTTCTTCTGATACTGTGGAATATTAGGTCATGGAGTCCTTGACATCCCAGATCCGGACAGAATGGAAACAGGCTCAATGGCCCAACTCAACCACGCAGAGTGTGTTGTCCAGTGGGCTCCTCCTCTAAACCTGTCCATGTGCTCACCATTATTTGTCTTTCAAATGTTGCCAAAGCGCCCAAGTATTTCTGTTTCGTTGAACACCTACGCTCGGTCGCAAGAAAAAGCAGGATCTCTCAGTGGCCACACATTTTAATTCCACGTCCCATTCCCATTCTGATATGTCTATCCATGGCCTCCTCTACTGTCAAAATGAATCCAATCAGGTTGGAGGAACAACACCTTATATACCAGCTGGGTAGCCTCCAACCTGATGGCATGAACATTGACTTCTCTAACTTCCGTTAATGCCCCTCCTCCCTTTCTTTCCCCATCCCTGACATATCTAGTTGTTTGCCTGTTCTCCATCTCCCTCTGGTGCTTCCCCCCCACTCCTTTCTTTCTCCCAAGGCCTCCCGTCCCATGATCCTTTCTCTTCTCCAGCTCTGTATCACTTTCGCCAATCACCTTACCAGCTCTTAGCTTCATCCCACCCCCTCCGGTCTTCTCCTATCATTTCGCATTTCTTCCTCCCCCACAACTTTCAAATCTCTTACTACCTTTCCTTTCGGTTAGTCCTGACGAAGGGTCTTAGCCCGAAATGTCGACAGTGCTTCTTCTATAGATGCTGCCTGGCCTGCTGCGTTCCAGCAGCATTTTGTGTGTGTTGTTGCCCAAGTATTTCTGATTATTTTGGGACAGCTTCTTCTACCGGGTTTTTTGGGATAGCTTCTTTCACCAGACTGATTAATTCATGCTGACACAACTGTATTTCTAAGCTATATCGACTGTCCGGTTGTACATGCTATTCATTATTAATTATGATAATTTGCACATTGCACATTCAGATGAGATATATTGTAAAGATTTTTGCTCCTCATGTATGTGAAGGACGTAAGAAATAAAGTCAATTCAATTCAGTTCAATTCACAATTTCTGGCAGCTTGTGTGAGGAAGCCATTCCTGATGTCCATTTTAAACTTATGTTCTCTTGCTTTTAGCAACACACTGCATCTTAGAGAAAAAAGACCATGTCCCCAGCGTGATTAAGCGATTCACCTGGAGGAGGAATACTGGAAAGCTACATCTGGAAATGACTGCAGCCGAAGTGTGTTCAAAGCAACATCACACAGTAACAACAATCTCACTAAAGTAATCTAAAAACAACCTTTTCATTTCACACTAAGAGATACATACTGCATTCAGAGATCCTGGAAATCATGTGCCGTGGATTCTGGTAAATTGGGACACATCAGGACCAGTACATTTTGGTCCAATTAAGCAGCTGTCCCAATTAGTCAGTGTTTTATGGAAATAGTTAAAGAGGTATAACAAAGACAACCAAGTAACAAATTTTGTATATAAATGAAATACAAAACAAATGAGAACACTACAGAGGGGGCAGAGGATGTGGTGTGGTGTGGTTCTATTGGTAAAGAACAGCATCAAATCATTAGAAAGATGTGACATAGGATCGGAAGATGTTGAACCCTTGTGGGTTGAGTTCAGAAGCTGCAAGGGTAAAAGGATGTTGATGGCAATTATATACAGGCTTCCCAACAGTGACTGGGAGGTGAACCACAGATTACAACAGGAAATAGAAAAGGTGAGTCAAAAGGGCAATGTTATGGTAGTCATGGGAGATTTTAACATGTAGGTCAATTGGGAAAATCAGGTTGGTAATGGATCTCAAGAGAGTGAGTTTGTTGAATGCCTATGAGATGGCTTTTTAGAGCAGTTTGTTGGTGAGCCTACTAGGGGATCAGCTATACTGGATTGATATGTAATGAACTGGAGGTGATTAGGGAGCTTAAGGTAAAAGAACCTTTAGGAACCAGTGATCACAATTTGATTGAGTTCAACTTGAAATTTGATAGGGAAAATATAAAGTCTGATGTAGCAGTATTTCAGTGGAGTAAGCGTGTGTTTCTGGGAAAAATGAGGAAGGTGCAGGACATATGTATTCCAAAAATGAAGAAATACTCAAATGGTAAAATAGTACAACTGTGGCTGACAAGGGAAATCAAAGCTATAGTGAAACAAAAGGAAGGGCATACAACAAAGCAAAAATTAGTGGGAAGACAGGGGATTGGGAAGTTTTAAAAAACCTACAGAGAGCAACTAAAAGAATCATTAGAAGAGAAAGGATGAAATATGAAAGCAAGCTAGCAAATAATATCAAAGTGGATAGCAAAAGTTTTTACAAGTATGTTACAAATAAAAGAGAGATGAAAGTGGATATAGGACCATTAGAAAATGAGGCAGGTGAAATAATAACGGGAGACAAAGAGATGGCAGATGAACTAAATGAGTATTTTGCATCAGTCTTCACTGTGGAAGATACTAATAGTATACCTGATGTTGTAGTGAGTAAAGGAAGAGAAGTGGGAGCAGTTACTATTACAAGGGAGAAGGTGCTCAAAAAGCTGAAAAACCTAAACGTACATAAGTCAGCTAGACCAGGTGAACTGCACTCTAGGGGTCTGAAAGAGGTAGCGTTGGAGATTGTGGTGACATTAGAAATGATCGTTCCAAAATCATTGGACTCTGACGTGGTTCCAGAGGACTGGAAAATTGCAAATGTTACTCCACTCTTTAAGAAAGGAGGAAGCAGCAGAAAGGAAATTACAGACCAGTTAGCCTGACCTCAGTGGTTGGGAAGATCTTACAGTCAATTGTTAAGGATGGAGTACTTGGTGACACAGGACAAGATAGTACAAAGACAACATGGTTTCCTTCAGGGAAAATCCTGCCTGACGAACCTGTTGGAATTCTTTGGGGAGATTACAAGTAGGATAGATAAAGGGGATGCAGTGGATGTTGTATATTTGGACTTTCAGAAGGCCTTTGACAAGGTGCCACAAATGAGACAGCTTACCAAGTTAAGAGCTCATGGTGTTACAGGAAAGTTAGAGCATTGGCTGACTGGTGGGAAGCAGCGAGTGGGAATAAAAGGATCCTTTCCTGGTTGGCTGTCAGTGACTAGTGGTGTTCCACAAGGGTAGATGTTGGAACCACTTCTTTTTATGCTGTATATAAATGATTTAGATGATGGAGTAGATGGCTTTGTTGCCAAGTTTGCAGATGATACAAAGATTGGTGGAGGGGAAGGTAGTGTTGAGGAAACAGGTAGGATGCAGAAGGACTTAGATTAGGATGAAATGTGCTGTAATGGCTTCTCTGGAATGTTTCACTGCTGAAGTAATGGTTTCTCTGTAGCAGCCATGTTTGGGTTATGGCTGGAGATAACCGGACTGTTCATGCATGTTAGCCATCAGGATTTTGTTGCCCTGTCTTGTGAATCTGGAAGGAGTTTTTTTGCAGGCTTTTGCTGAGGAGAGACAAAGAGAGAAGACGCGAATGGAGAGAGTCGGTAGACCGGCAGATGGGGTGGACTGGCAGTGACGATCAGAGGATGTTGATGGTGAACAATCGGCTTATCAGTGATCTCCAACTTTGTGCAACAGACTGTTTAGTAAGATTGGGCCTTTTTTAAATTTTATTTTGTTTCTCTACTAACCATATAGTCAAATTCAGAATTATAAAGCTTAATCATTTAATTGCATTTTGTGTATTGTTTGTTATTGAATGATCTTTATTGTCATTATACATTGATACAATGAAACTCTGTTTGGTTCCTCTCTGGCAATTAAATAAAGCAGTAGATAAAAGCAAGACAGTAATAATAATAAAAATACAGTATTAAACAGCAGAAAATAAGTTGCAGCAGCACCAGAATATCACAGTAATGCACAAAGTGCTGTTAGTGCAAGTATTTGAGTCCTTGTGTGTGCATGTGTGTGCCCACCATTTCAGGATACTTCGGTTATTTCAGGGTACTGATTTGTAACAGGGAACACATCATGTGGCATCCACCCAAATGAGATTTCATAAGTTTGGCCGGGCCAGGGGTTATCACCCCCTATAGTAAGTCGCTAGTCGAAGTGAGTTACAAGGAGAATGGGCAAGAAAGTGGCAAATGAAACACAATGTTGGAAAATGCATGGTTTTACACTTTGGTAGTAAATAAATGTGCAGACTATTTTCTAGATGGGGAGAAAGTTCAAAAATCTGAGATTCAGAGAACCTTGGGAGTCCTTGTGCAGAACATGCTAAAGGTTAACTTATAGGTAGAGCCGGTGATGAGGAAGGCAAATGCCATGTTAGCATTAATTTCAAGAGGTCTAGAATGCAAGAGCAAGGATGTGATGCTGAGGCTTTATAAGGCACTGGCGAGGCCTCACTTTGAGTATTGTGAACAGTTTTGGTCCCCTCATCTTAGAAAAGATGTGCTGGCATTGGAGAGGGTCCAGAGCAAGTTCATAAGGATAATTCCAGGAATGAAAGTGTTACCATTTGAAGAATGTTTGTTAGCTCTGGGTCTGTATTTGCTGGAATTCTTTTGAATGCTGGAAGTCCTAGACAGAGTAGATGTGGAAAGAATGTTTCCCATAGTGGGAGAGTCTCGGACAAGAGGGCACAGCCTCAGGATAGAGGAGTGCCCTTTCAAAACAGAGATGCAGAAAAATTTCTTTAGCTAAAGGGTAGTGAATTTGTGGAATTTGTTGCCATATGCAGGTGTGGAGGCCAGGTCATTGGGTGTATTTAAGGCAGAGATTGATAGGTTCTTGATTGGACATGGCATCAAAGGTTACAGGAAGGCGGCTGGGAACTGGGGTTGAGGAGGAGAAGAAAAAATAATTGAATGGCAGAGCAGACTCGATGGGCCAGATGGCCTAATTCTGCTCCAATGTCTTATGGTTTTACCAGAAGGACAACTGTTTTCTGTCCCAGTTAAGCAACACAGTGCCCCAAATAAATGAAGGGAATCCTGGAAATTTTTCTGATTAGTTTTTATTCTTTAAGAGTTGTCCCAAATAAGCAGCTGTCCATTAACTGACAACCCAATTAACAGGAATTTACTATATTTCAGATTCAGCTTTATTTATCATATGTACATTGATGTATACAGTGAAAAACATCATTTCCATTAACAACCAGCACACCCACAACAGCCATGTTTGGCCTCCGTTCTCCAGTAGGATCAAAGAGTAACAGACACCTGGCCTTTGTCTTACCCAGTGGAATCACAAAGATTCACTAATTCGGGCCTTTGACTTCTCCATAAGACTCACAGAACCTCACTGACTTGGGGCTCCACCATCGGGGCTCAATTCCTGGACTTCCAATCGAACTTTGGGCTTTGACCTGGACTTCTGCTCAACCTTCCGGCTTCAGTCCAGGACTCCCTGATGACTGTGAATGACGTCCCTGGTTGAGGATGCGAACTCCAGGCCTCGAACTCCTGATTGGTTGATGATAGGATCCAAAATGACCTTGCTGCTCTGCCAGCCTGACATCCAACCACATCGACATCAGTGGCCTTCGTATGCAGAGTGAAACTGCCTTGTCCACGAATTCCTCCATATCCCTGTCCCTAAACACTAACCTGACCATAATTCCCCTCTCTGTCCCTAAAACAACCTGTATGAACTAAAAAACACGAAAGCCTGATCCACTTTGATGGAGACTGCAGCTTGTTGCCATCATAACTGAATTATGTATTTCGGTAACTTTAAAAAATGTTAAATGTTGATTATATATTGATCATTGTCATCTCCTGTTCCAAGCTATTGTGAAGCTATGCTTGGGAAGGAGCCATTATGGTCCTTGATGAAAGTGGGTATGCAAGTAGCAAGAGTTTAGTTAAATCTTTCTGTGTATTTCTTCTGTCTGTTTATTTATTGAGATGGAGAGTGGAATAAGCCCTTCTGGCCCTTCAAACTGCACCTGCCAGCAATCACCCGATTTAATCCCACGTTCATCACAATGACCAATTAACCTATTAACCAGTAGTCTTTGTTCTGTGCAAGGAAACTGGATCCCCCAGTGGAAACCCAAGTGGTTGTGGGGAGAATGTAGACAGCAATGGGAATTGAACCCAGGCTGCTGGTGCTATCAAGTGCTGTGCTGCCCCACTGACACTTCAAAACATGAATGGAAAACAGTCAAGCAGAGTGCTTGTGAATTATTAATTAAATTTTTAAAGGGAAAACCAAAAAAAAAAAACTATTTCAATTTCCTTGGTTTTGCCTATGCCATGAATTCAGCCACAAATAACTTCAGTGAAGGTCACACTTTCATCATGTGCACTTATCACATCTGAAGAAGCACCACCACAGGCAAAGGAAGACTTCTTTCCTCTTAAAAAGACTATGGTTTGATCAGATTAGATGGGTCAAGCTCGTGCTGGTGTGAGTGGAAAGCCTCTGGATAAAGATAGTGAGTAGACACATCTGGTTATGGTTAGCAATTGTACCTCGTGCTTGGTGATGGATGATGCCAGCTACATTTTGAAAGATCTCTGAGTAACTGCGTGAGCACTGGACATGGAGTGAGCTTTCTGTTTACAAATTGCGAGACATGGCTCTTGTGGTTTACAAATTATGGGAGACGTCAGTGTGGAGAATAAGCATGAGAATAGTTGGCAATTGGCAGGATGTGGTTATTGACAACAGGTGGATGTTCCAGACACACAAACTGAGCCTGGTATCTTTTGAGAATGGGATTTAAGAGGCCCTGCTCAGTGATTTGATCAACATGCTCCCTCATGTGACATACTCCAGGGGGGACTCAGCTCAGCCATTTTACCTGAACCAGAGAGCTAGTGAATGTGCTACCATCAGCCTCACTGGTCCAGGAAAAGAAATTAATGGGACCAGAGGGAAAAGAGATTGAAAACCACAGAAGGTAAAGGCTGAAGGAGGTAATGGATGAAAAGAACTGAATTGATTAGAGAGGTGAAGCTGTACCATGCCCCTCACACAGGAAAAATACTGTGAGTATTCTGATTTTATTACAAAATTCTTTCTGATATCCTCAGTGGTCACTTATTAGGTACACCTGTACACCTGCTCATTAATGCAATATCTATCAGCCAATCACGTGGCAGCAACTTGAAGAATAAAAGCATGCAGACATGGTCAAGAGGTTCAGACCAAACATCAGAATGGTGAAGAAATGGGATCTAAATGCCTTTAATGGTGGGTGATTGCTGGTGACAGACAGGGTGATTTGAGTATCTCAGAAACTACTGATCTCCTGGAATGTTCATACACAACAGACTTTAGAGTTCACAGAGGATTGTGTGACAAAGATAAAAATAACAAGCAAGTGGCAGCTCTGTGGGTGAAAACGCTTCATTAATGAGGGAGGTCAGAGGAGAAAATATAGGACCATAAGACTATAAGACAGAGGAGCAGAATTAGGCCTTTCAGCCCATCAAGCCTTCGTCAAGCACCTCTGCTCTGTCCGCCACAACAGACAGGATCTCCCAGTTGCCACCCACTTCACATCCCCATTCGGATATGTCCGTACATGGCCTCCTCTACTGCCATGATGAGGCCAAACTCAGGTTGGAGGAACAACATCTCATATACCGTCTAGTTAGTCTCCAGCCCCTTGGCATTAATATTGAATTCTCCAACTTCTGGTAATTCGCTCCCCCACCCTTCCTCCATCCCAGTTTCACTCTGCCTCCTCCTCCAGCTGCCTATCACCTCCCTCATGGTTCCGCCTCCTTCTACTACCCATAATGCTTTCCCCTTACATTCCTTCTTCACCCTTCCTGCCTATCCCCTTCCTGCTTCCCTCCCCCACCCCTTGATCTTTCCCCTTACTGGTTTTTTTTTACCTGGAACCTACCAGCCTTTTCCTTCCCACCCTCCCCCCACCTTCTTTATAGGGCCCCTGCCCCCTCCTCTTTAGTTCTGACGAAGGGTCTCAGCCTGAAACATTGACTGCTCGTTTCCACGAATGCTGCCCGACCTGCTGAGTTCCTCTGGTGTGTTGTGCGTATAGCCCATCAAGCCTGTTCTGCCGTTCCATCTAGGCTGATCCTGGATCCCACTCAACCCCGGATACCTGCCTTCTTGCCATATCCTTTGATGACCTGATCGATCAGGAAACTGTCAATTTACGTTTTAAGTATACCCATAGACTTAGCCTCCACTACAGTAAGTAGCAGAGCATTCCACAGATTAACTACTCTCTTGCTAAAAAAAAATTCTCCTTACCTCCTTTCTAAAGGGTCGCCCCTCAATTTTGAGGTAATGTCCTCTCTACATCCATCTTATCCAGTCCTTTCAAGATTCAGTAGATTTCAATGAGATCCCCCAACAGTCTTCTAAATTCCAGTGAGTACAGGCCCAAAGCTGCCAAACCCTCCTCATATGTTAACCCCTTCATTCCTGGATTCATCCTCATGAACCTCCTTTGGACTCTCTTCAATGACAACACATCCTTTCTGAGATCTGGGGCCCAAAACTGTTGACAATACTGCAAGTGCAGGCTGAATAGTGTCTAATAAAGCTTCAGCATTATTTCCTTGTTTTTATATTCTATTCCCCTTGAAATAAATGCCAACATTGCATTTGCCTCTTTTACCACAGACTCAACCTGTGAATTAACCCTCTTGCAGTCTTGCATGAGGATCTCTAAGTCCCTTTGCTTGTCCAGACTGGCTCAAGCTGATAGGAAGGTGACATTGTGCTTGACAATAGTGGTGTGCAGAAGAGCAGAGCATCTCTGAATGTACAACATGGCAAATCTTGAAGTGGATGGGCTACAGCAGCAGTAGACCCCACTGGCTTCCACTCTGGTACCTAATAAAGTGGCCACTCAGTATATTTGAACCCTGAATACAACTGGCAATACAATTCCTCTTCAAACACAGGTTATTTAATATATTTCAATATTTAATATCCTTGTGACTGAGATCCTGTAGTGGATGAACAAGAGCTGAGGCAGTTGAAGAAATTCTGAACATTGATCTCTCAGCCAAGTGTGGATGAAATTAGGGTAATCCAACATATCCAATGGGAAAGGAGCCATTCATTCCCTGACAATCAGAAATCCTCAGTCCATTGGTGGTTTAGCTAGTTGAGATTAAAGCAGTCAACAGTTGAAACAGGAACAAAGAATGCTGGAAACACTCAGCAAGTCAGACAGTACCTGTGGAAAGAGAAACAGAGTTAGTATTTCAGGGTGAAGACATTTGTTTGGATCTAGGATGGAGAGAGGATTGCTAGCTTTAAGTTGCAGAGAAGGAGCGGGATGGATGGATAGGACAAAAGGAACATCTGTGGCAAATGTTACTGTGCACATGAATTGTTAATAGTGCAGTTAGAAAGTGCCCAGCAAGTTTCGTACCTTGCACATAGCAGCTCACTGTGTGTTACTGGAGAATAAAACAACCTGAGACACTAGAATAGTCAGTACAGATGGGCGGTCAGACCCTTTGTGAAATGGCTAATTCACAAAGGCATCATCTTAGTTTACCAGAGTTAGTGTGAGGGTGGTGGCACTCCCGGGGTAGGGGTAAACACAGATACATGGCTATACTTACCAGAGTTAGTGTGAGGGTGGTGGCACTCCCAGGGGTAGGGGTAAACACAGATACATGGCTATACTTACCAGAGTTAGTGTGAGGGTGGTGGCACTCCCGGGGTAGGGGTAAACACAGATACATGGCTATACTTACCAGAGTTAGTGTGAGGGTGGTGGCACTCCCGGGGTAGGGGTAAACACAGATACATGGCTATACTTACCAGAGTTAGTGTGAGGGTGGTGGCACTCCCGGGGTAGGGGTAAACACAGATACATGGCTATACTTACCAGAGTTAGTGTGAGGGTGGTGGCACTCCCGGGGTAGGGGTAAACACAGATACATGGCTATACTTACCAGAGTTAGTGTGAGGGTGGTGGCACTCCCGGGGTAGGGGTAAACACAGATACATGGCTATACTTACCAGAGTTAGTGTGAGGGTGGTGGCACTCCCGGGGTAGGGGTAAACACAGATACATGGCTATACTTACCAGAGTTAGTGTGAGGGTGGTGGCACTCCCGGGGTAGGGGTAAACACAGATACATGGCTATACTTACCAGAGTTAGTGTGAGGGTGGTGGCACTCCCGGGGTAGGGGTAAACACAGATACATGGCTATACTTACCAGAGTTAGTGTGAGGGTGGTGGCACTCCCAGGGGTAGGGGTAAACACAGATACATGGCTATACTTACCAGAGTTAGTGTGAGGGTGGTGGCACTCCCGGGGTAGGGGTAAACACAGATACATGGCTATACTTACCAGAGTTAGTGTGAGGGTGGTGGCACTCCCGGGGTAGGGGTAAACACAGATACATGGCTATACTTACCAGAGTTAGTGTGAGGGTGGTGGCACTCCCGGGGTAGGGGTAAACACAGATACATGGCTATACTTACCAGAGTTAGTGTGAGGGTGGTGGCACTCCCGGGGTAGGGGTAAACACAGATACATGGCTATACTTACCAGAGTTAGTGTGAGGGTGGTGGCACTCCCGGGGTAGGGGTAAACACAGATACATGGCTATACTTACCAGAGTTAGTGTGAGGGTGGTGGCACTCCCGGGGTAGGGGTAAACACAGATACATGGCTATACTTACCAGAGTTAGTGTGAGGGTGGTGGCACTCCCGGGGTAGGGGTAAACACAGATACATGGCTATACTTACCAGAGTTAGTGTGAGGGTGGTGGCACTCCCGGGGTAGGGGTAAACACAGATACATGGCTATACTTACCAGAGTTAGTGTGAGGGTGGTGGCACTCCCGGGGTAGGGGTAAACACAGATACATGGCTATACTTACCAGAGTTAGTGTGAGGGTGGTGGCACTCCCGGGGTAGGGGTAAACACAGATACATGGCTATACTTACCAGAGTTAGTGTGAGGGTGGTGGCACTCCCGGGGTAGGGGTAAACACAGACAACTAAGAGACTCTCAGATAGGCAGATGGATGATGGAAAAATGGAGGGCTATGTGAGAGGGAAGGGTTAAATTGATCTTATAGTAGGTTAAAAGGTTGGCACAACATTTTGGACCAAAGCATCTGTACTATGCTATAATAGAAAAATAGAAAACCTACAGCACAGTACAGGCCCTTCGGCCCACAATGCTGTGCTGAACCTGTCCTTACCTTAGAAACTACCTAGGGTTACCCTTAGCCCTTTATTTTTCGAAGTTTCATGTACCTATCCAAGAGTCTCTTAAAAGACCCTATCGTGTCCACCTCCACCACAATCGCTGGCAGCCCATTCCACTCTCTGCATAAAAAACTTACCCCTGACATTTACTCTGTACCTGCTTCCAAGCACCATAAAACTGTGTCCTCCCGTGCTAGCCACTTCAGCCCTGGGGAAAAGTCTCTGACTATCCACACGATCAATGCCTCTCCTCAACTTAGGCACCTCTATCAGGTCACCCAGTAAAGTTTATATTCTGTGAAATAGCCAATATTGAAATAGATATTGAAAGCGAGTCTGGATGGCTGCAGTGTGGTCAGGGGGAAGATAAATCTCTCAATCTTACATTGGGTCTTAAAATAAAGAATGGGTTTCTTACCCTGATTCATTGTAAAAAAGATGAGGAGCAGATGAGGAACAGAGGAAAATCTAATCCACATCTTTTTTCCTCTAGTCCTGATGTCCGGTCTCAGCCCAAAACATCAATTGTATCTTTCTCTATTCCTGGCCTGCTGCATTCCTCCAGCATTATGTGCATGTTCCTTGGATTTCCAGCATCTGCAGATTTTCTGTGGTTTGTGAGCAGACTTACTTAACACCAGGTTAAGCAGTGATCAAACTAAAAGAAGCAGACCTCCTTTTTACACAGGGACTGACTTCTGCTGCCCCTCTTGTTGCAGCAGCTAGCAAGCTGCAAGTTATCTGTGACGACTGGACAGAAAGTCACCAGATATCTTGCCCTGTAGCTAGTTTACAGAAGTGAGATCACAACAGTTTGCACTGTGAGTTCAATATAATTGTTGAACTCCACAGATATTCTACGGTGAGGAAATGAAAAGGAAAGTTGAGAGCTGAGAATGCTTTCACTTGATTACTCTGCAATCCAGTGTGGAACTTGTGAACAGAGTACTTGCAGAGGATTGTGCTGATTTGCAATATATCTCACCATAAAAGCCTTCAGCTGTACTGGCAGGTCCCCATTTCAAACTATATCTTTTAGGGTCTATAAATCACTTGGATTAAGAAAGTGTATTTTTTAAAAGTATCCTCCAGAATATTTTTATCAGTTGCTTTCTGTTTTTCTGACCAAAACAGTTATTTGATTGACCTTGAATAACCCCACAAGCTAGAAGGAGTCTCTCACTGTAGAAAGTTGTTATCTTGAAGAGCTATAATGTGGTGGCCATTACAGAGAATTGGATGGCTCAGGGACAGGAATGGTTACTTCAAGTACCGAGTTTTAGATGTTTCAGAAAGGACAGGGTGGGAGGCAAAAGAGGTGGGGCGTGGCATTGTTGATCAGAGGTAGTGTCACAGCTGCAGAAAAGATGGACGTCATAGAGGGATTGTCTATAGAGTCTCTGTGGGTGGAGGTTAGAAACAAGAAGGGGTCAATAACTTTACTGGGTGTTTATTTTAGGCCGCCCAATAGTAACAGGGATATCGAGGAGCAGATAGGGAAACAGATCCTGGAAAGGTGTAATAATAACAGAATTGTCAGGATGGCAGATTTTAATTTCCCAAATATCAATAGACAATAGACAATAGGTGCAGAAGTAGACCATTCGGCCCTTCGAGCCTGCACCGCCATTTTGAGATCATGGCGGATCATCTACTATCAAGGTTCCTGCCTTGTCCCCATATCCCTTGATTCCCCTATCCATGATATCTATCTAGCTCCTTCTTGAAAGCATATCAATTGGCATCTCCCTAGAGCAAGGGGTTTAGATGGGTTGGAGTTTGTTAGGTGTGTTCAGGAAGGTTTCTTGACACAATATGTAGTTAAACCTACAAGAAGAGAGACTGTACTTGATTTGGTATTGGGAAATCAACCTGGTCAAGTGTCAGATCTCTCAGTGGGAGACCATTTTGGAGATAGTGATCAAAATTCTATCTCTTTACAATATCATTGTAGAGAGATATAGGAACAGACAAGTTAGAAAAACATTTAATTGGAGTAAGGGGAATTATGAGGCTATCAGGCAGGAAATTGGAAGCTTAAATTGGGAACCGATGTTCTCAGGGAAAAGTATGGAAGAAATGTGGCAAACGTTCAGAGGATATTTGTGTGGAGTTCTGCGCAGGTATGTTCCAATGAGACAGGGAAGTTATGGTAGGGTACAGGAACCTTGGTGGACAAAGGCTGTAATAAATCTAAGAAGAAAAGAAAAGCTTACAAAATGTTCAGATTGCTAGGTAATGTTAGAGATCTAGAAGATCATAAGGCCACTAGGATGGAGCTTAAGAAGGAAATTAGGAGACCCAGAAGGGGCCATGAGAAGGCCTTGGCTGGCAGGATTAAGGAAAATCCCAAGGCATTCTACAAGTATGTGAAGAGCAAGAGGATAAGATGTGAAAAGAATAGGACCTATCAAGTGTGACAGTGGGAAAGTATGTATGGAACTAGAGGAAATAGCAGAGGTACTTAATGAATACCTTACTTCAACATTCACTATGGAAAAGGATCTTAATGATTGTAATGATGACTTGCAGCAGACTGAAAAGCTTGAGTATGTAGATGTTAAGAAAGAGGATGTGCTGGAGCTTTTGGGAAGCATCACTTTGGGTAAGTCGCTGGTTAAAATATACCCCAGGCTGCTGTGGGAGGTGAGGGAGGAGGCTTCTGAGCCTCTGGCGATGATCTTTGTACCATCAATGGGGACAGGAGACATTCCAGAGGATAGGAGGGTTGCAAATGTTGTTCCTTTGTTCAAGAAAGGGAGTAGAGATAGCCCAGGAAATTATGGACCTATGAGTCTTACTTCAGTGGTTGGTAAGTTGATGGTGAAGATGCTGAGAGGGAGGATTTATGAACATTTGGAGAGGTATAATTTGATTAGGAATAGTCAGCATGGCTTTGTCAAAGGCAGATCGTGCCTTAAGAGCCTGACTGAATTTTCTGAGGATGTGACTAAACACATTGATGAAGGAAGGGCAGTAGATGTAGTGTATATGGATTTTGGCAAGGCATTTGACAAGGTACCCCATTTAAGACTTATTCAGAAAGTAATGAGAAAGTAATGTCTCCAAGGGTGCATTGCTTTGTGGATCCTGAACTGGCTTGTTCACAGAAGGCAAAGAGTGGTTGTAGACGGGTCATATTTTGCATGGAGGTCGTTAACCAGTGGTGGGCCTCAGAGATCTGTTCTGGGACCCCTGTTCTTTGTGATTTTTATAAATGACCTGGATGAGGAAGTGGAGGAATGTATTAGTAAATTTGCTGATGACACAAAAGTTGGGGTGTCATGGATAGTGTGGAGGGCTGTCAGAGGTTACAGCAGGACATTGATAGAATGTAAAACTGGGCTGAGAAGTAGCAGATGGATTTCAACCCAGATAAATGTGAAGTGGTTCATTTTGGTAGGTCAAATATGATGCCAGAATATAGTATTAATGGTAAGACTCTTGGCAGTGTGGAGGATCAGAGGGATCTTTGGGTTCGAGTCCATAGGACACTCAAAGCAGCTGCGCAGGTTGACTTTGTGGTTAAGAAGGCATATGGTGTATTGGCCTTCATTAATTGTGGAATTAAGTTAGGAGCTGAGAGGTAATGTTGCAGCTGTATAGGTCTGTGGTCAGACCCCACTCGGAGTATTGTGCTCACTTCTGGTCGTCTCTCTACAGGAAGGATGTGGAAGCCATAGAAAGGGTGTAGAGGAAATTTGCAAGGATGTTGCCTGGACTGGGGAGCATGCCTTATGAAAACAGGTTAAGTGAACTCAATCTTTTCTCCTTGGAGTGATGGAGGATGAGAGGTGACCTGACAGAGGTGTATAAGATGATGAGAGGCACTGATCGTGTGGATAGTCAGAGGCTTTTTCCCAGGGCTGAAATGGCTGCCACAAGAGGGCACAGGTTTAAGGTGCTGGGGAGTAGGTACAGAGGAGATGTCAGGGGTATTTTTTTATGCCGAGAATTGTGAGTGTGTGGAATGGGCTGCCGGCAATGGTGGAGGAGGCGGATTTGAAAGAGACTTTTGAATAGGTACATGGAGCTTAGAAAAATAGAGGGATGTAAGTATGCCTAATAATTTCTAAGGTAGTGACATGTTCAGCACAACTTTGTGGGGCTGTATTGTTTTGTAGGTTTTCTATGTTTCTATGAAAATATTAGATCTGTAATATCGTGAGAGGTGGCAGTGTAGTGTGGTGGTCACACATCACTTTATAGCACCAATAAGGTTCGATCCCCACTGTTGACTATCAAGAGCCTGTATAAACGCATGGATTTCCCCCAGGTGCTGCAGTCCCTCCCCACATTCCTCAGACGTACATTCGCGTTGCTTCTTTGGACCCAGGATCACACAGACTCAGGAGGGTTAAACAAAACTAGGAATTGTATTAACAAATGAATTAAACCAAAACAGTAGAACTTACAAGGTCTTGGCTAACACAGAATAACTCAGCCAGAACTTCACTAGGCAAGGTTCAGGATGATTGAGCCGATGAGGGGTTAGTACTGCTCCTCTAAATACCATCCAGGGCACAAAAGAATCTGTGTCCAACTGAAAAAACCCCAGACTTACAGGTGACCATTTACAAGTGACCATTCTAATAAGAGACAAAAGTCCAAGGATACTTAATTGGACATCTGCAAAGTCTCGGAGAATTAATCCCAAGTATTCAAGGACAATTACAACTTAAGTGTAAACTAAAGACCACAAAAATACAGAAGTGCAACAATGCAGATAAGTATAATTAATAAATTGCAGAGAATACAGAAAATCCAAACAGCAACAAACTCGGCCCTCACTACAGGAAGGATGTAGATACTATAGAAAGGGCGCAGAGGAGATTGACAAGAATGTTGCCTGGATTGGAGGGTGTACCTTATGAGAATAGATTGAATGTACTTGGCCTTTTCTTCTTGGAATGATGGAGGATGAGCTAGCACGAGAGGCACAGATTTAAGGTGCTTAGAAATAGGTACCGAACTTTGAGCCCTTTGCTCTTTGATTTGGCCTTAGAACCCTTAGCCATTGCTTTTCGAGAATCTAGTGATATCACTGGTATTTTAAGGAGAGGTACTACCCACAAAGTTTCGCTCTATGCTGATGACATATTGCTTTTTATTTCTAATGTTGAGACTTCGTTATCTCCTGCGCTTTCATTACTCTCCTGTTCTAGCCAATTTTCAGGATATAAACTGAATTTACATGAGTGAACATTTTCCTTTGAATAATTTGGTATCAATTAGTGCTAACCTTCATTTTAAAATTGTAAGAAATCATTTTACCTATTTGGGTGTAACAATTGCAAAGGATTATAATCACCTACTCAAAGAAAACTTCCTTACCCTACTGAATTATGTGAAAAGGGCACAATCAAACTGGTCGTCCCTCTTGTTATTGTTGATTTGCCAAATTAATTCTATTAAAATGAATTTCTTACCTAAATTTATATACCTTTTTCAGGCCTTACCCATTTTTATTTCTAAATCCTTTTTTGATTCTCTTGATTCTCTTCTATCTTCTTATATATGGAAAAACAAACATTCTTGATTAAATAAAGTTCATCTTCAAAAAGCTAAAAAGAAAGAAAGAAAGAAAGAAAGAAAGAAAGAAAGAAAGAAAGAAAGAAAGAAAGAAAGAAAGGAAGGAAGAAAGAAAGAAAGAAAGAAAGAAAGAAAGAAAGAAAGAAAGAAAGAAAGAAAGAAAGAAAGAAAGAAAGAAAGAAAGAAAGAAAGAAAGAAAGAAAGAAAGAAAGAAAGAAAGAATGCCTGGTTGTTGGAAGATCTCCACATGCTCCATGGAATTTGTAATAACTTTAATATGTATATTTATTTCTTTCCAGTTAGGGGGGAGGGGTTAAGGGGAGGGGGTAAGGGTTATATACATTGTTTTTTCATACTTTGTAACCATTTAAAAATGCAATAAAAAAGTTTAAAAAAAAAAGCTAAAAAGAATGGAGGTTTAGCTTTACCAAATTTTAGGTTTTATTACCGGGCAGTCAATATATGAAATCTTACATTTTGGTCATATTGCATTAACTGTGAGGACTGTCCAGTGTGGGTTTCTTTAGAAGCTAATTTTATTAATAAATTTTCTATCATTTGTCTTCTTGGATCCTCTCTTTCTTTATCTTTAAGTAAACTAACTGACAATTTGGTAAACCAAATACTTTGGTTTATTGAGATTTTCTCTTTCAAATCCCATTTTTCTAATTTTTTTCAAAACCTTCTATGACTGACCAGTTTTTAAAGAATGGGGTTGATTGGGTATTAAATGCTTCGAGGATCTATTTGTTGGAGGAAGTCTCTTTTTATTTGAGCAATTGTCAGCTAAATATAGCTTACCAAAGACCCACTTTTTTCGATATCTACAAATCAGAGACTTTATGCGATCTCAATTATATACTTTTCCTAAAAGTCCTGATAAGAACTTATTAGATGTAATTTCTAATTTGAAACCTTTTCATAATGGTTCAGTATCCAATATTTATGGCATGTTGCTGGGAATGAGAAATGCGCCTTTAGACAAAATTAAAAATCTTTGGGAACAAGATTTGCAGATTTCAATTACTGAGGAAACTTGGAATGGAATTTTTAAATTGGTTAACACTTCATCGTTATGTGCCCACCACTCTCTCCTCCAATTTAAAGTTGTCCATAGGGCCCACATGACCAAGGATAACCTATCTCGTTTTTATTCGGATATATCTCCCTATGTAACAATGGAGAAGCTTCACTGATTCCTATGCTTTAGACATGTCTAAAAAATACTGCAAGGAAGTATTCCAAACTTTCTCTGTACTTTTCAAAGTAAATTTTAAACCTAACCTTTGACGGCCTTATTCGGTATTGTTGGAGGAAAAGATAACATTTTGGAGACATCTGATTTGCACATTTTGGCTTTTATTTCTCTTATAGCTAGGAGGGTGTTCTTGCTTAAATGGAAGGATGTCGTTCTGCTTATTCACGCTCAATGGTTACGTGATGTTATGTCATGCTTAAATTTAGAAAAGATTCATTGTTCAATTTCTGAATCTAGTCAAGACTTTCAAACATTGTGGGGACCACTTTTGAACTATTTTCAAAACCTTTGATTTGCTGTTAAAGTACAGATGTTGGCTAATAACATATTTCACTATATGATAAGGATTTTTTTTCTTTTTTCTTTCTTTACCAAACAGCTTCGATCTTGGTAGTGGGCTTAGATTCTTTTTTTTGTATAATAAAATGATCACATTTCAATATTACGATTTAATTGAATTTACATGAATATAGGGTAATGAGATTGCAAGTGTGATTCAAATATAATGTATTTGGTAATATTTTATCCTTTTTTGACTTACAATATATATCTTCTTGTACTCTGTATTCTTCTATGTACAAATTAATAAAAATATTGAAAGGGAAATAGGTACTGAGGGGCTGTCAGGGGTAGGTTTCTCACACAGAGAGTGGTGGGTGCGTGGAATGCAATGGCAGTGGTGGTGGTGGAAGCAGATACGATAGGGTCTTTTAAGAGACTCTTAGATAAGTACATGGAGCTCACAAAAATAGAGGGCTATCCGCTAGGGAAATTCTAGACAGTCTCTGGAGTAGGTTACATGGTTAGCACAATATTGTGGGATGAAGGGTCTGTAATGTGCTGTAAGTTTCTATGTTTTGTGTAATACTCTACCAACGCCACATGGTTGTGACAGGTACAAGTTAGGTTGAGTGAGTTGTGAGTATGATATGTTGGTGGCAAAAGCATAGCATGTGCTTCCAGGCAAAATCTTCACTGATTTGATGTGACTTGAAATGATGCATTTTACTGTATGTTTTGATGTTTCGATGTACTTGTGACAAATAAAGCTCATTTATCTGTCTATCTATGTATTTTCCTATCTAAATGTATGTATTTGTCATTATTCAGAATTTGAAGAGGTCATTAGTATTTCTTATGTTAGGAATACACAGGGATCTATCAAAAATAATTTGCAAAATCTCTAGAAGAGGAATATTAGCCAGTCACTGATTATGAAATACAATGTTTACTGTTTCACGTTGCCATCTTATCAGTTCAGCAATGCTCAGATATTGGTATTAAAATTGGTTCTTTATTGTCATGTGTACTGATTATCTTGCATACAAATCAAATCGTTCCACAGTGCATAACAGCCAGAGAGAGAGTGCAGCTCAGGTAAGCGATAAAGTGCAAGGTCATTACGAGGTTGAATGTGAGGCCAAGAGTCCATCGTATTGGACAAGAGGTCCTTTCCAGAGTCTGACGGCAGCCGGATGGCAGCTGTCCTTGAGCCGGGTGGTACATGCTTTCAGGCTTTTGTGTCTTCTGCTTGATAGGGATAGGTGGGGTGTTTGCTTATGGTAGATTCTTTACTGAGAAACATAGAAACATATAAAACCTACAGCACAATACAGGCCCTTCAGCCCAAAATGTTGTGCTGAACATGTCTTACCTTACAAATTACCTAGGGTTACCCATAGTCTATAGCTCCATGTACCTATCCGGGAGTCTCTTAAAAGACCCTATTGTATCTGTCTCCACGACCGATTCCAGCAGCCCATTCCACACACTCTCCACTCTCTGCGTAAAAAAATTAACCCTGACATCTCTTCTGTACCTACTCCCCTGCACCTTAAACCTGTGTTCTCTTGTAGCAACCATTTCAGCCCTGGATAAAGCCTCTGACTATCCACACGATCAATGCCTCTCATCATCTTATACACCTCTATCATGTCACCTCTCACCCTCTGCCGCTCCAAGGAGAAAAGGCCAAGTTCACTCAACCTACTCTCACAAGGCATCCTCCTCAAATCAGGCAACTTCCTTGTAAATCTCCTCTGCACCCTTTCTATGGTTTCCACATCCTTCAAGTAGTGAGGCAACCAGAATTGAACACAGTACTCCAAGTGGGTCTGACCAGGGTCCTATATAGCTGCAACATTACCTTTTGGCTCCTAAACTGAATCCCATGATTGATGAAGGACAATGCACTGTATGCTTTCTTAACCACAGAGTCAACCTGCGCAGCAGCTTTGAGTGTCCTATGGACTCGGACCCCAGATTCCCTCTGATCCTCCACACTGCCAAGAGTCTTACCATTAATACTATATTCTGCCATCATATTTGACCTACCAAAGTGAACCACCTCACACTTATCTGGGTTGAACTACATCTGCCACTTCTCAGCCCAGTTTTGCATCCTATCAATGTGTCGCTGTAACCTCTGACAGACCTCCACACAATCCACAACACCCCCAATCTTTGTGTTATCAGCAAACTTACTTACCCATCCCTCCACTTCCTTGTCCAGGTCATTTATAAAAATCACGAAGAGTAGGGGACCCAGAACAGATCCCTGAGGTACACCACTGGTCACTGACTTCCATGCAGAATATGACTCATGTACAACCACTCTTTGCCTTCTGTGGGCAAGGCAGTTCTGGATCCACAAAGCAATGTTCCCTTGGATCCCATGCCTCTGCTTTCTCACTAAGCCTTGCATGGGGTATTTTATCAAATGCTTTGCTGAAATCCATAGACTCTACATCTACTGGTCTACCTCCATCAATGTGTTTCATTAAATCCTCAAAAAATTCAATCAGGCTCGTAAGACACGACCTGCCTTTGACAAAGCCATGCTGACTATTCCTAATCATATTATGCCTTTCCAAATGCTCATAAATCCTGCCTCTCAGGATCTTTTCCATCAACTTGCCAACCACTGAAGTAAGACTCTCTGTCTATAATTTCCTGTGCCATCTCTACTCCCTTTCTTGAATAAGGAAACAACATCTGCAACCATCCAATCCGCCAGATCCTCTCCCATCCTAATGATGATGTAAAGATCATCGCTATAGGCTCAGCAATTTCCTCCCTCATCTCCCACTGCAGCCTGGGTTACTTCTCGTCTGGTCCCGGTGACTTATCTAACTTGATGCTTTCCAAAAGTTTCAGCACATTCTCTTTCATAATATGCTCAAGCTTTTCAGTCCACTGTAAGTCATCCCTACAATCATCAAGATCCTTTTCTGTAGTGAATACTGAAGCAATGTACTAATTAAGTACCTCTGCTATCTCCTTCAGTTCCATACACACTTTCTCACTGTCACACTTGATTGGTCCTATTCTCTCACATCTTATCCTCTTGCTCTTCACATACTTGTAGAATGCCTTGGGTTTTCCTTAATCCTGTCCACTAAGGCCTTCTCATGACCCCTTCTGGCTCTCCTAATTTCATTCTTGTGCTCCCATCTGCTAGCCTTATAATAGTTGTAGATGGGTCATATTCTGCATGGAGGTTGGTGACCTAGTTTGTTGAACCTTTCATAAGCTTTTCTTTTCTTCTTGACTAGATTTACAAAAGCCTTTGTACATCATGGTTCCTGTACCCTATCATCCTTTCCCTGACTCATTGGAATGTACCTATGCAGAACACCACACAGTCATCCCCTGAACATTTGCCAGATTTCTTCCATATGTTTCCCTGAGAACATCTGTTTCCAATTTGTGCTTCCAAGTTCCTGCCTGATAGCCTGGTATTTCCCCTTACTCCAATTAAAAGATTTCCTAACTTGTCTGTTCCTATTCCTCTCCAATGAGGAGATAGAATCGTGATCACTATCTCCAAAATGCTCTCCCACTGCGAGATCTGACACCTGACCAGATTCACTTCCCAATACCAGATCAAGTACAGCCTCACCTCTTGTAGGCTTATCTATGTATTGTGTCAAGAATCCTTCCTGAGCACATCTAAGAAGCTCCACTCTATCTAAACCCCTTGCTCCAGGGTGACGTCAATCAATATTTGGAAATTTAAAATCTCCCACCATGATGGGAGATGAGTCAATAATGATGAGTCACCATGATGAGTCAATAATAATTACACCTTTCCAGAATCTGTTTCCCTATCTGCTCCTCGATGTCCCTGTTACTATTGGGAAGTCTATAAAAAACACCCAGTAGAGTTATTGATCCTTTCCTGTTCCTAACTTCCATCCACAGAGACTCTGTAGACAATCCCTCCATGCCCTCCTCTTTTGTAGCCGTGACACTATCTCTGATCAACAGTGCCACACCTCCACCTCTTTTGCCAACCTTCCTGTCCTTTCTGAAACATCTAAAGCCTGGCACTCGAAGTAACCATTCCTGCCATGAGCCATCCAAGTGTCTGTAAAGGCTACAACATCATAGCTCCAAGTATTGATCTATGCTCTAAGCTCATCCGCTTTATTAAAATAAACACATCTCCTTACATTAAAATAGACACATCTCAAACCACTGATCTGAGCGCGTCCCTTCTCTATCACCTGCCTATCCTCCCTCTCACACATTCTTCAAGCTTTCTCTATTTGTGAGCCAACTGCCTCTTCCTCCGTCTCTTCAGTTCAGTTCCCAACCCCCAGCAATTCTAGTTCAAACTTTCCCCAATAGCCTTAACAAATCTCCCTGCCAGGATATTGGTCCCCCTGGGTTTCAAGTGCAACCCATCCTTTTGCATAGGTCACAACCACCCCAAAAGAGGTCCCAATGATCCAGAAATCTGAATCCCTGTCCCCTGCTCCAATCTCTCAGCCACGCATTTATCCTCCACCTCATTTTATTCCTATTCTCACTGTTGCATGGCACAGGCAGTAATCCCAAGATTACTCCTTTTGAGGTCCTGCTTCACAACATCCCTCCTAACTCCCTGTAGTCTGTTTCAGGACCTCTTCCCTTTTCCTACCTACATCGTTGGTACCAATAGGTACCATGACCTCTGGCTGTTCTCCTTCCCACTTCATCGTGGATGCGATCAGAAACATCCTGGACCCTGGCACCTGGGAGGCAAACTACATCCGTGTTTCTTTCCTGCGTCCACAGAATCATCTGTCTGACCATCTAATTATTGAGTTCCCTGTCACTACTGCCATCCTCTTCCTTTCCCTACCTTTCTGAGCCACAGGGCCAGACTTTGTGCCAGAGACTGTTGCTTCCCCCAGGTAGGCTGCCGCTTCCCCCCACCCCCCCACAACAGTACTCAGGCAGGAATACTTATTGTTTTGGGGGACAACCACAGAGGTACTCTCTAGCCTTTGACTCCTGTCATTCCCTCTTCTAACTGTTACCCACTCATCTATCTTCCGAGTCCCGAGTGACTACCTGCCTCTAGCTCCTCTCTGTCACCCCCTCACTCTCCCTTACCAGACAAAGGTCATCGAACTGCATCTCCAGTTCCCTAGCCCGGTCCCTAAGGAGCTGCAGCTTGACACACCTGGTGCAGATGTGGCCATCCGGGAGGTTGGGAGTCTCCTGGACTTCCCACATCTGATGCTGAGCACAGAACACTGGTCTCACACACATACTTCCTGTCTGTATTCTACACAGCAACCTACCTCGCCTCAAGGCATTATCACTGAAGCCCCGTTGAGCCAAAGCCCTCCAACTCTTGTCTCCCTCTATTCTGTAGCCCACTCTATAAAGTTGTCTCCTTTTAAACTCTTCTTTCTGTTCTAACTGGCTAACATCCGCACGCTTGCTTTGAACAAACTGCTGAAGAAATTGAATGCTTTCCACATATACAGCATTAATCTAAAGGGGGAGGAACTGAAATGTGTAAATTTGACTTAGAGCAATGACCCCCCCTCCACAGCACCACATATCGATGTGTTGTCTGTGCATACACATTGTTCTCTCTCGCTGCAATGTGAAAACAGCAGTGAAAGCCGTCTCCCACGTGTGTGTTTTTACTTAATTGATATGTAGTTGTGCACAAAAACAACAGAATTGATTGCCACAGACGGCTGTGGAGGAAAAATCATTGGGTGCATTTAAAGCAGAGATTGACAGGTTCTTCATTGGTAAGGGGTTACACAGAGAAAGCAGGAGAAAGCGGTTGAAAAATATTTAGCCATAATTAAATGGGAGAGCAGACAAGATGGGCCAAATTTGGCTCCAAGATCTTACAGTTTTATGGTTATACAGAGAATCTTCTGTACCAGCAGATGATTGTTAACATGGCCTTGACTCAGTTTTAGTATGTTGGCCTCTGAGTGGGTTCAAGTTAGGTTCTAGAGAGAGACAAACTCCAGACTGATATTTCCAAATGAAGAGTAAAACTTTAGCCTTGTCTTAGTTCATGTTCTATGAACTTAACTGTTGCATAAAGAGAATAAATCAGAAAGTCAGAGGCAGAGTACAACTTGTGTGCAATACCATACTGTACTTTTCATGATCAAAGATGAATTTCTACCCCTTTGTATTTTACAAGGCCTCATCTGTGCTCTTGGTTTCTCATAGAAGATCCATTGTTACCATTAAAAAGAAAAATTTGTGCTACTGAGCTTTTAATCCTCAATCAAATTTGCTTATATCATAATGCCATAACTGAAAACTAATTAATTGCCTGTGAAGTACAAAGGACATCTGTGTGTCATGAAAAGAAGCTGAGGAATGTACTTTTCTTTCTCTTATGTGTTGATAAATGGAATGAAATGACTGAGCTAATGGAGAAACATGAGTTAATCAGACCAATCAATACAAATTACTGAGAGGCTCACCATGCTTGACAAGACTTTCAGAATTCTTTTAAAGGGTCGATAACACAAACACTGCATATTTGGTTTGTATAGATTTTTAGGAAGCATTTGTTAAGGTGTAATGGAAGACTTATTGCAATAATAATATTACATGGAACCAAGCCTTATGTGGAAACATGGATAATGAAATAATTAAAAGACAGAAAACAGTAAAACAAAATTCCTTGGAATGGATTAATGTCACATGCTGTGTTTTTCTTTACCAAGTTATACAAATAATGGAACCTAGATGAGAAAATCTGAAGATGCTGGAAATCCAGAGCAGTTTGGAATGTGAGAAGATCGCAAAAGTGTGCAAACTCCTTGCAGACAGCAGTGGGAGTTGAACCCAGATCGCTGGCACTCTAAACCATTATGTGAGCCACTGCCCTATCGTGCCACTGTTATAATAACCATATAACCATATAACAATTACAGCACGGAAACAGACCATCTTGGCCCTTCTAGTCCGTGCTGAACGCTTTCTCTCACCTAGTCCCACTAACCTGCACTTAGCCCATAACCCTCCATTCCTTTCCTGTCCATATACTTATCCAATTTTACTTTAAATGACAATCCCGAACCTGCCTCTACCACTTCCACTGGAAGCTCATTCCACACAGCTACCACTCTCTTGAGTAAAGAAGTTCCCCTTTGTGTTACCCCTAAACTTTTGCCCCCTAACTCTCAACTCATGTCCTCTTGTTTGAATCTCCCCTACTCTCAATGGAAAAAGCCTATCAACATCAACTCTATCTATCCCCCTCATAATTTTAAATACCTCTATCAAGTCCCCCATCAATCTTCTACGCTCCAAAGAATAAAGACCTAACTTGTTCAACTTTTCTCTGTAACTTAAGTGCTGAAACCCAGGTAACATTCTAGTAAATCTTCTCTGTACTCTCTCTATTCTGTTAACATCTTTATAATTCGGTGACCAGATCTGTACACAATACTCCAAACTTGGCCTTACCAATGCCTTGTACAATTTTAACATTACATCCCTACTCCTATACTCAATGCTCTGATTTATACCAAAAGCTTTCTTCACCACCCTATCCACCTTTAGGGAACTATGCACTGTTATTCCTAGATCACTCTGTTCTACTGCATTCTTCAATGCCCTACCATTTACCATGTATGTCCTATTTTCATTATTCCTACCAAAATGTAGCACCTCACACTTATCAGCATTAAACTCCATCTGCCATCTTTCAGCCCACTCTTCTAACTGGCCTAAATCTCTCTGCAAGCTTTGAAAACCTACTTCATTATTCACAACACCACCTACCTTAGTATAATCTGCATACTTACTAATCCAATTTACCACCCTGTCATCCAGATCATTAGTGCATATGACAAGCAACATTGGACCTGGTACAGATCCCTGAGGCACACCACTAGTCACCGGCCTCCAACCTAACAAACAGTTATCCACCATTACTCTCTGGCATCTCCCATCCAGCCACAGTTGAATCCATTTTACTACTTCAATATTAACACCTAACGATTGAACCTTCTTCACTAACCTTCCATGTGGAACCTTGTCAAAGGCCTTACTGAAGTCAGTTAGACAACATCCACTGCTTTACCCTCATCAACTTTCCTCGTAACCTCTTCAAAAAATTCAATAAGATTTGTCAAATATGACCTTCCATGCACAAATCCACGTTGACTGTTCCTAATCAGACCCTGTCTATCCAGATAATTATATATACCATCTCTAAGAATACTTTCCGTTAATTTACCCACCACTGATGTCAAACTTCCAGGCTGATAATTGCTAGGTTTACTCTTAGAACCCTTTTTAAACAATGGAACAACATGAGCAATGCACCAATCCTCCGGCACCATGCCCATTTCTAATGTCATTTGAAATATTTATGTCAGAGCCCTGCTATTTCTACACTAACTTCCCTCAAGGTCCTAGGGAACATCCTGTCAGGATCTGAAGACTTATCCACTTTTATGTTCCTTAAGAGCACCAGTACTTCCTCTTTAATCATCTTAGTTTCCATAACTTGCCTACTTGCTTCCCTTACCTTATACAATTCAATACCCTTCTCCTTAGTGAATGCTGAAGAAAAGAAATTGTTCAAAAACTCCCCCATTTCTTTTGGCTGTCCACTCTGATTCTCTAAGGGACTGATTTTATCCCTCACTATCCTTTTGCTATTAATATAACTGTAGAAACCCTTTGGATTTATTTTCACCTTACTTGCCAAAGCAACCTTGTATCTTCTTTTAGCTTTTCTAATTTATTTCTTAAGATCCTTTTTACATTCTTTATATTCCTCGAGCACCTCATTTACTCCATGCTGCCTATATTTATTGTAGATATTTCTCTTTTTCCGAACCAAGTTTCCAATATCCCTTGAAAACCATAGCTCTCTCAAACTTTTAACCTTTCCTATCAACCTAACAGGAACCTAAAGATTCTGTACCCTCAAAATTTCACCTTTAAATGACCTCCATTTCTCTATTACACCTTCCCATAAAACAAATTGTCCCAATCCACTCCTTCTAAATCCTTCCGCATCTCCCCAAAATTAGCCTTTCTCCAATCAAAAATCTCAACCCTGGGTCCAATCCAGTCCAATTATATTGAAACTAATGCCATTGTGATCACTGGACCCGAAGTGCTCCCCAACACATACCTCTGTCACCTGACCTATCTTTGTTAGGGAAATAACTTCACCATATCCAATCTGCCAATCCCCTTCAGAAACATTTGCTTTACTTAGGTCACCTCCCATTCTGAAATCCAATGAATATAGGTCCACTCTCCCTTTACATTACCATTACATCCCAGTAATCAACATAATGAGCATTCCTGCCTTGCCTGAAATGCTATTAGATTATTCTTATTGTGACAAAACCATATGTAGAAAATCCATTCTTAAATTAACTTGTAAATAATCAAGATTGAAAATAGATAAGAGGGAATAAGACCAATCAAGTGTGACAGTGGAAAAGTGTGTATGGAACCGGAGGAAATAGCGGAGGTACTTAATGAATACTTTGCTTCAGTATTCACTATGGAAAAGGATCTCGTCAATTGTAGGGATGACTTACAGTGGAGTGAAATGAATAAGCATGTAGATATTAGGGAAGAGGATGTGCTGGAGCTTTTGGTCAGCATTAAGTTGGATAAGTCACCAGGACCGGATGAGATGTACCCCAGGCTACTGTGGGAGGTGAGGGAGGAGATTGCTGAGCCTCTGGTGATGATCTTTGCATCATCAATGAGGACGGGCGAGGTTCCAGAGCTTTGGAGGGTTGCAGATGTTGTTCCTTTATTCAAGAAAAGGAGTAGAGCTAGCCCAGGAAATTATAGACCAGTGAATTTTACTTCGGTGGTTGGTAAGTTGATGGAGAAGATCCTGAGAGAAATGACTTACGAACATTTGGAGAGGCATAATATGATTAAGAATAGTCAGCATGGTTTTGTCAAAGACAGATCTTGCCTTATAAGCCTGATTGAATTTTTTGAGTATGTGACTAAACACAGTGATGAAGGTAGAGCTGTAGATGTAGTGTATATGGATTTCAGCAAGGTATTTGATAAGGTCAAGTCAAGTCAACTTTTATTGTCATTTCGCTCATAACTGCTGGTACACTGCATAGTAAAAATGAGACAATGTTTTTCAGGACCATGGTGTTACATGACACAGTACAAAAAACTAGACTGAACTGCATAATAATAAAAAAAAACACAGAGAAAGCTACACTAGACTACAGACCTACACAGGATTGCATAAAGTGCACAAAAACAGTGCAGGCATTACAATAAATAATAAACAGGACAGGGCAAGGTATCAGTCTGGGCTTTGGGTATTGAGGAGTCTGATTGCTTGGGGGAAGAAACTGTTACATAGTCTGGTCGTGAGAGCCCGAATGCTTTGGAGCCTTTTCCCAGATGGCAGGAGGGAGAAGAGATTGTATGAGGGGTGCATGGCATCCTTCATAAAGCTGTTTCCTTTGCAGATGCAGCGTGTAGTGTAAATGTCCATGATGGCGGGACGAGAGACCCCGATGATCTTCTCAGCTGCAGGGTCATGTGATCCGAGATGGTGCAATTTCCGAACCAGGCAGTAATGCAGCTGCTCAGGCTGCTCTCAATACAACCCCTGTAGAATGTGATGAGGATGGGGAGTGGGAGATGGACTTTCCTCAGCCTTTGCAAAAAGTAGAGACGCTGCTGGGCTTTCTTTGCAATGGAGCTGGTGTTGAGGGAGCAGGTGAGATTCTCTGTCAGGTGAATTTTGAAGAAGAAATTTGGTGCTCTTTACAATCTCTACCGAGGAGCCGTCAATGTTCAGCGGGAAGGGCCCTCTTAAAGTCAACAACCATCTCTTTTGTTTTGTTCACATTAAGAGACAGGTTGTTGGCTCTGCACCAGTCCGTTAGCTGCTGCACCTCCTCTCTGTAAGCTGACTCGTCGTTCTTGCTGATGAGACCCACCACGGTGGTGTCATCAGCGAACTTGATGATGGTTCAATCTGTGTGTTGCAGCACAGTCGAGGGTCAGCAAAGTGAACAGCAGTGGACTGAGCACACAACCCTGGGGAGCCCCCATGCTCAATGTGATGGTGCTGGAGATGCTGCTCCTGATCCAGACTGACTGAGGTCTCCCAGTCAGGAAGTCCAGGATCCAGTTGCAGAGGGAGGTGTTCAGGCCCAGTAGGCTCAGCTTTCCAATCAGTTTCTGAGGGATGATTGTGTTGAATGCTGAGCTGAAGTCTATGAACAGCATCCAAACGTATGTGTCTTTTTTGTCCAGGTGGGTTAGGGCCAGGTGGAGGGTGGTGGCAATGGCGTCATCTGTTGAACGGTTGGGATGGTACACAAACTGCAGGGGGTCCAGTGAGGGGAGCAGCAGGGTCTTGATGTGCCTCATGATGAGCCTCTCAAAACACTTCATGATGATGGATGTAAGTCCAACGGGACGGTAGTCATTTAGGCAGGACACTGAAGACTTCGGCACGGGGACGATGGTGGCGGCCTTGAAGCACATTGGAATGGTGACGCTGCTCAGGGAGATGTTGAAGATGTCAGTGAGAACATCTGCTAGCTGGTTTGCACATCCTCTGAGCACTCTACCAGGGATGTTGTCTGGCCCTGCAAGGCTTATTGAGTATGCAAGGAGGCATGGGATCCAAGGAGACATTGCTTTGTGGATCCAGAACTGGCTTGCCAACAGAAGGCAAAGAGTGGTTGTACACAGGTCATATTCTGCATGGAGGTCAGTGACCAGTGGAGTGCCTCAGGGATCTGTTCTAGAACCCCTACTCTTCGTGATTTTTATAAATGACAGGGATGAGGAAGTGGGGGGATGGGTTAATAAGTTTGCTGATGACACAAAGGTTAGAGGTGTTGCGGATAGTGTGGAGGGCTGTCAAAGGTTACAGCGGGACATTGATAGGTTGCAAAACTGGGCTGAGAAGTGGCAAATGTAGTTCAACCCAGATAAGTGTGAGGTGGTTCATTTTGGTAGGTCAAATATGATCGCAGAATATAGTATTAATGGTTAGACTCTTGGCAGTGTGGAGGGTCAGAGGGATTCTGGGGTCCGAGTCCATAGGACACTCAAAGCTTCTGCGCAGGTCATCTCTATGGTTAAGAAGGTATGTAGTGCATTGGCCTTCTTCAATCATGGCATTGAGTTTAGGAGCCAAGAGGTAATGTTTGCAGCTACATAGGACCCTGGTCAGACCCCACTTGGAGTACTGTGCTCAGTTCTGATCACCTCACTACAGGAAGGATGTGGAAACCAGAGAAAGAGTGCAGAGGAGATTTACAAGGATGTTGCCTGGATTGGGGAGAATGCCTTATGAAAATAGGTTGAGTGAACTCGGCCTTTTCTCCTTGAAGCAACAGAGGATGAGAGGTGACCTGATAGAGGTATATAAGGCATTGATTGTATGGATAGTCAGGGGCTTTTTCCCACGGCTGAAATGACTAGCACAGGAGGGCACAGTTTTAAGGTGTTTGGAAGTAGGTACGGAGGAGATTTCAGGGATAAGTTTTTTACAGAGAGAGAGTTCTGTGCATGGAATGGGCTGTTGGTGATGATGGTGGTGGCGGATATGATAGGGTCTTTTAAGAGACTCCTGGACAGGTTCATGGAGCTTAGAAAAATTGAGGGCTATGGGTAACCCTAGGTAATTTCTAAGGTAAGGCTATGTTTGGCACAGTTTTGAGGGCCGAAGGGCCTGTATTGTGCCTTAGCTTTTCTATGTTTCTACTCTAATATAGACCCTGTGGCACCCTAGCTAGTATTGACTGCCAATCCTGAAATGATCCATTTATCCCCACCATATTAGGGAACTGATTTTCTATCCGCACTAATACGTCACTCCTTTTTCTCTTGTCATCTTATCGAATGTCTCTCTGAAATTCAAAGACACCGCAAACTAATTATCATGTTTGTTGCATCCTCAATGAACACACCTGAGAAGCAGTGTTACCCTCTCATAGAACAATGGGTATTTTCTCAGGATTTTAGAACATAGAACAAGACAGTTCAGACTCTTCAGCTCACCATGTTGTGCTGACCTACTCTGTAACCAATCTAGCCTATTCCTTCCACACGAGGCCATAGCCTTCCATTTTTGTTACAAGGTATGCCTATAAGTAACAACCTCTTCAGCCATGCCTGGCAGAGCTTTCCAAGTAACTACTACTCCTGTGTAAAATGCAACCAATACTCCAACCATCTTCCTCCACTCAGCTTAAGCAGATGTCCTCTGCTATTGGCCAATGTCATTCTGTGGAAAAGGTGATGGCTGCTCATTCTATCAAGCCACCTGTCATTTTCCTTTGCTCCAAAGAGAAAAGCCCTCTCCTGCTCAGACTTTCCCCATTGGACATGCTCTCTAATCCAGGCAGCATCTTGATAAACCACCCCTGGACTGGGGTGAAAGTGAAAAATTATTGGAAGGAATACTAAGAGTTAGGATCTACAAGTATCTGGATAGACAGGGACTTACTAGAAAAAGTTAGCATGGCTTTGTGCGTGGTAGGTCATGTTTAATCAATCTATTAAAGTTTTTTGAGGAAGTTACCAGGAAAGTGGATGAAGGGAAGGCAGAGGATGTTGTCTACATGGACTTCAGTAAGGCCTTTGACAAGGTCCCGCATGGGAGGTTAGTTAGGAAGATTCAGTTGCTAGGTATGCATGGAGAGGTAGTAAATTGGATTAGACATTGGCTCAATGGAAGAAGCCAGAGAGTGGTAGTGGAGGATTGTTACTCTGAGTGGAGGCCTGTGACTAGTGGTGTGCCTCAGATATCAGTGCTGGGTCCATTGTTATTTGTCATTTATATCAATGATCTGGATGATAATGTGGCAAATTGGATCAGCAAATTTGCTGATGATACAAAGATTGGAGGTGTTGTGGCCAGTGAGGAAGGTTTTCAAAGCTTGCAGAGGGATTTGGACCAGTTGGAGGAATGGGTTGAAAAATGTCAGATGGAGTTTAATGCGGACAAGTGTGAGGTATTGCACTATGGAAGATCAAACCAAGGTAGAAAATACAAGGTAAATGGTAGGACACTGAGGAGTGCAGTAGAACAGAGGGATCTGGGAGTACAGATACATAATTCCCTAAAAGTGAATCATATGTAGATAGGGTTGTAAAAAGAGCTTTTGGTACATTGGCCTTTATAAATCAAAGTATTAAGAGTTGGAATGTAATAGTGAGATTGTATAAGACATTGGTGAGACCGACATTGGAGTATTGTGTGCAATTTTGGTCACCTAATTACAGGAAGGCTATTAATAAGGTTGAAAGAGTGCAGAGAAAGTTTACAAGGATGTTGCCGGGACTTGAGAAACTGAGTTACAGAGAAAGGTTGAATAGGTTAGGACTTTATTCCATGGAGCATAGGAGAATGAGAGGTGATTTGATAGAGGTGTATAAAATTATGATGGGTATAGATAGAGTGAATGCAAGCAGGCTTTTTCCACTGAGGACAGGGGAGAAAAAAAAACAGAGGTCATGGGTTAAGGGTGAAGGGGGAAAAGTTTAAAGGGGACATTGGTGGGGTTTCTTCACGCAGAGAGTGGTAGGAGTGTGGAATGAACTGCCAGATGAAGTGGTGAATGCGGGCTCACTTTTGACATTTAAGAAGAACTTGGACGGGTGTATGGATGAAAGGGGTTTGGAGGGATATGGCCCAGGTGTAGGTCAGTGGGACTATGCAGAAAAATGGTTCAGCACAGCCAAAAAGGGCCAAAAGGCCTGTTTCTGTGCTGTAATGTTCTATGGTTCTATGATTCTACAATACGCAAAATCATCTTGTGCTATTTTTGTAATATCTATTAAAAAGAGTTGAGATATTTTAGTTTTACCTTCATAAATCTTTGTACAGCACATTAGTTCCATACACGTTCTTTTTTGATTTGAAGACACATAAAATGATGTAACTGTTAATTGACAATCAGATGATGTTGAATGGTTATATGACCTCAGTTTTGCCATATGGTGGAAAAAAGGGAAACAAGACAAATGATGAGAGAATTATACCAACACCCCCCCACCCCACCCCAGCTGAAAGGTGGATTTAAGGGAGAAATGCTATGGGATCTGTTCTCATCTATTTCATTGTCTCTGCCTTTGAACTGCTTCACACTTATTTCTTGAACCTTTCTTTCTACGAGGCCAACAAGCTGACAAATCCCAATTTGGCTTTGAAACCAGACCTTGGGAAAACTTACAGAGGCATTTCCTTACAATAACATTCCTGAGATGGATAACTCCCCTTTCAGTGGAGCTGCAAATTACTGCAACGAGGAAAACAAATAGTAAACTTTTGAATTATGACTAGCTTGTTGGTAGAGTGGGTCACTGAGTTATATAGATTAATTCCTGATCTGTGCTGATCCCTATGAGTTTCTCTGGAGTAGCAAGAGAAATCGGTCTGGGATCCTATCTTGATGCTTATGCATTGGCTCCCACTAGAATCTTTTGTGGAAAACAAGGTGATGACAGGAGCGTTGTGACACCCTCTCTTTCTTCAATGATTAAAGATCAGGCATACACATTGCCTCATGTTTGTGAATAGACAATGGTAGGTTTTATCATACAGTGAAAGTCAACCGGATGACCGAGAAAGTGGTTGTCTGCAAAGACTCAACACTTTCAAGAAAGGATAGGGCAAAAGGATTCCAGTAAGAATAAAACACAATAAAACAAGGAAGGAGCACACATATTGTACCTGAGTGGGTAGATTAGTTAAATTTACAGAAATCTGGAATTATGCCAGTGGTTGATAGTAAACAATAGAACTACAGGAACATTCAGGATTGCCTTTGGTGACTAGCATTAAATAGAGAAGTCTGTTTGCCCTGATTCAATTACTCTTTGCACATTCAAATGTACAGAAGGTGAGAAAGTCAGTATCCAGCACTCACAGGCATGTAGTAAAAGTGAACAGGGTAAATTTCTACCCAGTGCCACATGAAGAGCAAAGCAAAGCTTTAAAAATCTCAAGTTTAATCTTCCCTACTAGCACTTGTACAAAACTCATAATTTCACAGCCTTATAAGGTCATGTGCCAGATTTTTCCTCAATGTTGTTTTAAAAATGTTAAATTTAGTTCCAGCCCTCTAGATAAAAGTATGTGATCTGACCCTAAGTAATCAAGGCAAGATTGAATTCTAAGCACGATAATAAGTGTTAAAGCACAATTCGCTACATCTATCTGACTTTTAAGAGACAAACTTGCACCTGTTGGATTATTTCAAAGTAAATTTTATTCTGTTTTATGTAACTGAAAAGTACTGCCCTTCTGAAATCATCAAACTACGGCACCCACTTCCCAGCGCACTCGAACCGGCTCACAAATTGGCGCGCGCCGGCATTGAGGCCAGTCCCAAAAAGGGCGCCAAGTCTGCTTCACCAGCAAGGGGAAAAGCCCGCGCGCAGGACGGGACTGTGAATACATGCCCCCTACAGTATTCCCGCCCTCCCTGGGTGGGAACAGGAAGGCTTTAAAGTGAGGCCACGAAGTTCGAATAACTCTCTTTTGCAACTGCAGTTCATGGACTCCGTGTCGTTATTTCAGCGCTGCGTGTAGCACACCACTACAACTGGTGATCCCGATGGCCCAAACGATATTTGAACTGAAGATGAACGACATCGCATCTGTTCATACAGTTTCGTTGAAACTGCCAAGCTTCTGGACGCTGCGACCTCACCTATGGTTCCAGCAAGCAGAAGCCCATTTCCACGTTCGGCAGATAACCTCGGAGGACACACGTTACTACTATGTGGTGAGCTCCCTCGACCAGGACACAGCGGCCCAGGTTGAGGAGTTCATACAGTCTCCCCCAGCAGATGGCAAATACACGGAATTCAAAGCCCTGCTCATCAGGACTTTTGGACTCTCACGGTGCGAGTGAGCTACCCGCCATCGGCTTTGATGAACGAGATGTTGTCTCTGGCCGGAGGACACAAGCCCTGCCTCATATTTGAACAGGCATTCTTGGAGCAGCTGCCCGAGGACATATGCCTGCTGCTGTCCGATGCGGATTTCAGCAACCCCCGGAAGGTGGCAGCCCTGGCGGACTTGCTGTGGAACGCCAAGAAGGTGAGTGGGGCATCTGTCGCACAGATCACCAGGCCACGCTCCCAGCAGCAGACCAGACCAGGCCCGGCCACAGAGCCCACTAACCCCAGAGGTAGGGGTGAGGAGACCAACGAACAATGGTACTTCTACCTCCAGCGGTGGGGTGCAGAAGCCCGCAGCTGTAGCCTGTCCTGCAAGTTCCCGGGAAACGCCAGGGCCAGCCACCGATGGCTACGGTGGCTGGCCATCGGGATAGCCTCCTGTATGTGTGGGACAAGCGGTCGGGACGTCGTTTTGTGGTCGACACCAGAGCCGAGATCAGTGTCTTACCTCTGACGTGTTACGACACCCGCAACAGGGCACCGGGTCCCATCCTGAGGGCCACAAATGGCAGCACAGTAAGGACCTATGGCACCCATCCGGTGCAGCTACGGTTCAGCCCAGCCAGTTCAGATGGGACTTCACACTGGCTGCCATAGCCCAACCGCTTCTGGGCGCGGGTTTTTTGTGGGCTCACAGCCTACTGGTCGACCTGCCAAGGAAGAGACTGGTCCACGCCAAGACCTTTCAAACGTTCTCCCTGTGTGAAGCCCAGTTGCCAGCCCCACACCTGGACTCCATCACCCTGTTTGACAACGACTTCATCAGAGTCCTGGCTGATTTCCCATCGGTTCTGGCACCGCAGTTCACGGCAGCCATGCCCAGACACGGCGTACAGCACCACATCCCAATACAAGGACCACCCCTCCACACCCGTGCTCGAAGGCTTCCCCCGGACAAGCTCCGACTGGTGAAGGAGGAGTTCAAGAGGATGGAGGAATTGGGGATCATACAGTGGTCCGACAGCCCATGGGCCTCCCCCCTGCACATGGTACCCAAAGCATCCGGGGGCTGGAGACCATGCGGCGACTACTGCAGGCTGAACGAGGCTACAACACCGGACTGCTACCCTGTGCTTCATCTACAGGATTTTGCAGCAAACCTGCACAGTGCACGGATCTTCTCCAAGGTGGACCTAGTCTGGGGATATGATCAAATCCCGATGCATCCGGACGACGTCCCCAAAATGGCATTCATCACCCCTTTCAGCATTTTCGAGTTCCTTCGTATGCCATTCAGCCTGAAGAATGCCGCACAGACGTTTCAGCGGTTAATGGACGTGGTGGGACGCGACCTGGACTTCACTTTCATCTATTTGGACGACATCCTCATAGCCAGCAGCAGTCATCAGGAGCATCTGTCCCACCTCTGTCAACTCTACGCCTGACTGAGTGAATATGGCCTGACAATCAACCCGGCCAAATGTCAGTTCGGGCTTGACACCATCGACTTCCTGGGCCACAGGATTGCTAAAGACGGAGCAACCCCTCTGCCTGCTAAGGTAGACACAGTCTGCCATTTTCCCCGACCCAACACAATCAAAGGCCTTCAGGAATTTGTGGGTATGGTAAATTTCTACCACCGCTTCCTCCCTTCAGCTGCCTGAATCATGTGCCCCCTGTTCGCCCTGATGTCGAGTAAGGGCAAGGACATTACCTGGGACGAGGAGTCTGCTGCCGCTTTCATTAGAACGAAAGAAGCCTTGGCAAACGCCGCAATGCTAGTGCACCCCAGAATGGACGTCCCTACCGCCCTCACAGTGGACGCATCTAACACGGCAGTCAGTGGGGTGCTGGAACATCTCATCGAGGGTCACTGGCAACCCCTGGCGTTTTTCAGCAAACACCTGCGACCACCCGAGCTCAAATACAGTGCTTTCGACCGGGAACTGTTGGCGCTCTACCTGGCAATCTGGCATTTTAGGTACTTCTTGGAAGGTAGGCCCTTCACCACGTTCACGGACCACAAACCGCTTACCTTTGCATTCACGAAGGTGTCCGATCCCTAGACGTCCCGCCAGCAGCGACATCTGTCCTACATCTCTGAATACACGACGGATGTCCGGCATGTCTCGGGAAAGGACAATGTCGTGGCGGACGCTCTCTCTCGCCCTACCATTCAAGCCCTTTCCCAAGGGGTAGACTATGAAGCATTGGCGGAGGCGCAGCAGGCAGACGAGGAGATCCCGAGTTACAGAACCGCAGACTCCGGTTTGCAGCTCCGGGACCTCCCTGTAGGCCCAGGTGAGAGGACCCTCCTCTGTGATGTCACCACCGGCCAACCCCGTCCCATCATCCCAACAGCCTGGCGGCGGCGCGTTTTCGACTCCATTCACAATTTAGCGCACCCCTCCATCAGGCCAACTGTCCGGATGGTCTCCAACAGGTTCGTTTGACACGGACTCCGCAAGCAGGTCAGTGAATGGGCCAAAACATGCATGCACTGCCAAACTGCCAAGGTGCAGCGGCACACCAATGCTCTGCTGCAGCAGTTCCACCCCACCCACCGGCGTTTCGACCACATTCATGTGGATATCGTCGGCCCACTGCCAGTGTCAGGAGGAGCGTGGCACCTCCTGACTATCGTGGCCCGGTTCACAAGGTGGCCAGAGGCAGTCCCACTCACCAACACCACCTCCGAATCTTGCGCCCGGGCTCTGATTGCCACCTGCGTATCTCGCTTTGGTGTACCGGCCCACATTACCTCCGACAGAGGCACCCAGTTCACCTCCGGTCTGTGGTCAGCTATGGCCAGCCTTTTGGGGACACAGCTGCACCACACAACTGCCTACCACCCACAGTCGAACGGACTAGTGGAGCGTTTCCATCGTCACCTAAAGTCGGCTCTCATGGCCCGCCTGCGAGGAGCTAACTGGGTGAATGAGCTTCCCTAGGTCCTACTCGGCATCCCCACGGTGCCCAAAGAAGATCTGCACGCCTCGTTGGCCGAGTTGGTGTACGGCGCACCTCTGGTCATCCCCGGGGAGTTCATACCAGCCCCAAGGGGGCAAGAGGAAGAACCCGCAGCAGTCCTGGGAAGACTACTTGAGAGGCTCGGTAACCTGGCCCCCATACCCACTTCACAGCATGGGCAGAATCTGACCTGCATACCCAAAGACCTGCTAAACTGTAAATTTGTTTTTGTACGATGGGGCGGACATCAGGCAGCGCTACAGCGGCCCTATGAGGGGCCGTTTACGGTGATCAGAAACAACGGGTCCACATTCGTGCTGGACATTGGGGGGAAAGAGAAGGTTTTCATGGTGGATCGACTCAAACCAGCCCATGTGGACTTGGTGCAGCCGATCGAGATTCTGGCTCTGCGGCGCAGAGGCAGACCTCCCAAAGAGTCCGGCCCAGACTGTGGACATTGGGGGGTGTATCGCCGGTTCTGGGGGCGGGGGTTAAGTGGCGACCCACTTCCCAGCGCACTTGAACCGGCTCACAAATCGGCGCACGCCGGCATTGAGGCCAGTCCCAAGAAGGGTGCCAAGACTGCTTCACCACCAAGGGGAAAATCCCGCGCGCGGGACAGGACGGTGAATACGTATTCCCACCTGGGGAGGGCGGGATCAGGAAGGCTTTAAAGCGAGGCCGCGCGGTTCAAATAAATCTCTTTTGCAACTGCAGCTCATGGACTACATGTCGTTATTTCAGCGCTGCGTGTAGCACACCGCTACAAAACTATTGAAGTATAAAGTTCACATTTAGTACAGGTGTCTTCAATTACAAAAAGCTCTTTCTGAATATATGTCAACACAAGGAAATCTGCAGATGCTGGAAATTCAAGCAACACACACAAAATGCTGGTGGAACACAGCAGGCCAGGCAGCATCTATAGGGAGAAGCACTGTCGACGTTTCGGGCTGAGTCCCTTCGTTAGGAGTTCCACCAGCATTTTGTGTGTTCTGAATATATGTCCACATTTTCCATAAAATATTCCATTATCCAAAAAATGTGACTTTTATTTCTTTCATTATCCACACATTCAGCATTCACTCTATTCTTTGCCAATGAAATAAAGTAGATTTTTCTACTTGAAAAACATTTTAGGGAAGAGCATCCTCTATTCCTGCAGTGAGACTTCTTTATCATTTGAACAGCAGCCATCTTTCCAGTCTGCAAAAGGCCAGTCTCTTAATGCTAAGGATCTCAAGTTTACATCTAAGGACCACACAAATGTAAATCAAATTTAATACAATAAAAATAAATATAAAAATATTTTTAGTATCCCTAAGAACTGACAGCAAAGATAAAATGCTTGTCAAATTAACATTAAAATTTTAGTTCTGGAACTGTAGCAAGTGTTGACATCTCCTGATTTAAGCCTGAATTTTAATGCCAGACACCAGCAGAGCTGAAGCAGATTTGGCTTGGAAAAAGTACTTTACACGCTAACTGATATCACTCTCTGTCAATGCAGACATAAAATAGAGGATATACACAGTGAGCATCTGTAAACAGGAAAAAAAACCTTAATCTTTTGGATTAAATCCTTTTTCAGGATTATAATGTGAAAGATAAAATGGTGTGGAAGAGAGAAAAACATGGAGCTATATTTGAAATGGCCTTTAAACATTAGCTTTAAGCCACATGTACATCACAAAATACAGTAAAATGTGTATTTGTGTCAAATTAAATCAGCAGAAGTTGTGTTGGGCAGCCTGCAAGTGTTGCCACGCTTCCAGCACCAATATAGCATTCTCACAACTCACTAAGGAGGAACCCGGAGCACCCGGAGGAAACCCATACGGTCATGGGGTGAACGTACAAACTCCTTACTGACAGTGGAGGGAATTCAACCTCAGTTGATGATCACTGGCACTGTAAGCTAATGCATTAACCAGCCTGCCACTCAGTGAATCAGTATTTGAAACTCTACTGTTTCTGTACATAATGTCTATATGCACACAATTTGGTCTAGAAAACAAGACAATTGTTGAAGATTGCGTAATTGTTATGCTCAACTCAAAGGGGGAGGATTTAGATACCAGCAGTCAGTCAAGTGCTGGTGACTGGACACCAATTTGCCACCAACATTTCCCTAGAAGTTCATGGAGAACAGATTGGGGATGGAGGAAAGAATCATTGAGACTTAAAAACTGTAGATGCTGTCACCTGGAGCAAAGGAAAAATACTGGGTGGACTTCACCAGATTGAACAGATGATGAAGCAAAGATGTAAGGATACCAAAACGTTGAGCATCCCTCTGCCTCTATAAAACCCTGATTAGACCACACTTGGAACATTGTGTTCTGTTCTGTTCACTTCATTATAGGAAGGACGTGAAAGCTTCAGAGAGGGTGTAGAGGACTTTTCCAGGGTGTTGCCTTGATTAGAGAGCATGTCTTATGAGGATAGGCTCAGTGAGCTACGTCTTTTCTCTTTGGAGCGAAAGAGGATGGGAGGTGGCTTGATAGAGGTGCATAAGATAATAAGAGATATAGATCAAGAGGACAGACCAAGACGTTTCCCCAGGGCAAGAATGGCTTTAAGCTGATTGGAGGAAAATACGGGAGAGGGAGGGGAATATCAGAGTTAAGTTTTTACACAGATAGGAGCCATTGATGGTTGTAGAGGCAGATACTTTTGGGACATTTAAGATACTCTTAAAATAGACACACGCAGGAGAGTAGAGATAGATTAATCTTAGAAAAGGTTAAATGTTAGCACAATGTCGTGGGCCAAAGGGCCTGTTCTGTATTGTGGTGTTCAATGATCCATGTTCAGATTAAACAGCATTGGTGGAGACAAAGACGTAAGGATACTGAGATGTTGACCATTCCTTTGCCTCTACCCATGCTGCCTGACCTGCTGAATTCCTTCTGCAGTTAGTTTTTTCTCATTGCAGGATGGAATGCTATAAACATGAGCTGATAGAAGCATTGGAGTCCAGGGTAAGAGTCACACAGGGGTTTCAGAGGAGTTAGAAAGGTTGAAAGAATCTGCAGTTTGAGGAGGCTCAGCTCCTCGAAATGAAATGTCATTATTTTCAACTTTCTTTCCTTAGACCGAACTTCTCACCTCTGCTCAAATCTTGATAAATCTATGCCATACTTTGTCTGTTGTGTTGATATTTTCCCCAATGTGGTGAGCACAATGCCTTGCTCAGAACCCTAATGGTGACTTCATGAATTTTAAACACAAGAGATTCTGCAGATGCTAGAAATCTAGAGTAATACACATAAAATGCTGAAGGAGCTCAGAGGTCAGACAATATCTATGGAGAGGAATAAAGAGTCAACAGTTCATGCTGAGACCTTTCATCAGTACTATATTTTGTACAAGTTCAATGCTTATCTATTCTACAGTAAACACTCACTTGGCATCTACACATGCAGCGTTCTCATGCAACTGCAAAAACTTTCTAAGAATATTAAGTAATTTCATTTACATTTTTTCAAAAACAAATATTTAAATTTGGCACGCTGTTCTACTGGTTAACCTTTCTCAATCACATATTCTGCATGAGAAAGTATGATTGAGGACTTCCAGAAAGGATTTGCTCAGGAAATCTAGTAGCTCTAAATCTCCCCAGGTTTTTACTTCCACTCACAGAACTTCTGCTGAACCTGATGAAAATCCATTAGAGGAGTCAGGGCACAGTGAATAACTTGCACTGCCTCTTTGCTCTTTAGAAAATAAACATTTTAATTTAACTGGTGGACTAGACTACAAAAAATTCTATATATAGCCTACACAAGATTGCTTTGTTTTTATGGAAATAAGCTCAAACAGTTAGTTTTATTTATAGTGTATGCAAAAATAAGTGTAGAAAGAGATTTTTAGTGTACTTATGTTTATACATATGGCAACATAGTGCAGTTGTTGACTGATCATCAGTGCCCCATTTGAAGATTTGACACTTCATGTGAGGGTAAATACAACCATTTATTCAACTGTATAGTTGAATTATACAGTCAACTCTATGTAAGAGGATTACATACATCATCAATTTATTTAAAGCTTTATACGTTGAATGTAAAGTATATTGCTGTACAGTGTGCCATAATATTTTTTGAATAATTCTATACAATAGGATATTTCATGTGACTAATTTCATTTCATTTCACTATTCCCCATTGATGCCAGTTGGCTGACTGTATAACGCTTGGTGTTAAATCATTTTTCCTTCAGTTGCTATTTTTTCAAGTTTTGCCATTTTTAAATACCTGAGTTAATGTAGATTAATATCTTGGGCTTCTAAACAGCATTTACTATATTTCCTTCTCAATTCTAAAAAGAATTAAACTCTCCGCTTCTCCTGAATGACAATGCCCCTCTTCACAATTCCGATTATGAGTTTACAACTATGACCAAGATGTTCCATAATTCTCTCTGCAACTTCTTCCATCTCCAACAGGATCCAACTACCAAGCACATCTTTCCCTCTTCCCCAACTTCCCACTTCTGCAGGGATTGCTTCCTAAGCAACTCCCTTGTCCATTCATCCCTCCCCACTGATCTCCTTCCTGACATTTATCCTTGGAAGCAGAACAAGTGCTACACCTGCTCCGACAGCTCCTCCCTCACCACCATTCAGGGCCCCAACCAGTCCTTCCAGGTGAGGTGACACTTCACCTGTGAGTCTGTTGGGGTCATCTACTGTGTCAGGTGCTCCCGGTGTGACTTTCTGCATATTGGTGAGACCCGACATAAATTGGGACACTGCTTTCCCAAACACCTACGGTCCATCCACCAGAAAAAGCAGGATCTCCCAGTGGCTACCAATTTTAATTCCACTTCCTATTACTATTCTGATTTGTCCATCCATGGCCTCCACTACTGTTGTGATGAGGCCACACTCAGGTTGGAGGGACAACACTTTATATTCTGTCTGGGTAGCCTCCAACCTGATGGCATAATTTCTTGAGCTTCCAGTAGTTGCCCCTTCCTTTCAACATTCCCATTTCCATTTCACATCTTCTCCTTAACTGCCCATCACCTCCCCTCTGGTGTTCCTCCCCCTTCCCTTTCTTCCATTGTCTTCTACTCTCTCCTATCAGATTCCTCCTTCTCCATCCCTTTATCCCTTTCACCTCTCAGCTTCCCAGCTCCTTATTTCACCCCTCCCCCTCTCCAAATTTCGCCTATCACTTACTACTTGTTTTCTTCCTCCCCTCCCCCAACTTCCTGATCTAACTACTAATCTTTTTTCTCCAGTCCTGCTGAAGGGCCTTGGCCCAAAACACCTATTTGTGATGTTTGAAACCCTGCTACTTGTGATTTTTATAAATGACCTGGATGTAGAGGCGGAAGGATGGGTGAGTAAGTTTGCAGATGACACGAAGATTGGAGGAGTTGTGGATGGAGCTGTAGGTTGTTGAAGGTTACAAGAGGATAGAGACAGGCTGCAGAGTTGGGCCGAAAAATGGCAGATGGAGTTCAATCTGGACAAGTGTGAGGTGATGCATTTTGGAAGGACAAACCAGAAGACTGAGTACAGGATTAATAGTCAGTTACTTAAAAGTGTGGATGAACAAAGGGACCTTGGGGTTCAAATCCATGCATCCCTCAAGGTCGCTGCACAGGTTGATAGGGTAGTTAAGAAGGCCTATGGGATGCTAGGCTTCATTAACAGAGGGATTGAGTTCAAGAGTAGAGAGGTCATGTTGCAACTCTACAAATCTCTGGTGAGACCGCACTTAGAGTATTGTGTTCAATTCTGGTCACCTCATTATAGGAAGGATGTGGAAGCTATGGAGAGGGTGCAGAGGAGATTTACCAGGATGTTGCCTGGTTTGGAGAACGTCATATGAAGCCAGGTTAGCAGAGCTGGGACTTTTCTCTTTGGAGCGTAGAAGAATGAGAGGGGACTCAATAGAGGTCTACAAGATTGTGAGAGGTGTAGATAGGGTGGATAGTCAGTACCTGTTTCCCAGGGCACCAACAGCAAACACCAGAGGGCATAGGTACAAAATTAAGGGAAGGTTTAGGGGAGACATCAGGGGTAAGTTTTTAACACAGAGGGTTGTGAGTGCCTGGAATGACTTGCCAGGGATGGTGGTGGAGGCTAAAACATTAGTGGTATTTAAGAGCCTCTTGGACAGCCACATGGATGAAAGGAAAATGGAGGGTTATGGGTTAGTGTGGGTTTAGTACTTTTTTTTAGGATTATATGGGTTGGCACAACATGGAGGGCTGAAGGGCCTGTACTGTGCTGTAGTGTTCTATGGTTCTATCAACTGTTTATTCTTCTCCATAGACGCTACCTGACCTGCTGAGTCCTCAAGTCTGTGTTGGTCGTTGATGCAAACAGTCTTTCAATGTTCAACGTACAAGTGACAAATACAGGTAATCTTTCAGTACAAGTATCTGGGCAAATAGTTTCTGAATAAGCGAATGCTCACTTAAAAAGGAGATGAGGAGGAATTTCTTCTTTGGAAGACAATGAATCTTTGTAATTTTCTGCTCCAGAGTATCGTGGAGATCCAGTCATTAAATATATCCAAGATGGAGATTAACAGGCATTTGAATTACAAAGAAGGTTGGGGTATTGAGAGGGGTGTAATCAAGATTGATTAAATCATGATCAGAGATTTGGTTTCAGGGCCAAATTGGCCAAATCAGAGGTAGATAAACTGGAGTACAGCGATTTCAGGTAAAGTTTAGGGATTTAGAGAGAAAGATTTTTTTACCCTGACAGTGATGAATTCCTGGAATACACTGCCTGAGAGAGTGGTGAATGTAAGATCACTGAGAGCATTTAAGTAAAGCCTAGACAAGTACTTGAACCCATGAGGCTTGTAAGGCTATGGGCCATGCACTTGAAAAGGTTATAAATTATGGAGAGTGCATAGACATGATGGGCTGGATGGCCTATTCCCATACTAATAACTGGCTCCACCATTTTGCATGTTCTTATGGCTGGCTCAAGGGGCTACACCTCCTTCACTTAGACAGGAAGAAATGGCTGGCCTGTGTTCTTTTGAGAGTGTGGCACGATATCATAGTGGTTAACGGAACTGTTATGTTTTGTAACTTCAAAACGTTAAGTTAATTGAAAGGAAGATGCTGGGAGTCTGAAAATGCAGGTGGAACTTCAAGTTTACCTTAAGTGAGGTGCACGTATTGTGAGGTAGCGTAATGATGTGCAATTAGTGAATTTTTACATATAACTCATAATTAATCACTTAAACAATCCAGAATGCTTAATCAAACAGTAAATATTCAAGATTACTCAAATATTATTGAAATATGAAATACACAACCATAATATTTTACAATTTCAGTAACCTGGGTACAATTCACGTCACTGTTTGTAAGGAGAACTGTACATTCGCCCTGTAACCACGTTGGTTTTCTCCAGAAGCTCTGGTTTCCTCTCACATCCCAAAGACATGTGGTTAATTGGTCACATGATGCAATTGGGCAGTACAGTCTCGTTGGGCTGAAGGGTCTGTTACCATGCTGTATCTCTGTGGTTCGCATGATTGAGTAGTGTCGCTTATCAACAGATGCACTGGAGATTCCTATCTCATGTAGCACTATTCCTAACGAGAACTGCAATAAAGTTTTCAAAGAGGAAAGAACACATGGATTTTTGTGAATAATTATCAAGTGAGCATCTCCTGAGAACACAGTGATTTCTTCTGAGACTGGTGTCTTTACGCCCTGATGCTTCTACATTACCCATGATGCTTCTACAAGCTATATATAAATTGTTGAGGCGGAAATGCTCCACAAACATCTTTTCCCATTACATTTTGTTTTCACTTTTCCCTGCTACAATACCATAGAAGTGAAAAAATCAGCTTTATAAAATGGCGTTAGTTTTTACTAAAAGACCCAAGAACTGCTAGCACATTCTTAAGTCAACAAATGTCAACATCTGTGACACAAGGAATGAAGAATCTATCTATCTGTGCCTCAAAGTAAACAGTACCCTGCTGGGCTTTTGGCATGCATTTAGACCACCTCTCCAGAGAGAAATTAGATCTCTGGTTGAACTTGCTGATAAAAAAGAAACAGCTGTTAAAACATTCAAAGAGCTGACCTACTTCATGCAATTGTTTCAGTGAACGGGTTGGGTTGGTGTGTGTTAATGGTTCTACAGCAGGGCCCATCGAACAAATGATGCTGAACTGAAGCCTTCACATTTTTCTTTCTTCTTATGCTGATCTTCCAAGGCTTTTATGCAGAAAACATGGACAAGCAGATGAGTGAAATAAAACTAGTTCAATTGATAATGGATTTATCTACAGTGCTGTTCAAATGTCTGAGACATAGCTAGTTTGCCGAAGACTCTTGCACAGTACTGTAGTAATTTAATGTATTGCACTTTACTGCTGCCATAAAGAAAAATAATTTCATGATGTACGTGAGTGATGATAAACCAGATTCGAATACAGGTCTCTATTGTGGACTGAGAGTGGGGAGGGGCAGGGAGAGGGGAATCATGTTTTGGGAAAAGTGGAAGGGAGAGGGGAGGGGGAAGCACCAGAGATATTCTGTAATGATCAATAAACAAATTGTTTGAAATCAAATGACCTTGCCTGGTGGCTCGGGCCTGGGTGTGCCTGCACCCACACCACCCCCCACCCCTGGCACTCCATCTCTGTCACCTGTCCCACACCCCTCCTGTGGTGCTCCACCCTCACCATTCCCAACATCCTTTGTTCCCACCAGATTTACAAACTCACTCTCCGCTTCATGTTGACAAATACAGTACTGGGCAAAATCCTTATGCACTCCAGCTTTTTACAGTGTATGTGCTAAAGACATTTGCAGAGTACTGTACAAAGTTAGAGTTAATTGTGATACAGATCTGTAGCTGTAGAAGAGCCAATTATTCTGTTACTAAGGAATAAAACCTAATGATAACAGACACTAATTTAATCCCTTTAGCTTGTAAATGAAAAATACTTATTTTTAAACAACTCTCTTGCATCAGGTCTTTATTCTTTGGAGCATAGAAGGTTGAGGGGGGATTTGGTAGAGGTATTTAAAATTATGAGGGGGATAGATAGAGTTGACGAAGTTAGGCTTTTTCCATTGAGAGTAGGGGAGATTCAAACAAGAGGACATGAGTTGAGAGTTAGGGGGCAAAAGTTTAAGGGTAACATGAAGGGGAATTTCTTTACTAAGAGAGTGGTAGCTGTGTGGAACGAGCTTCCAGTAGAAGTGGTAGAGGCAGGTTCGGTATTGTCATTTAAAGTAAAATTGGATAAGTAAATGGACAGGAAAGGAATGGAGGGTTATGGGCTGAGTGCGGGTCAGTGGGATTAGGTGAGAGTAAGCCTTCAGCACGGACTAGAAGGGCCGAGATGGCCTGTTTCTGTGCTGTTATTGTTATATGGTTATATGGTAAATTATGGAAATGTTTAGCAGATAATTCAACAAGATTTTTATCTAAAGCTAAGTTCTGATTCTAAATTCCACTGTGCGGTGGCACGGTAGTGTATTGGTTTGTGTATTGCCAGCAACTTAGATTCAATTCCCACCATGCTGTAAGGAGTTTGTATGTTCTCTCCATGAACACAGAGGTTTCCTCTGGATGCTCCGGTTTCCTCCCACATTCCAAAGCCGTATGTGATAGGAGGTAAATTGGTGCAGAAGGGCCTGTATCTCTAAGTGAGAAATAAATAAGAATGAGAGCCAAAATATGGCTTTAGCAACAGTTAGCAAAGAAGGATATTGGCTATGATTCTTGTTCTTGACTGCTGGGAAAGGAAATGCCTGTGTGTGAACACTAAATACTGGATTTTATGATTTACCTCACTGTAGACAGGTTGCAACAGTCAACCCCCCACCCCCAAGTCAATGGCAAGGGCTGCCGATTAGACTGAGTGAGACCCTCATTAAGAAAGGAAAGAGAAAATAAATTGACTCTTGCTTCAAAGTTTGATGTCTTGACACCTTGGTAAAGAAGCAGGATAATTAAAATAACAGTAGTTTTAAACTGGCTTTTAAAATCTGTTTGTGACTTGTTGGAAACGTAATGGGACTTTTTACAATCACAGCTTTTGAACAATTTATTAGCATTCTTTGGAATCTGTGACAAGACTAGTTCATGGATCACAGGAATTTCTCGTCATCTCTCCTCCTTCAGTTGACTAATAGCCTGCACGTAGACTGCTCACTTAGGTCTCTGAGGGAGGTCGTTTCTGCCCAAGCGCCTGGGGAGTTTGATTCTGAATGATGCATCAATTGCATTTCAGCTGGTTGCAAGATGCAAAGGAAGGGAGAAAACATAGCAAGCTTTCTTGTCTGAAATCGCAACTCCACGCCCGCTGGTGTTTAAAGCAAAGCAATGGAAGAGAAAGTCTTCCTCTTCTTACAGATGAACCAAGTACCACAAACATTCTGTTTAAGTTGTGTATTTCACCAGCGTGTTTTCTTGGAGAAAGTCATACTGAGTAATTTATAATCAAGTAACTGTTCAGCATTCACAATTACTATCCCAGCAGCCTGTCTCCAAAAAAAAAGGGAAAATAAAGTAAGAAGCACATGAGATACAACATGATAATTTATATAAGGGCCATGAAAACAGACAAATCGTTTTTATTTCACAAAACAAAATACTGGCCTCAGCAAAAGTTAATGTCTTGCTGCATCTTTGCACATTGTATCCTTATTGAGCAAAGTCAACAGGCATAGACAATTCTGAAAGATACAGGTTAAAGATTATCTTTATTTGTCACACGTACATTGAAACTTCAAAATATACAGTGAAATACATCAAATCAAATCTGCAAGGATTGTGCTGGGCAACCCGCAAGTTTACAGCACATTGGTTGACAAGAAGCAGGTAAGGGTGCAAAAAAATACCCTGAGGAAAAAACGGAAGCCAATACCCACTAGCACCCAACAGTATTGGGAGTGAAAAGCATTAATGAAGAGAAGTTCCATTTCAGTAAGTTACGAGAGAAAAAGTATTAATAGAGTAGTAGAAGTTCGCAGTATTGCAGTAGAAACCCTATCACTATGAATGTCTCTGGTCTTTGGAAATGTTACCTAATTAGTCTTATTTATCTCTCTGTTCGCCATTATCTTGTAACATTTTCTGTTTAAATATAAATAAAAGCTTTTCGCAAGTCATTGAAAATTTATTTCCACTTCCCTTTTGGACTTTCTATTACGGATAATATAGCAATTATCTGCTTAAAATAATTCTCTTAATCTCAGCTCTAATCCTTTCACCAAATGCCTTCAGTTTGTGTCCGTTGGTTATTTACTCAGTTTCTGCAGAAAGTTTTGGATTGCTATTCTTCCCCTTAGCTTTATTTGATTGAAGAAGAATATAAAGCAGATCCGTTGTAATATCTGTACAGACCATCCTTTGTAAATTTTTATAATTCTAATCCTGCTTTGCACCTTCTACAGAAGCTTTGCTGGCTTCATGTACAGTTAGGGACACAGTACAAAGTGGAGGTTCAAACACTGATTTAGTAAGATTTAATATAACTTCCTTGTTGTTGTTCAAGAAAAATAACACATGACAAATTCAAAATGACAACTTCAGTGCCAGATACTTAAAGCAATAAATGTAACTTACACAGCCAACTATCACTGCTGTATCTCCATAAATAATGAATACACAATTACAGCTGTATGCAGATTAAGGTGATATGTATATGGTAACACCAAAACTATGGCTCGTATGAAATAGGACCACAGATACATAAACAGAATTCAGCCATTCAGCTAATGTATTATCCCTCTCAGCCCCATTCCCCTGTCTACTCCCCATAACCCTTAATGCCCTGACTAATCAAGAAGCTCTCAACCTCAGCTTTAAATATACCCAATAACTTGGCCTTCACAGCTGTCTGTGCCAATGAAGTCCAGAGATTCACTGCCTTCTGGCTAAAGAAATTCTTCCTCTTCTCTGATCTAAAGTGATGTCCCATATTGTGAGGCTGTGCTTTCTGCTTCCAGATTCTCCCAACTGCTGGAAATATCCTCTCCACGTCCAATCTATCCAGGTTTTCAATCTACCCTCGCAGGTGTACATTCATTTACTGATGTGATAACCTGCACGCTTCCTCAAGTAAAGAACAAGAATCAGCAGAAATGGTGGAGAGAGAGAGAGATGTTTTCGGTCAAAATGGAAATAAGAGAAAACAAGTATGTTTTAAACTGGAGGGAAAGGGAGAGTTGGGTTGTAAAAAATGGTATGTGACAGGGTGTCCCTTTCTCCCATAGTCCAGTGTCATCTCTCATCAGATTACATTTCCTTCATCTCTTTACCTTTTCCACCTCTCACCTCTCCTGGCTTACCTATCACCTTCCATCTTGTACTTTTCTCCCCCACCCCACCTTCTTTCCTCCTCATTTTGAGTCCTGATGAAGGGCCTCAGCCAGACATGTTGACTGTTTATCCATTTCCACAGATGCTGCCTGACATGCTGAGCTCCCAAAGCCTGTGGAGGTCAAGTGTGTGTTACTCTGGATTACCAGCATCTGCAGAATCTCTTGAGTTTATCTATGTGGCAGGACAGGGACAAAGTTATCGAGTTGACACAACGCTTTTGAAGCCTTCTAATTAATGAATGTGTAAGGGCAGTTATGGAGAGAAAAAAAGAAGATGCCAGAAATGTGAGACACAGATTAAATAAGTTGCTGATTTGACTAAAATTCCACTAAATCATTGCAAAATAATTCCCAGAATTTCTAGGCAGTGACAAGCTGTGTTTGTGTTTCCAATCTGTTAAAGTATTCATTAACCCTGGGTGAATCCTCTAACAACAGCTTCTTTGATGAAACCAGCTCCAATGTGGTTAGCTAGATCCTGCACAGTGGGTTGTCCTGAACTAAGTGGTCTCACGGGGTGAGGCCTAAACGAGAGCCTGCATCAAAAAAATGCTTAACACCTGATAAAACCATGTCATCGAATGTCTCTGACACTAACAAACATTCAACACTCTTAAAATCTAATTACTATTGTACTTGCAGAGCATAGAACATTGCAGCACAGGAATGAGTCCTTTGGCCAAAAAGCTGTGCTGAACAAATTAATCTAATTATCAAATGCTTAATTAAATGAATTGCTTTTGCCTACACAATGTCTAATTCCCTGCATTATCTGCATTTTCATGTACCTATCTAACAGCCTTTTAGATGCCTCCATCAAATTTGCCTCCATTACCACCCCTGGCAAACCATTCCTGACATCCACCATTCCGTGTGTAAACAAAAACTGCTCCAAACATCATCTTTGAATTAGATCCTCATCTTAAATATGCACCTTCTCGAGCAGACATTTCAACCCTGGGAAATAGATACTGGCTGCCTACCCTATGCCTCTCAAAATCTTATAAATATCTATTTTACATATTTATAAAATAGTAATAAATAAATAAAAACCAAGTACTAAAGCACTTTGAAGAAACCAGGCATGTTGAAATTATCTGTTAATTTGGATAAATGTAAATGCTTTGAAACACCTCTCTCCATTTTCTCCATTCAATAAATGTAGAAGCTCTGCCAGGCCTGACTAGGCCAAGGTGCATCAGGTAGATCCCCAGGTGTAATGGCAGAAAACAAAAGGAACTAATATGGGAAATGTTCAGGGCGAGGAACACCCAGTATGTTTGGCACTTCAGCATTTGCTCATGGTTATGGAGGGTTTCTGAGGTTCCTAATGGGAAATGTTCTGGAAAATTAGGCTGAGCTTGAGAAATATAGTTTAGAAATCGATATTTTGTATCATTGTACGTTTTCCTCCGAGTTCACTTTCAAGTTTCACTTCTGTTATGTGTTGAATATTTCAGTAATATTGTAAACATACGGTTTGATGAAGCATTCTTTGTTGCTTACAAAATGCATTGTGGGTTATCGATAAAAGTACATATTAGTGTATGTAACAACACTGCCACATGATGTGTGCACGCCTTGCTTTAAGTAAAACAAAGTTAGGCTCACATTCTTGGTCTCATTTCCTTCTTTTAACTAGTTCAATGTTTGGAGTTATATCCTACATCATTTTCATTACAAGCCTATCACCTGTTTCACCATTTTGCAAATATCTAAAAAGTTTATTCACAGTCACAGTAGATATCCATTCTCACACAGCAAGCCCCTGCAGGCAGCAATGTGATAATAAACAGGTATTCTAATCAGTATAATTGACTGAGGGATATCTTTTGATGTACATGTGACAAATAAAGCTGATCTTTATGTTGGCTGGGATACCATAACTCTACTGACCTTCTTTGTAGTTGTGTGATGGGATCTTTTAAGTCAACGTAAGTAAGCAGATGCACTTTAATATTTTACCAGCGTATAAATTACACAGTGAATGGTTGGGCACTGAGGAGTGTGGTAGGACAAAAGGTTTTGGGATTACAGATCCCTCATTCCTTGAAAGTGGTGTTACATGTAGATAGGATTGTAAAGAGAATTTTTGGCACATTGCCTTCATAAATCAAAATGTTGAATACTTTAATTATATTGAAGTTCTATGAGATGTTGGTGAGACCTAATTTGGAGTACTGTGCGCAATTTTGGTTTGCAATTACCTGCAGGAAAGATGTAAATAAAATTGAAAGAGTACAGAGGAAATTTACAAGGATCTGTCCAGGGCTTGGGAACCTGAGTTATAGGGAGAGATTGAATCGGTTAGGATTTCATTCCCTGGAGCGTAGGAAAATGAGGGGGGATATGATAGAGATATACAAAATTATGAGATATAGATAAGATGAGTTCAAGCAGGCTTTTTCCACTGATGCCGAGCAAGAGGGCCTGTTTCTTTGCTGTTGTGTTCTATGACACTATGACTGTATTCGAAGCTTGTACCGATCAACATTCCCCCTGGGCGGGACTGAAATGACAACCTGATTTTATTCCATTGTGTGACTCTGACTTTACCCACCACCAAGGGCAAATGTATAGAAAGTTCCAGAAACGAAGGATCCCACCTTCCCTGCTCACAGACTGTTTGTACCACTCGCATCAGACTCAAAAACAGTTACTTTCCCCAAGCAGTGAGGCTGAACACCACCACACACTAACCCACCCCTCCACACCCCCAACCACCACTACTTTATCATTTCCTGTCAGTCACCTTCTGTACACACTCCTGTGTCTCGTGTCACTTCATTGACACACAATCTATGTATCAAATAGATTTTATGTATCTATATTTATTGTGTTTTTTAATTTTTATCTTATTGTGCTTTTTGTGCTGCTTTGGATTGGGAGTAACAATTACTTTGTTCTACTTTACACTTCTGTACTGGAAATCACATTACACAATCTTGAATCTTAAAGATTCCCTGTGCAGTTTCAAAGAAATATGGAAGTGTAATCCTAGCCCCAAGTTAAACCTGAGAGTGAAGGGTAAAATGTCATAGGATGTAAATTGGACCATGACCTGACACAGTCCCATTCACACCAGCAAGATCACTGGATTCACATCAGTGAGACTCCTATGACCGTCCTGTATAGATTACAGCAAACAAACTAGTTTTTGTCTAAGAAGAACTTTTCCCTCAATGTTTAATTCGAGGTCAAAGAATCCATTCCTAAAATCCATTTGTTCCCCTCACTCTTTGTAACCTAAAGAATGGAAATGCATAGAAAAGAAATGGTCATTTGAAAACCCTCCCATCAATAAATCATCTCACTCCTCAACAATTTGAAAGGAAGAGCTCATTTTAACAGCAGCACCTGTGAAAACACCAGCTGGGAAAGCCTTTCGGTCTGACTGTTCCTACTCTTTTCTTGCTCAAATACTTCTTTGTTTATCTGCACATGGAGGGAACCATAGTCTAAAATTAGCCTATTATTTGCTATTCACGCAAGGCGCTAAGAGCAAATAAGGGGATGAGTTAAACAGGAGTTCAGGGAGAGAATTGTAGTTTCCCTTGAGAACTGTGAATTGTTAAATTCTTCCCTGTTGTCCTTCCCCAAACTTGAATTTCCCTGAGAAAGGGATTAGTGGGTTGGGGAAAGAAACAGCCTTGATTATCCGGAAACCTTGTCTCAAAGATCTTTCACTTAAATGATAACACATTGCAGAAATACTGACAACTCTTTGCCACTAATTACCATTTGATGAAGAATTTCCCTCTCATACTTAAATGACGAGTGTTTTGATTTCCTGACACAAAACAAATTCGGACAAGAATTTTGTTGTTTTGATTTGAATCCACATTAACTTTGAGGCAATTTGTTTGCTAATCAAAATAAACTTCATAAGATTCCATGATAGTTCATTGAGTTTACGTATGATGCTTTTCTGTTGGCTTGCTCTGTTGACCTAAAGAGATAAATTTGCCTTCATATGGTACACAAGCTCAGATCAGCCCTTGTGCTTTCCAGAGATTTTACTTCCTTTCAAGAGAAGTGACATTGTGAATCAGAGTCCCTGTGGATTTCAAATCAATGCAGGAGGATGAGGTTCCATGAATTTAAGAAGAACACGGGAATGAGAGGGAGATTTTAGGGGTGATGCAGGAGACAATGACCCCTTGGAGGCAGTGACCACTGGGCCCTGTGTAATGGCCCTTCAAATGCTTTGTGGAAGCATTGTTTAAGGAAGGAATGTGATAGTGTTGGTGAATATATTTGGAATCAGAATCAGGCTTATTATCACTGACGTATGTCATGAAATTTGTTGTTAGTGAAGTAGGGTTCATTGTCCATTCAGAAATCTGATAGTGGAGGGGAAGAAGTTGTTCCTAAAACACTGAGCTTGTGTCTTCAGGCTCCTGTATTTCTTCTCTGATGATAGTACTGAGAAGAGACCATGTCCTGGATGGTGCGGGTCCTTAATGAAGGCTACTACTTTCTTAAGGCATCGCCTTTTGAAGATCTCCTCGATAGTGGGAAGGCTAGACTCCCCTCCATCGAGGACATCTTGGCATAAAACTAATGGTCGAGTGATTGCAGAGAAAACTGTGCACAGCTGGTAGCTACTATATGTATGATGACATAAGTATATTTTTGGAGAAAGAGGTGAATGCTGCTGACTGGTCCAAGTCAAAGTACAGGAATATGTCCTGAGGATGCAGATACCACAAAAGCTTTGGGATAAAAAGATGCCAGTCTAGAGTCCTGCTCCCAATTGACACTGAGGGGCTGTGGAACCCTGTCAAAGCACTTCACTGGTACATTGCTGAAGGGGAAAACACATGAGCTACCTGAGGAATCATGGAGAGGAGAGCACAACTGTAATTATTCCAGTGCCTAAGAAGAATAATATGGGCTGCCTTAACGACTATCGCCCAGAAGCACTCACATCGACAGTGATGAAAGGCTTTGAGAGGCTGGTCATGACTAGACTGAACTCTTGCCTCAGCAAGGACCTGAACACATTGCAGTTTGCCTATTGGCACAATAGGTCAATGGCAGAATGGCTCTTCACACAGCTTTAGACCACCTGGACAACACAAACACCTTCATCAGGATGCTGTTCATTGACTATAGCTTAGCATTTAACACCATTATCCCCACAATCCTGAATGAGAAGTTACAGAACCTGGGCCTCTGTACCTACCTCTGCAATTGGATCCTTGACTTCCTAACCAGAAGACCACAATCTGTTCGGATTAGTGATAACATCTCCTCCTCGCTGAAGATCAATGCTAGTGGCATCTCAGGGGTGTGTGCTTAGCCCACTGCTCTACTCTCTATATATACATAACCGTGTGGTTAGGTATAGCTCAAATACCATCTATAAATTTGCTGACAATACAACCATTGTTGGTAGAATCTCAGGTGGTGACAAGAGGGTGTACAGGAGTGAGATATGCCAACTAGTGGAGTGGTGCCACAGCAACAACCTGGCACTCAACATCAGTTAGACAAAAGAGCTGTTTGTGGACTTCAGAAAAGGTTAGACGAAGGAACACATAACAATCCTCATAGAGGGATCAGAAGTGGAGAAAATGAGCAGTTTCAAGTTCCAGGGTGTCAAGATCGCTGAGGATCTAACCTGGTCCCAACATATCGATGCAGTTATGAAGAAGGCAAGACAGCCTCTATACATCATTAGGAGTTTGAAGAGATTTGGCATGTCAACAAATACACTTAAACACTTCTATAGGTGTACTGTGGAGCGCATTCTGACAGGCTGCATCACTGTCTGGTATAGGGAGGGGCTACTGCACAGGACTGAAAGAAGCTGAGAGGGTTGTAAATCTAGTCAGCTCCATCTTGGATACTAGCCTACAAAGTACCCAGGACATCTTTAGGGAGCGGTGTGTCAGAAAGGCAGCGTTCATTTAGCATCCAGGGCATGCCCTTTTCTCTCTGTTACCATCAGGCAGGAGGTACAGAAGCCTGAAGGCACACACTCAGCAATTCAGGACCAACTTCTTCCCCTCTGTCATCCGATTCCTAAATGGACATTAATCTTTGAACGCTACCTCACTTTTTAATATACAGTATTTGTTTTTTTGCATGATTTAAATCTATTCAATATACATATACTGTAATTGATTTACATATTTATTTATTATTATTTAAAAAAATTCATCTATATTATGTATTGCATTGAACTGCCACTGCTAAGTTAACACATTTCACGTCACATGGCGATCATAATAAACCTGATTCTGATTCTGATTATAACTATTGGATGGAAATAGTTTAGAAATATATGGCCCAAGTGCTGGTAAATGAGGCTAGCTCTGATAAACATCTTAGTTGGCATTGAGAAGATGGGCCAAAGGGCCTGTTTCCTTTCTGTATTAAAGCTTAGCCTTATTTGTTACGAGTACATTGAAACATATAATGAAATATGAGACAGTCCGAAGATGACTTCCAATGCCAACATAGTGTGCCTACAATTTAATAATCCTTACGAACACATAGGTCTTTGGACTGTGGGAGGGAACCCACACAGTCACAGGGAGAACGTTCAAGCTCCTGGTAGATGGTGGTGGGATTGAATTGGGGTCACTGGTGGTCTGACGTGCTACACGAGTCACCATGCTACCCCTGTGTCTCGTAATGACTGATTGCCATTGCAAAGGAAAGCGTTGAAGTGATGGTATAAAGAATTTAGAGAAAGGCATAATGTATTGATTTGAAATAAACACAAACAGAGGTCCCATAGGTTAAAGAGAGGCAGAGGAGTCAGAGGTTCTGTAGCCATAAACTCAGTGAGAGATAGAGGCCCTGTCGGCTTGGGAAGATATAGGAGACAGGGTTTAAAGGCACCTGGAGTGCCAAGGGTTTCAGGCAGTGAAGGAGACATCATGGGTCACGGGTCATTGTGCAAACTGAATGATGGTGACAGCTGGATAAAACACTCCAAACACTGAAGGACAGGTCTGACTCTCTTTGACCAGCAGTCAGCAGCACACTGGAGGACTCAACTTCTCAGAACTCAAGGCTTTCTGGGAGAGGTTTTGGGGGGGGGGGCGGTGTCAGGCTTTGGGACAGAATGAGGATACAATGGCTAACATTCAGCAAGTGACCTGAAGATAGTGTCTGGAGATAGTGCCTTTCCTCTCTGTTACCATCAGGTAGGAGGCACAGAAGCCTGAAGGCACACACTCAGCGATTCAGGAGCAGCTTCTTTCCCTCTGCCATCCAATTCCTAGATGGAAATTGAATCTTTGGACACTACCTCACTTATTTTTAATATACAGTACTTCTGTTTTTGCACATTAAAAAAAATCTATTCAATATACATAATTGATTTACTTGTTTATTTATTATTATTATTTTTTTGTTTCTGCTAGATTATGTATTGCATTGAACTGGCGCTGCTAAGTTAACAAGTTTCACATCACATCACAATAAACCTGATTCTGAGGTGATCAGGACGGGGGTGGGGGGGGGGCTGCTGTGGGGCTCCCCCACCCTCTACCACCTTCGGTTAGGTTAATTCAGCAGGTTCTGCCTTTTGCAAAGCCTGGTAGCCTCTCCTTAATCAACTCAAACCCCTTCACGTAACTTAACTCTTATTATTGCTTTTAAACCTTGCCTGCCATGGATGTTAAAATAACCCACATATTGATCCCTTAACGCCTTCCTGTTTCAGCTCTCACTGTGAGAGTGGTTCAGAGATTATTATCTTCAAGATCGTACTTTTAATTCCTGACTAGATTCTGAAAGGCTGAGTCTAGGACCTGAGTATGACCCTGTAAAACAGCTTCAGAGTTTGGTCATGTGAAACATCATATTTAAATGTAGGTTGCTGCTGCTGGAGGGTGCAAAGTAAGAGTTAAAGTGCTTGCTGGCAGGCCCCCAGAGTGACCTCACTGTGTACATCATGGTCAGTATCTGGCAATGCTCTCAAGAGACACTGCAGATGCTGGCAACAGGTGGTGGTGTCACACTAGCATAGCGGTTTACTATTACTCTTCGTGGCAATCCAGAATTCAAAGTTCAATTTCAGCACTGGCTTTTCTCTAGGTCCTTCCACACTCCAAGACATACTGGGTAGGTTAATCAGGTTTTCTCCAGGTGCCCTGGTTTCCTCCCATGCTCCAAAGATGTACCGGTTAGTAGGTTAGTGGATGATTGCTAATTTTTCATTGATTAGGCAAAAGTTAAATAGGCGGGCGTTGAGTGTTGTGGTTGAGCAGGCTTCTTCCACGCTGCATGTCTGAATAAAAAAATAACCGTATGTATTTATATTTATTGTGCTCTCTGGTTGTTGTGTTATTGTTTTGCATTGAATCGTATCCAGAGTAACAGCCATTTGGTTCTCCTTTACACTCATGCACTGATGAATGACGATAAGCAGTCCCGAACAATGTCTGAGACTGAATCGACTGCACCAGGAATTAAACCTCTTTAGAGTCACAGATTCATACACGATGGAATCAGACCCTTTGGCCCATTGAGGCTAGATTGACCATCAGCTATTTCTTTATGCATTCATTTCATTATTTTAAATTCTCCCTCTATTTCCATCAACTCTCCCCACTCAGGTACACACTTGAGACAATTTACAATGGCCAAGTAATTTATTAACCTGCAGATCAAAGGGTGCTGAGCTGGTTTGAAAGCTACATTCACTCCAATTTTTTTAACAGCTGTGCAGACCAAACATTACATAGAGCAGGAAAGTTTTACATGGCCTGAAAATCATGCAGCCCTTGATAAATAATAAACTGCATGCCAACAGTCTATTAACAATGAGCTACTGACTTCCATTCTGTGTATATTATTACAATTTGTAACAGTGTTGTAACTTGTGTAAGTACATTGAAGATCTAAGAGGTTTCAAAGTAAAGGCTGCAGTACATTTATTATTTAGAAAATTTATGGATTATATTCATTAGCATAATTCATTACATGGTATTTCACAATTATATTAACATAGATTTCAAAATTATATTGGCATAATTTCAAAATTATATTAACATTATATAAAATAAATTTCCAGTTGTTTGACAACAAAGGCTATGTGCACAGGAGCATTTCAGGTTCTACATGACCTCACACCCACGCTGCTTAGAGGGAACTGTATTTGAAAGGAAAGATAAAGCTTTACTTGGATTTTCAAAAGGCCTTTGACACGGTTCCATACATGAGGCTGCTTAACAAGTTAAGTGCCCAAAGTATTACAGGAAAGATACTAGTATGGATACAGTATTGTCTGATTGGTAGGAGGCAAAGTATGGGAATGAAGTGAGCCTTTTCTGGTTGGCTGCCAGTGACTAGTGGTGTTCCACAGGGGTCAGTGTTGGGACTGCTCCTTTTCATGTTGTATGTTAACGATGTAGATGACAGAACTGATAACTTTGTGGCCAAGCTTGTGGACAATGTAAAGATAGGTGGAGGGCAGGTAGTGTTGAGAAAGCAGGGAGTATTTAGAAGAACTTAAATAGATTAAGAGAATGGGCAAAGAAGTAGCAGATGGAATGTATAGTCATGCACTTTGGTAGAAAGGATATAAGTTTACACAGTTTGTAAACAGGCAGAAAATTCAGAAATCAGTGGTGTAAAGGGAGTTGGGAGTTTTTGTGCAGGATTGCAGGTTGAGTCTGTGGTAAGGAAGGCAAATGCAAAGTTAGCTTTCATTTCAAGGGGACTAGCATATAAAAACAAGGATGTAATGCTGAGGCTTCATAAGCTGTTGGTCAACCCAAACATGGATTTTTGTGAGCAGTTTAAGGCCCCTTGATGTGCTGGCATTTGAAAGGATTCAGAGGAGGTTGAGGAGAATGATTCTGGGTATGAAAGGGTTAATGTAACAGAGTATTTGATGGCTCTGGGCCTGTACTCACTAGAGTTTGGAAGAATGAGGAGGGATCTCATTGAAACATATCGAATGCTGAAAGGCCCAGATAGAGTGGAACCTCAGAAGATGTTTCCTATAGTGAAGGAGCCTAGAACCAGAGGACCCATCCTCAGAATAGAGGGATTTTGCTTCAGAACTGATATGAAGAGGAATTTCTTTAGCCAGAAGGTGGTGAATCTGTGAAATTCATTGCCACAGACAGCTGTGGAGGCCAAGTCATTGGGTATATTTAAAGAGGAGATTCTTGATTTGTCAGAATGTCAAAGGTTATGGGGAGAATGCAGGAGAATGAGGCTGAGAGGCATATTAAATCAGTGAAATCTGCTGTTCTGCACCGGAAGATTGTTTTGGAGGCATCCTACAAGTATCACAACTCACTAACCCCAACCTAAATATCTTTGGAATGTGGGGGGAGACTGAGGTACCTGCAGGAAACTGGCATGGTATTGGGGAAAAGTACAAACTCCTTACAGACAAGGTTTGACTAAATTGGACATCACTGGCACTAGAAAACAACTGCATAACCACTATGCTATCACGTTGCCCCATCAGTACTCTAAGGGTTACTAAAGTGTCAAATGTTCAGATTAAAGCAAGTCAGCTAAGTAAGCTTTCCAAGCTTGGCTTAATGTAACTACTCAAAACTTTAGTATATTCGAATGTTTCATTAGAATATAACATTGCCATGTTTAGCATAACTTGATACTTCATCTTCTCATACCTTCACTTATCATCATTTAGTTGATAAAAATACGATGTGATAACTTTCTTCTTGGGATTGCTGTCAGTCAGAACAACCCACAGCCAACTTGGTTACTTCTTTTCAATAGTGGTATTTACATATCTTTTCATCATTACATGGTATCTTGAACATTTCCACAAAGAGTTTCCTTATTTCCGTGATGTCAATCTCAATATGATAAAGCACCTCACATGAACAGACTTGCTTGACAAAGGAGAATGTTTCTCTGTGGCAGTGCTTGGTAGCATTATGGTAACAAGGTTAGAAATTGCATTAAGTCTTAACTTAATCAAGTTTATTGAGACACGATGCTCAGGCAAAAATCAATATATTATAAATATAGGCTCAGTGTACGTTCATGGTCTTCTACTGCTGTAGGCCAGCCTTTTCAAGTGTCGTTGTGTAAATGTTCTCTGATAATTGTATAGATTACTGTGCTGAAAATCCCAGGAGATGAGCAGTTTCTGAGATACTCAGGCCAACAAATATTCTATGGTCAAAGTCAATCAGATCACATTTTTCCCCATTCTGATATTTGGTCTGAACAGCAACTGAACCTCTTGACCATGATTGCATACTTTTATGCATTGAGTTGCTACTACATGATTGGCTGATTAGATATTTGTATTAATGAACCGATGTACTGGTGTACCTAATAAAGTGGCCACTGAGTGTAAATTTAAATAATAAATGATGATACAGAGAGCTATTGTATTATCAGCAATAGAGGTAACAAAACTCACAGACTATCTGTGACTTCAGATCCAAAATGTTGACTTTTTACTGCACCAAGAGTCATAAATTACAGGTCAAGTACAGATGGGCTTTGTCGTGTTCTCACAGCTCATCAAGGAGTAAAAGGAAGTTCAAAAGTAAATTTAGTATCTCATAATGTATATCTAATATGTACAACCATAAGGAAATAAAGAAAAAATAGAACCCATGAAAAACCTCAAGTACTGGTGAAGAACACATTCTAAACAAATCCTCAGAGATTGTTGGATCTGACCTGAACCTCTCTGATGAACAAGGGTTTATGTTTTCCAGGACTGTAGCAGAGCAATACAACATTCTGTGACACGGCCATCAACTATGTTCTTGTGGCAGGGCTTCTTCTCTGTGGAAGACAAGGTCATGTTGTCTGAACTGCTCAAGCAGCAGCTGTCTGGCCTGTACCACAGTCTGCTGCTCACCACAGCTTCAAACAATGTATCTGCAATGAAATAATTCATTCATTTTAATTTCCCTGAGGAGCAAGTAGAATGTGGAACACAGAGACCTGGTGGCTTCCCCAGAGCATAGGCAGCCATTGATTGCACAGTACTGTAGTGATTTTAGGTATTGCACTGTACTGCTGCCGCAAAAAGAAACAAGTTTCATGGTATGTGTGAGTGATGATAAACCTGATTCTGATATGGGTCTTTATTGTGGACTGACAATGGGAAGGGGGCGAGGAGAGGGGAATCATGGTTGGGAAAAGGGGAAGGGAGTGGGAAGCAGTAGAGAGATGTTCTGTAATGATCAATAAACCAATTGAATGGCACCAAATGACCATGCCTGGTGTCTCAGAGTTGGGTATGTCTGCACCTGTACCACTCGCTGCCCCTGGCACTCTTTCTCTACCACATGTCCCACTCCCATGGTGCTCCACCACTCCATTCCCAGCATCCTTTGCTCCCATCAGATATACAAGCTCACTCTCTGCTCCATGTTGACAAATGCTGTACTGTGTAACATTGTTAGGCACCCTTGCTACAGTATATATGTGCCTAAAACTTTTGCACAGTACTGTATATATTCAAAATAACTCTTATTAGTAACCCAGACTTATTTTTAGGAACAGGAAAGTTTTCCTCAGCTTTGAAGTGCAGGCTGTTGTCCCTTTTGAGGAGAAGCTCTTAATGGTACATGCCACATTCTCAGGAAGCACAGGTGACTCCTTCAGCTTGGGAGAATTTGCATTGAAGGCCATTTTCAGTGCCTGGATGGATGAATTCTGGGGGGTGGAGGTTACCCGTCACTCACCCAATCTTTACACCTATTCAGACTCCTGGCAATCTAGCTGAGCACAACAGTTTTTCCCGGGGAAGAAATGCCCAATACTGAGGGCATTAATTTAGGAGCAAGGGGGAAAGTTTAAAGGACATGCACAGGCCGGGGAGTTTTACAGAGTGGATGATGCCTGGAACAGGCTGACAGCGTGATTGACAAATGTGCCTATACACAGTTGACATTTCCATCTTGTAACTTATTGATGACGGTTGTGTGAGTTTGGCTCTGAAATGGAGATGAAATAGCAACATTGTTGTACTAGACAGCACTGCTAGTTTTTGAATAGCTGCCTTTAGCAAAAGGATGCTCCATTCTTACCAGACTGGTTTGAGATGGAGAAACATCAGGGCAGCCACAGATACTAATGCCATCTATTCACTGCCAATGTCTGATTCATAGGGTGAATTGGAGTTAGAATCCACAAGATGTTTCTTTGTCAATATTGGACGAGCAAGTTTGTTTTCCTGACAAGTTTTGTTTTTCTTGAATGCTATCCATCTGTTGAACATTGCGTGTCTGCACAGCCCAGCAGAGATATTTGGTTACTCTTTATGGTTGACATTGTGATTGGATTGTGAGAACTCCCACATTTGGCATCCAGCTCAAGACAAGACTGTGGCTTTGAATTAAAATGTTTTATATGATTTTCTTCATGATTCAGAGACTCTGATATGTCTGCAGGGTTCTCAATTAACAGAAGGGGAGTTTGCTTCATGGGAAATAATTTTTCATGTTGAAAAGCAGTTTATTTTCTATTGATTCTCGCCTGTCCTGCTCAGAGCCAGCTCGTTGCACCAAAAGACAAACAATTGTAGAATGCCTTTTACATCTGGTTTGGAGCATTCCAAGCTATTTTACAACAATAACACAAATAGTGTGATCACTCAAGTCGAGTACGATATCCTCCTAAGGGATTATTGCCTTAATGGAGACCGCCTGTGTCTGACTGTTTAACAAGGGAAACCAGCACACAGTCCTTGACAAATCAGGCTCATGGTCCAGTGGCTTGGAATGTAAGATGATTCAAAGCACACTTATTATCAAAGTATATAAACAGTATGCAGTATATAACCCTGAGAATAGCATTGTCCTCCCACAGGCAGCCACAAGACAAAGAAAACATCAAATACCCAACATGTAAAAAAAGAACAAATCACATAAATAGCAAAAAGTGAGCGAATAATGCAGATATTAAATATCAAACTGCAGAGTTGTTGATTGGGGACCATTCACTGCCATAATCTTCCTCTGATGAGTCACCAACCTCTGTCTCTTTGTCTGGAACCTCCCTCTTGGCCTTATCGCTATGGGTGACCTTACCAAGAGCTAAGCGACAGAAGACTTCAGTCTCGGGATCTCAGTATCTCACATACTTCCACCACGACAAGCTGACAATCCTTGGAGAATTACATAAATGGCTTTGGATGGTAGTTGTGGCAGTGATTGGCAGGCAGCTTCCATTTGATACTTTGTCATTCCCCTCTCTGCCTTGCTGAACATTTATTCAGCTGTTGAAAGTTCACACATTTAATGGGATCATCCAATAATTAGGCATGAACACAAGGATGATCACACAATGAATGGATGGAAATGGATTAGCAAGTTTACGGATGACACCAGGATTGATGGAGTTGCTGACGTTGTAGAGAACTGTCTACAGAATGAAGTGGCAGTTGGATTTTAATCCAGGCAAGGATGAGGTGCCACTCCACCCATCCTGGATGTTCTGTCTTCTCCCCTCTCCCACTGGGTAGCTACAAAAGGCTCAAGGACAGCTTCACTGTACGATAACTTGGACTCTTGATCTCATAGTCTATCTTGTTATGGCCTTTCACTTTATCAATTACCTCGGTCGACCCCAATGCACTGTGGACTGATCTGATCTGTATGAACAGTATGCAAGACAAGTTTTTCACTGGATCTCAGTACACATGACACTAATAAACCAGAACTGAAACAAAAATCTTTAGTCAGTCCGCTTCTGGAATATTGCATGCATTTCTGATCACCCCATTAATGCAAGGGGATTGTGGAGATGATGCAGAAGAAGTTTAGATAATAAGACCACAAACATAGGAGCAGAATTAGGCCATTTGGCCCATCGAGTCTGCTCTGCCATTTCATCACGGCTGATTTATTATTCCTCTCAACCCAATTCTCCTGCCTTCTCCCACAATCTTTGACACACCGACAAATAAAGAATCTATCAGCTTCAACTTTAGATGCACCCAGTGACCTGGCCACCGCAGCAGTCCATGGCAATGAATTCCATAGGTTCCTCTGGCTAAAGAAATTCCTCCTCATCTCTGTTCTAAAGGGAGATCCCTCTACTCTGAGAATGCGCCCTCCAGTCCCACACTCCCTCATTGCAAGAAACATCCTCTCGCCATTCACTTGATTTTGGACTTTCAATATTCGATAGGTTTCAATGAGATCCCCCTTATTTTTCTAAACTCCAGTGGATACACGCCCAGATTCATCAAAAGCTCCACATACATTAATCCCTTCAGTGCTGGTATCATTCTCATAAACCTCTACTGAACCTTCTCCAATGGCAGCACATCGCTTTTTAGATAAAGAGCCCAAAACTGCCCACAATATTCCAAATGTGATCTGACCAATGACTTAAAAGTCCTCAGCATTACATCCTTGATTTTACCAGGATGCTACCTGAATTAGAAGGTATAGAAACATAGAAAACATACAACACAATACAGGCCCTTTGGCCCACAATGCTGTGCCAAACATGTGCTTACCTTAGAAATTACCTAGGGTTACCCATAGCCCTCTATTTTACTAAGCTCCATGTACTTATCCAGGAGTCTCTTAAAAGACACCGCCTCCACCACCATCACCAGCAGCCCATTCCATGCACTCACCACTCTCTGTGTGAAAAAAACTTACCCCTGACCTACTGTACCTACTTCCAAACACCTTAAAACTGTGCCCTCCCATGCTAGCCATTTCAGACCTGGGAAAAAGCCTCTGACTATCCACACGATCAATGAGTAATGATGAAAGATGAAACCAACTTGGGTTGTTTTCCATAGATCAGGGGTTCCCAACCCTTTAATGGCATGGACCGAGGAATCTGTGGACTCCAGGTTGGGAACCCCTTCTGCAGAACGTCAGATGCTGAGGTGAGACCCGATAGAGGTTGTCAAAGTCTTTTCCCCAGTGTAGAGATATCAAACACCAGAGGAGATCCTTTTAAGGCAGGAGGAGGGAAGTTTGAAGATGTGCGGAACACAGAGTGTAGTAGGTGGCTGGAATGGGTCATCAGGGCTGGTAGATTATTGAAATGAACAGGCACGTGTGATCCACTCCTATCAACGGACCTGCAATAATCTCATCACCTTCTCTCTTTTGAGTCAAATTATGACTCAGAGACAACAATGGTTAATCAGAAACACTAGAGTTTCTGTCGATGCTGGAAATCTAGAGTAACATACGCAACATGCTGGAAGAACTCAACTGCTCAGGCTGCATGTACGGAAATGAATAAATAGTCGACGTTTCAGGCTGAGACCTGATGAAGGATCTCGACCCAAAACATTGACTATTTACTCATTTCCAATGGTAAATTGGAAGCTTGCCTCTAGGCTTGAGTGTTCAACACCAGACTTGGATACTGGATTTGGACACAGCTCAAAAGACAACAGCCATGATCAAAAATCAGCTGTTCCCTCAGCTAAGCGATCCCAAGACATTGTATGGAATGAATAAGATAGATTTATTTCTGGTATCACGACCAGCATATTAATTCTAAATAATCATGCCTAATGGCAGAAAACAGTGTCATGCTTGTCTGGAGTAACAGAAAACTGTTTTGTGCTTGTCTGGAGTAACAGAAAACAGTGTTGTGCTTGTCCCTAAAGGCAGAAAACAGTGTCGTGCTTGTCTGGAGTAACAGAAAACAATGTTGATTGCCTGGAGTAACAGAAAACAGTGTTGTGCTTGTTCCTAATGGCAGAAAACAGTGTCAGGCTTGTCTGGAGTAACAGAAAACAGTGTTGTGCTTGTCCCTAATGACAGAAAACAGTGTTGTGCTTGTCTGGAGTAAAATAAAACAGTGTCGTGCTTGTCTGGAGTAACAGAAAACAGTGTCATGCTTGTCTGGAGTAACAGAAAACAATGTTGTGCTTGTCTGGAGTAACAGAAAACAGTGTTGTGCTTGTCTGGAGTAACAGTAAACAGTGTCGTGCTTGTCTGGAGTAACAGAAAACAGTGTCGTGCTTGTCTGGAGTAACAGTAAACAGTGTAGTGCTTGTCTGGAGTAACAGAAAACAATGTTGTGCTTGTCTGGAGTAACAGAAAACAGTGTTGTGCTTGTCTGGAGTAACAGAAAACAGTGTCATGCTTGTCTGGAGGAACAGAAAACGGTGTTGTGCTTGTTCCTAATGGCAGAAAACAGAGTCATGATTGTCTGGAGTAACAGAAAAAAGTGTTGTGCTTGTCTGAAGTAACAGAAAACAGTGTTGTGCTTGTCCCTAAAGGCAGAAAACAGTGTTGTGCTTGTCTGGAATAACAGAAAACAGTGTCATGCTTGTCTGGAGTAACAGAAAACAGTGTTGTGCTTGTTCCTAATAGCAGAAAACAGTGTCATGATTGTCTGGAGTAACAGAAAACAGATTCATCCTCGTCTGGAGTAACAGAAAAGAGTGTTGAGCTTGCTCCTAATGGCAGAAAATAGTGTCATGCTTGTCTGGACTAACAGAAAACAGTGTCATGCTTGTCTGGAGTAACAGAAAACAGTGTAGTGCTTGTCTGGAGTAACAGAAAACAGTGTTGTGCTTGTCTGGAGTAACAGACAACAGTGTTGTGCTTGTCCGGAGTAACAGAAAACAGTGTTGTGCTTGTCTGGAGTAACAGAAAACAGTGTCATGCTTGTCTGGAGTAACAGAAAACAGAGTTGTGCTTGTCTGGAGTAACAGAAAACAGTGTTGTGCTTGTCTGGAGTAACAGAAAACAGTGTCATGCTTGTCTGGAGTAACAGAAAACAGAGTTGTGCTTGTCTGGAGTAACAGAAAACAGAGTTGTGCTTGTCTGGAGTAACAGAAAACAGTGTTGTGCTTGACTGGAGTAACAGAAAACAGTGTTGCGCCTGTCTGGAGTAACAGAAAACAGGGTCATGCGTGTCTGGAGTAACAGAAAACAGTGTCGTGCTTGTCTGGAGTAACAGAAAACAGTGTCGTGCTTGTCTGGAGTGACAGAAAACAGTGTCGTGCTTAGCTGGAGTAACAGAAAACAGTGTCGTGCTTGTCTGGAGTAACAGAAAACAGTGTTATGCTTGTCTGGAGTAACAGAAAACAGTGTTGAGCTTCACCCTAATGGCAGAAAACAGTGTCATGCTTGTCTGGAGTAACAGAAAAGAGTATCATGCTTGTCTGGAGTAACAGAAAACAGGGTCATGCTTGTCTGGAGTAAAAGAAAACAGAGTTGTGCTTCTCCGGAGTAACAGAAAACAGAGTCATGCTTCTCTGGAGTAACATAAAACAGTGTTGTGCTTGTCCCTAATGGCAGAAAACAGTGTCATGCTTGTCTGGAGTAACAGAAAACAGTGTCATGCGTGTCTGGAGTAACAGAAAACAGTGTTGTGCTTGTCTGAAGTAACAGAAAACAGTGTTGTGCTTGTCCCTAATGACAGAAAACAGTGTCATGATTGTCTGGAGTAACAGAAAACAGTGTTGTGCTTGTCCCTAATGACAGAAAACAGTGTTGTGCTTGTCTGGAGTAACAGAAAACAGTGTCGTGCTTGTCTGGAGTAACAGAAAACAATGTTGTGCTTGTCTAGAGTAACAGAAAACAGTGTCATGCTTGTCTGCAGTAACAGAAAACAGTGTTGTGCTTGTCCCTCATGGCAGAAAACAGTGTCATGCTTGTCTGGAGTAACAGAAAACAGTGTTGTGCTTGTTCCTAATAGCAGAAAACAATGTCATGATTCTCTGGAGTAACAGAAAACAGTTTCATGCTCATCTGGAGTAACAGAAAAAAGTGTTGTGCTTGTTCCTAATGGAAGAAAACAGAGTCATGCTTGTCTGGAGTAACAGAAAACAGAGTTGTGCTTGTCTGGAGTAACAGAAAACAGAGTTGTGCTTGTCTGGAGTAACAGAAAACAGTGTCATGATTGTCTGGAGTAACAGAAAACAGATTCATGCTCGTCTGGAGTAACAGAAAAGAGTGTTGAGCTTGCTCCAAATGGCAGAAAATAGTGTCATGCTTGTCTGGACTAACAGAAAAGAGTGTCATCCTTGTCTGGAGTAACAGATGACAGTGTAGTGCTTGTCTGGAGTAACAGAAAACAATGTTGCTTGCCTGGAGTAACAGAAGACAGTGTTGTGCTTGTTCCTAATGGCAGAAAACAGTGTCAGGCTTGTCTGGAGTAACAGAAAACAGTGTTGTGCTTGTCCCTAATGACAGAAAACAGTGTTGTGCTTGTCTGGAGTAAAATAAAACAGTGTCGTGCTTGTCTGGAGTAACAGAAAACAGTGTCATGCTTGTCTGGAGTAACAGAAAACAATGTTGTGCTTGTCTGGAGTAACAGAAAACAGTGTTGTGCTTGTCTGGAGTAACAGTAAACAGTGTCGTGCTTGTCTGGAGTAACAGAAAACAGTGTCGTGCTTGTCTGGAGTAACAGTAAACAGTGTAGTGCTTGTCTGGAGTAACAGAAAACAATGTTGTGCTTGTCTGGAGTAACAGAAAACAGTGTTGTGCTTGTCTGGAGTAACAGAAAACAGTGTCATGCTTGTCTGGAGGAACAGAAAACGGTGTTGTGCTTGTTCCTAATGGCAGAAAACAGAGTCATGATTGTCTGGAGTAACAGAAAAAAGTGTTGTGCTTGTCTGAAGTAACAGAAAACAGTGTCTTGCTTGTCTGGAGTAACAGAAAACAGTGTTGTGCTTGTCCCTAAAGGCAGAAAACAGTGTTGTGCTTGTCTGGAATAACAGAAAACAGTGTCATGCTTGTCTGGAGTAACAGAAAACAGTGTTGTGCTTGTTCCTAATAGCAGAAAACAGTGTCATGATTGTCTGGAGTAACAGAAAACAGATTCATCCTCGTCTGGAGTAACAGAAAAGAGTGTTGAGCTTGCTCCTAATGGCAGAAAATAGTGTCATGCTTGTCTGGACTAACAGAAAACAGTGTCATGCTTGTCTGGAGTAACAGAAAACAGTGTAGTGCTTGTCTGGAGTAACAGAAAACAGTGTTGTGCTTGTCTGGAGTAACAGACAACAGTGTTGTGCTTGTCCGGAGTAACAGAAAACAGTGTTGTGCTTGTCTGGAGTAACAGAAAACAGTGTCATGCTTGTCTGGAGTAACAGAAAACAGAATTGTGCTTGTCTGGAGTAACAGAAAACAGTGTTGTGCTTGTCTGGAGTAACAGAAAACAGTGTCATGCTTGTCTGGAGTAACAGAAAACAGTGTCATGATTGTCTGGAGTAACAGAAACCAGATTCATGCTCATCTAGAGTAACAGAAAAGAGTGTTGAGCTTGCTCCTAATGGCAGAAAATAGTGTCATGCTTGTCTGGAGTAACAGAAAACAGTGTCATCCTTGTCTGGAGTAACAGATGACAGTGTAGTGCTTGTCTGGAGTAACAGAAAACAGTGTTGTGCTTGACTGGAGTAACAGACAACAGTGTTGTGCTTGTCCGGAGTAACAGAAAACAGTGTTGTGCTTGTCTGGAGTAACAGAAAACAGTGGCATGCTTGTCTGGAGTAACAGAAAACAGAGTTGTGCTTGTCTGGAGTAACAGAAAACAGAGTTGTGCTTGTCTGGAGTAACAGAAAACAGTGTTGTGCTTGACTGGAGTAACAGAAAACAGTGTTGCGCCTGTCTGGAGTAACAGAAAACAGGGTCATGCGTGTCTGGAGTAACAGAAAACAGTGTCGTGCTTGTCTGGAGTAACAGAAAACAGTGTTGAGCTTGACCCTAATGGCAGAAAACAGTGTCATGCTTGTCTGGAGTAACAGAAAACAGTGTCGTGCTTGTCTGGAGTAACAGAAAACAGTGTCGTGCTTGTCTGGAGTGACAGAAAACAGTGTCGTGCTTAGCTGGAGTAACAGAAAACAGTGTCGTGCTTGTCTGGAGTAACAGAAAACAGTGTTATGCTTGTCTGGAGTAACAGAAAACAGTGTTGAGCTTGACCCTAATGGCAGAAAACAGTGTCATGCTTGTCTGGAGTAACAGAAAACAGTATCATGCTTGTCTGGAATAACAGAAAACAGTGTCATGCTTGTCTGGAGTAACAGAAAACAGAGTTGTGCTTCTCCGGAGTAACAGAAAACAGAGTCATGCTTCTCTGGAGTAACATAAAACAGTGTTGTGCTTGTCCCTAATGGCAGAAAACAGTGTCATGCTTGTCTGGAGTAACAGAAAACAGTGTCATGCGTGTCTGGAGTAACAGAAAACAGTGTCATGCTTGTCTGGAGTAACAGAAAACAGTGTTGTGCTTGTCCCTAATGACAGAAAACAGTGTCATGATTGTCTGGAGCAACAGAAAACAGTGTTGTGCTTGTCCCTAATGACAGAAAACAGTGTTGTGCTTGTCTGGAGTAACAGAAGACAGTGTCGTGCTTGTCTGGAGTAACAGAAAACAATGTTGTGCTTGTCTAGAGTAACAGAAAACAGTGTCATGCTTGTCTGCAGTAACAGAAAACAGTGTTGTGCTTGTCCCTCATGGCAGAAAACAGTGTCATGCTTGTCTGGAGTAACAGAAAACAGTGTTGTGCTTGTTCCTAATAGCAGAAAACAATGTCATGATTCTCTGGAGTAACAGAAAACAGTTTCATGCTCATCTGGAGTAACAGAAAAAAGTGTTGTGCTTGTTCCTAATGGAAGAAAACAGAGTCATGCTTGTCTGGAGTAACAGAAAACAGAGTTGTGCTTGTCTGGAGTAACAGAAAACAGAGTTGTGCTTGTCTGGAGTAACAGAAAACAGTGTCATGATTGTCTGGAGTAACAGAAAACAGATTCATGCTCGTCTGGAGTAACAGAAAAGAGTGTTGAGCTTGCTCCTAATGGCAGAAAATAGTGTCATGCTTGTCTGGACTAACAGAAAACAGTGTCATCTTTGTCTGGAGTAACAGAAAACAGTGTACTGCTTGTCTGGAGTAACAGAAAACAGTGTTGTGCTTGTCTGGAGTGACAGACAACAGTGTTGTCCTTGTCCGGAGTAACAGAAAACAGTGTTGTGCTTGTCTGGAGTAACAGAAAACAGTGTCATGCTTGTCTGGAGTAACAGAAAACAGAGTTGTGCTTGTCTGGAGTAACAGAAAACAGAGTTGTGCTTGTCTGGAGTAACAGAAAACAGTGTCATGCTTGTCTGGAGTAACAGAAAACAGTGTCATGATTGTCTGCAGTAACAGAAAACAGATTCATGCTCGTCTGGAGTAACAGAAAACAGTGTTGAGCTTGACCCTAATGGCAGAAAACAGAGTCATGCTTGTCTGGAGTAACAGAAAACGGTGTTGTGCTTGTTCCTAATAGCAGAAAACAATGTCATGATTCTCTGGAGTAACAGAAAACAGAGTTGTGCTTGTCTGGAGTAACAGAAAACACAGTTGTGCTT